>NC_092713.1:111013804-111313804 GCF_047496885.1 Scyliorhinus torazame | reverse complement strand
TTTTTTAGTTTCCCCAATCTGTCTTCGTTGGACAATCCCAACATCCTAGGAACAAGTCTCATGAACCTTAGTTGCATTCCCTCTATGGCAATAATATCCTTCCTAAAGGGGATCAAAACTGCACCCAGTACTCCAGGTGAGGTCTAACCACGGTTCTACGCAATTGAAGCAAGACTTCGCTACTCCTGTACTCAAATCCTCTTGCAATAAAGGTTAACATACTTTTGCAAACATTGAAAACTGAAAACGTAGAGTCGGTCTCGCATATATTTTATTTTGGTAATGAGTTGATGCCAGTTTCTGTTGTATTTATTTGCACAATAATATAATACAAAGCACACATTGATGTTTTCTTAATTTAAAAAAAGAAAACCATAGAAATATCCATATAAATGGAGGTAGTTTAACCCATTGTTTATGTGGATTGTTAGCTCCCACATTGGGAAGATCAGATATACTTGTGGCTCTAATATATATTACGATCGATTCTGGTTGTCTTAAATATTTTTGACGTGGAGATGCCAGCGTTGGACTGGGGTGAGAATAGTAAGAAGTCTTACAACACCAGGTTAAAGTCCAACAGGTTTGTTTCAAATCACTAGCTTTCGGAGCACTGCTCCTTCCTCAGGTGAATGTTTTTGAATTTAGTCTATGCATTCACGTGTAGCGACCTGGAGGTTATAACTCAGGTGACTGTAAAACTAATATGTTATGAAGTCATTTTTTTCAGATGCATAAAATAAAATAAAGATCCTGTTGATAGTACAGCAGAAAGATTTCAAACATTATTTTAGGACCTCTTAGCAGTTTGGCTTAGGATAGACTGTGAAGTCTTTGAATTAGTTTAATCCAAAGAAAATAATGTGTTGGGTATTAGGATAGATATTGTAAATAACTAAGAATTTTGTTGAATTGGGTGAAATTATGGGCGGGATTCTCCGGCCGTGCCCATCCAGCGACCGGAGAATCCCGCCCGAGGTCAGTGGACACATTGTCTGTGTCTCGCCCGTCGCAATCTTGTGGCGGGTGGGGCGGAAGAATCCAGCCCTATATAACCATTGCTGTTGAAACAAGGCTTATAAAATGTAATTTTCACCACATATATGTCAGTAGGATATTACGAGCTTCTGGTAAGTTGTATTCTCTTTTAAAGGTGAATTGTTTCCTTCTTTTGCAGGAAGAAGCTGATGGTCGGTTACAGCCAGTTGGCTGAGTTAACCTACAGATTGGAGCAATGCAATGCAGCGGTGTGTCTCGAGGCCAGAAACAGAGGCTTAGTTTAACATTGCTTAACGATCGTACACCAATATTCCTCCGCAAACTGGATTTAGTTTATTGTGTTTTACTAATGTTTATCTCTTGTTGTGAGAATGATCAAATTCTCTGTATCAGAGGTATAAGTGTAAAAGGTTTTGTTTAAGGTGCTATTTAAATAAAGAAAGCAAAGTATATACTGTCTAAATACCATGCAAGAGATTTATTCCAGGTACAACAAATCTAATGTTCGCTCTTAAATCCTGTAAGGATTGTAAAACTGTAATGTTTTGAGCATTCATTCTGAACCGATTTAAGACCTGAAACCATTTACGACACTACTAGTCCTCCTCATTTCCAGTTGTACTTAAAGAAATATGAGCATGTTGAATCACGAACAGGATTTCCAGGGAATTTGTGTGTATAGTTTTCCAGCTATAGTTTTTTTTCCAGCAGTATTGAGGCTATTCATAAATGCAAGTTCTGTAATTTTTTTCACTTATCATCCTGCATTCTAAATTTTGCCAATCGTAGCTACCTTACCTGTGTTAAATTTAGGGAAAATAATTGATTTTGTTTCTGTCTTCGCCACAAACAAATTTGACTATAGTTGAGAATCTATAGAAACACTTGTTCTGTAAAATGCCTTGGTCGATAGATTTAAACTACTGCCCTTTCACTTCTGTTAAGTGTTGATGTGCAGGAATGACTGACAGATGAATGCCATTTCACAATATTCTTGTGAGCAAAATGAAATTGGTAAATTTCAATTAAATTGCCTAGTGCTTCGTATAAAATAATTAATCAGCACCGATTGGCATCAAATCTTCAGTCCTGTTCAGAGTGATGGCTTCTGTTTAAGAGACATTGGCGATGCATTTCTGAGTTTGGGGTTTACAAACATTGTTTATGTATGTGAAGAACAGCTGTTTTTAATTACTCTGCATTATGATAGCCATTTGAAGTGGCTGCATGATGAAAAATGCTTCAATTCCACCCCCCCCCCCCCCCCCCCCGCCCACTTGCCCTACCCCCAAATTACTTTCCTTTTTAAAATTAAGCATGTGACTATTCTTTTTGGTGTGTTCCCTTCCCCATTCCTACAGCCATTTGTTAGCTTTGTGTGGATTCCAGAATGTTGAGCATCAAAAGTTTATTTTAGAACAAAGCAACTCATAAATGTTTTCATGGGGTTTTCTTACTTATTCATCACAGATGTATATTTACAAGACCGTTCTTTTGTACAGATATAGGTTATAAAATTTGTTGAAATTGTGATCAAGACTTCTCAGTCTCTGCTAACTTTAGTGTCGATCGACGCTCTGATTTTAGAAACCAGTCACAGAAGGCAGTCAGCATCCACGGTATAAATTAACTGCAGGTTATTGCAACATTACTATCATGGATATTCAGATTGTAGCAGGACAAAGCATAGATACTGCAGAGATTAAAGTGGGTCCAGGGTCCACAATCATTAAAGGCCTTCATGAAGCGAGATTCCATGCCATTATCTCTTTTCTGTCTGCGTTGTCCAGATTGTGTCAAAATTCTAAAAATATCAAATCAAAAATTGTCGAGTATCTCTCATTTATCACATTTTGAGCCTCTAATAATACAGGAGATACGTTGCTAACGGTCCAGTAGGTAAAGTGCCACTAAAAAAACTATCAGCAAACGCTTTTCAATTTATAAACAGAAACTGCTGGAAACACTCAGCAGGCCAGGCAGCAACTGCAGATAGAACAGAGAAGTTAATAGACTGGATTTTACACTCTCCCACTGGTGGATTTAGAGGGGAGCTTGCAAAATCCAGGAGTGACCTGCCCACCTGTCGCCTATGTGACCACCATAGGCTTGTCTGAAATTTTAAAGGAGGTGGTGGAGACATTAGGTGAACTACCTGCCCTAGGGTCCTCGGTGTCGTGCGGCAGCAGTGCTAACCCACTGCATCACCGTGCCGCCCTCCCCCAACATTCTTGTAAAACCCCTCCATATTCTCTCCGGAGTAATTGTCTTTCCTGTAAATGGTGATCAGAACTGTATGCCAAATTCCAGCTGTGGTCTAACCAATGTTTTATACAGTTCCAGTACTACAACCCTGTTTTTGTATTCAATACCTCACCCAATAATGGAAAGCATTCCAAATGCTTTCTTTACCACCTTATCCACCTGTCCTACCATCTTCTGGAACATGTGTACATGCACTCTAGGTTCTGTCACATCCTCTACCCCTATAATAAAAATAATCTTTATTGTCACAAGTAGGCTTAACACTGCAATTAAGTTATTGTGAAAATCCCCTAGTCACCACATTCCGTTGCCTGTCTATATCCCAACATTTACTGTATTCCCTAGCTTTGTTTGCATTTCCCAAATGCATTACCTCAAACTTCTCCAGATTGAATTCCATTTGCCACTTTTCCACCCCCTGATAGAATTCTGGAGACAACAGCTATCCTCTTTACTAACGCTATGTCAATTTTTACGTCATCTGCAGATTTCTCTATCATGCCTCCCTCAGGACTTCCACCTGAGATAGGAGAGAACGTCTTGCCTTAAAAGCAATTAACACTGTTTCCAGCGTTAAATTGCTGAGGGCAGCCATTGGTATTTAAGTATGGGATTGTTTGCCAGAACTGGTAACTGCTATTAAAGAGCAATTTTAAAAAGGACAACGAGGGGGAGGAAACACACCCATGAAGTGCTTAAGTGGAGATAAGATGACAATTATATTACATGATGATGATGAGAGAAATGTCTCAATAGCTCTAAGAGGTGAGGTATACGCAAGTAGAGGAGAGCATTAGAACTGGCAGAACAAGCTTTAACAATTTAGCAGCTTTGTAGAAAAAGTATGGAGGATTGTCACTCAAACTGCTCCATCTCTATCCTCCCCACCACCACCCCAATATCTCAAATATCAACATCACCAAGCCATACTGTCTGTAGCATTTCCAGAGAAAATAAGAACTATGTTTTTTTTAAAGCCAGTTGCATAGTGCCTTGTAAAAAGATGGTGTGTTGTATAAGATCGTGGTGAGCTTCACTGGAATATTCTAAAACACGACATAGACTGGAACAGAGAATTCAAATGACAAGAAATAGGGACCTCAGGGTCTCACTTCGGGGTAAAACAATCATTAAATCTGCAATAATCTTCCCGAAGTGGATTACACCATAAGCAGCACTACATACATTGCTGTTTAGGGTCTTAGACAATGATATGGAAGGTGAATGGGTAAATATATCATCTCTATTTTGTTGGGGGTGGGGGGGGGGGGGGGGGGGGGGCGTGTATGGAGAAAGCATGTAGTAGAGATGAACGAAGAATAACCCAGGGTGTCACTGAGGGACAGAAAGAGGAGGGAAAATGGGTTCCATAGTAGGAACATAGTGAAAGTGGCAGAAGGCTATGTATTGAGTGCAGAGGCTGATGGGATGGAAGGTGGAGGTAACATCTTGTTTTCGATAAGTCTGTCCCTGGAATTACTTGTTTTGAAAAAGTACTGTTTTCTGAAAGAATCACATGAATGTGACATGGCTATTCTGGGGCGGCACAGTGGTTAGCACTGCTGGCTCACAGCTTCAGGGATGCGGGTTCAATTCCAGCCTTGGGTAACTGTCTGTGTAGAGTTTGCACTTTCTCCTCATGTCTGCGTGGATTTCCTCCGGTTTTCTTCCACAATCCAAAGATGTGCAGGTTAGGTGGATTGGCCATTCCAAATTGGCCCTTGGTGTCTAAAAGATTAGGTGGGGTTACTGGGTTACGGGGATAGGTTGCCGCATGGGCTTAGGTAGGGTGCTCTTTCCAGGGGTCGGTGCAGACTCGATGGGCTGGATGGCCTCCTTCTGCACTGTAAATTCAATGATTTTGTTAAGCCTTCATTCCACCCCAAGTGAAAATGATGGTAATTTTTGTCATTGCTTCTTGGTTGAAAGAATTGAGGGATTTATTCAGACCTGGCCTTATGGGCATTGTGAGAAGGGGCTGACAATTTCAAAAATATCTTAATGGGACAATGTTTCAATCAATATGGGCTTTTGTTTGTTGTGGAGAATGGTCTTTGAAAGGAAGAACCTGCTAATGACTAGTCCATCTATGCAGTAAAGGAAAAATATTAATTTTTAAAAAGTCATAATATAAACCATATAATCTTAAATAACATTAAAATGCAATAAGAATAATTATAACATCAATGTGCTTCAATCTTAGACCGCTTGTAATTTCAGCAGTCCGTCGCTTCTTAAAATACTCATGGATTTGGTATGGACCAGGTGGAGGAAGAAAACCCCTCCATGTTTATCCCCAACCCTAACAGGCCACTCTTCAATTCACCAGTGTGAATCTTTCTATTTCCCATGCATGTGGAAGGTAACTTGGACATTCTGAATTCTCCCTCCATGGACCCGAACAGGCGCCGGAATATGGTGACTAAGGGCTTTTCACAGTAACCTTCATTGCAGTGTTAATGTAAGCCTACTTGTGACAATAAAGAATATTATTATCTGAATCGGAGTTTTGTGCTGTGGACTTCTTGACCTAATAATTGAGGTGAATATGAAGAGGTTCCAAGAAGTCTAAATGATGTGCCCCCTCCTGCCTCATCAACCTAATCCAGAATGGGCCACCTGGTGCTTTGGAGTTGGATTACATAGAAGATAGGAGGAGGCCTTTTGGTCCTTCGAGCCTGCTGCGCCATTTATCACGATCATGGCTGATCATCCAACTCAATAGCCTAATCCTGCTTTCTCACCATAGCCTTTGATCCCATTCTCCCCAAGTGCTATATCTAGCCGCCTCTTGAATATATTCAATGTTTCAGCATCAACTACTTCCTGTGGTAATGAATTCCACAGGCTCACCATTCTTTAGGTGAAGAAATGTCTCATCTCTGTCCGAAATGGTTTACCCTGAATCCTCAGACTGTGACTCCTGGCTCTGGACACACCCATCATTAGGAACATCTTCCCTGCACCTACCCTGTCTAGTCCTGTTAGAATTTTATAAGTCTCTATGAGATCCCCCCTCATTCTTCTGAACTCCAGCAAGAACAATCCTAACCTAGTCAATCTCTCCTCATATGACTATCCCTGGAATCAGTCTGGTAAACCTTTGCTGCACTTCCTTGAGAGCAAGAACATCCTTCCTCAGAAAAGGAGACCAAAACTGCACACTCTTCTACGTGTGGCCTCACCAAGGCCCTGTATCATTGCAGCAACACATCCCTGCTTGTTCTCGAAAGCTCTCACAATGAAGGCCAACATACCATTCGCCTTCTTCACTGCCTGCTGCACCTGCATGCTTATCTTCAGCGACTGGTGCACAAGGACACCCAGGTCCCGCTGCACTCTCCCAATTTACAACCATTCAGATAGTTCCTGTTTTTGCTTCCAAAGTGAATAACCTCCCACTTATCCAAATTATACTGCATCTGCCATTGATTTGCCCACTCACCCAACCTGTCCAGATCATGCTGTAGGATCCCTGCATCCTTGTCACAGTTCACCCTCCCACCCAACTTGGTATCATCTGCAAACTTTGGGATGTTACATTTTGTTCCCTCATCCAAATCATTAATATATATTGTGAATAGCTGGGGTCCCAGCACCAATCCCTGTGGCACCCCACTAGTTACTGCCTGCCAATTTGAAAAGGACTCATTAATTCCTACTCTTTGTTTCCTCTCTGCCAACCAGTTTTCTATCCACATCAATACACTTCCCCCAATCCCATGTGCTTTAATTTTGCACAGTAATCTCTTATGCAGGACTTTGTCAAACACCTTCTGAAAGTCCAAATATACCACATTGACTGGCTCCCCCTTGTCAACTGTACTGGTTACATCTTCAAAGAATTCAAACAGATTTATCAAGCATGATTCCCCTTCATAAATCCATGCTGTTTTTTGTCCTCTTTTGTGAAGACAGAACCAAAGGAATGTTGGGCTGGATTCTCCCAAAATGGGACTATGTCCCCACGCCGGCGTAAAAACGCGATTTCGACATGGGGCTGCAGAGAATCCAGCCCATTGACTCTTCAGTAGATTAATCATTTTAAACCATTAAATCATTGAAGAAACTACAAATAAGGACTCAAGAGTCTGCATTTTGATGCTCATTATTTCTGATTTTTCTTAATTTCTAAGAACTGAAGCTTGTTACAGGCATTCAAACTAACTGCCTTTATTTTTTAAAACATGTGTTTTATACTTAAATATTGCTGAGAAAAATATGTCTTGCGCTCATCAGGACAGTTCGCAAGAATATCATTTAAGTAAAGAGAAAAACAATTTATGCTGCATGAGAAGAAATTGCTGATTGCCTCTTGTCATGGAGATGCTCAAGGCAACAGTTAACTGCCAAGTTTTAGTTCAAATTCAAACCAGGTAGGTGGACTCTGATTGGAAAGGACATTGCTATGAAGAATGAACCAGGGAATTGCTGTCCCCAAAACCTTCGTTGAGAAAGGCAGAATGCATGGACATGCTCCTGTCTGCAAAGGATACGGCAGTGTGTGAATCAATGTAGTTTCTAGCATGTGTAAATGAGCCACTTGGAGTCAGAATGCTAATCTTAAATTGGTTTTGTGTAATTCAACACACAATCAGGCTTATTTAAGAAGTGTTGTCCAATCACTGAATCACATTTAATTTTGGACCTTTTTTGGAGTTTTGTGAGCACAGGTTGTTTGAGTACGGTCTATACTTTACAATGAGTAATGTGCTATATGAATTTCAGTGTTGGTGTGATGCCAGATGTGTAGGCCATTTATCCCAACAATAGGTGGATTGTATCAAACAGCATATCCCTTCAGGCTACATGTATTCACACACAAGGTCCTGTCCTTTGCAAGCAGAAAGATGTCTATCCATTGTGCCCTTTTCAACTAAATAAAAGCTTGGGGGGGAACAGTCATTCCTTGGCTCGTACCCCATATCAATGTCTTGACCAGAGTTGGCCTGTGTGGTCTGAATTTGTAAAACAAAAGCTTGGCAATTAACTGTTCCATAGTACATTCTCCTTGGCAACGCATCTACCAATTAGCACTCTTATCTTGCAGTAAAAATTGATGTTCCCATTACTATTTTTGCGAACTGTCCTGATGAGTGCAAGACAAAAAGCTTCAAATTGAATTCCGAACATAAAATTGAGCAGTTAATTAACAAAAATTCAAAGATTGTTTTGGAACACAATAGCCCTTTGTGGATGGATTGCCGTATGTTGACCCATCACATTGATAGGTTACCCATTATGTATGTAGGATTGAAATGAAAGGCCATCAGGCTAACAGCATGTGCCCTTTAATGCAAGGATGCAGGCCTTGCACAGGAGCTTTAAGCTGCACAACCATACAAATAAAGCCTATGGAACCATAGGGCCATTTATATAACTTAACTTTATGTGGATGATTAAAGGGAGGAAGGAAGAGAATAAATGATGAGCATTGTTGTGGTACATTTAGTTGAACTCGTTGATGTTGGTAAATGATCCTGTCATGATCTTGTATGGAAAGGGATAGGTATATACCGCAGGGCAAGAGTTATATCTGGGGGAAAGGCAATTATGATGCAATGAGGCAAGACTTAGGTTGCATCGGATGGAGAGGAAAATTGCAGGGGATGGGCACAATGGAAATGTGGAGCTTGTTCAAGGAACAGCTACTGCGTGTCCTTGATAAGTATGTACCTGTCAGGCAGGGAGGAAGTGGTCGAGTGAGGGAACCGTGGTTTACTAAAGCAGTCGAAACACTTGTCAAGAGGAAGAAGGAGGCCTATGTAAAGATGAGACATGAAGGTTCAGTTAGGGCACTCGAGAGTTACAGGTTAACTAGGAAGGACCTAAAGAGAGAGCTAAGAAGAGCCAGGACGGGACATGAGAAGTCTTTGACAGGTAGGATCAAGATTAACCCTAAAGCTTTCTATAGATATGTCAGGAATAAACAAATGACTAGGGTAAGAGTAGGGCCAGTCAAGGACAATAGTGGGAAGTTATGCTTGGAGTCCGAGGAGATAGGAGAGGAGCTAAATGAATATTTTTTGTCAGTATTCACACAGGAAAAAGACAATGTTGTCGAGGAGAATACTGCGATTCAGACTACTAGACTAGAAGGGCTTGAGGTTCATAAGGATGAGGTGTTTGCAATTCTGGAAAAAGTGTGAAAATAGATAAGTCCCCTGGACCGGATGGGATTTATCCTAATATTCTCTGGGAAGCTAGGGAGGAGATTGCTGAGCCTTTGGCTTTGATCTTTAAGTCATCTTTGTCTACAGGAATAGTGCCAGAAGACTGTAGGATTGCAAATGTTGTCCCCTTGTTCAAGAAGGGATGTAGAGACAACCCCAGTAACTATAGACCAGTGAGCCTTACTTCTGTTGTGGGCAAAATCTTGGAAAGGTTTATAAGAGATAGGATGTATAATCATCTGGAAAGGAATAATTTGATTAGCGATAGTCAACACAGTTTTGTGAAAGGTAGGTCGTGCCTCACAAACCTTATTGAGTTCTTTGAGAAGGTGACCAAACAGGTGGATGAGGGTAAAGCAGTTGATGTGGTGTATATGGATTTCAGTAAAGCGTTTGATAAGGTTCCCCACGGTAGGCTACTGCAGAAAATACGGAGGCATGGGATTCAGGGTGATTTAGCAGTTTGGATCAGAAGTTCGCTAGCTGGAAGAAGACAAAGGGTGGTGGTTGATGGGAAATGTTCAGACTGGAGTCCAGTTACTAGTGGTGTACCACGAGGATCTGTTTTGGGGCCACTGCTGTTTGTCATTTTTATAAATGACCTGGAGGAGGGCGTAGCAGGATGGGCGAGTAAATTTGCAGATGACACTAAAGTCGGCGGAGTTGTGGACAGTGCGGACGGATGTTACAAGTTACAGAGGGACATAGATAAGCTGCAGCGCTGGGCAGAGAGGTCTAATGGAGTTAATGCAGAAAAGTGTGAGGTGATTCATTTTGGAAGGAATAACAGGAAGACAGAGTACTGGACTAATGGTAAGATTCTTGGCAGTGTAGATGGGCAGAGAGATCTCTGTGTCCATGTACATAGATCCCTAAAAGTTGCCACCCAGGTTGAGAGGGTTGTTAAGAAGGCGTACGGTGTGTTAGCTTTTATTGGTAGAGGGATTGAGTTTCGGAGCCATGAGGTCATGTTGCAGCTGTACAAAATTCTGGTGCAGCCGCATTTGGAGTATTGCGTGCAATTCTGGTCGCCACATTATAGGAAGGATGTGGAAGCATTGGAAAGGGTGCAGAGATTTACCAGAATGTTGCCTGGTATGGCGGGAAGATCTTATGAGGAAAGGCTGAGGGACTCAAGGCTGTTTTTGTTAGAGAGAAGGTTAAGAGGTGACTTAATTGAGACATACAAGATGATCAGAGGATTGGATAGGGTGGACGGTGAGAGCCTTCTTCCTCAGATGGTGATGTCTAGCACGAGGGGACATAGCTTTAAATTGAGGGGAGATAGATATAGGACAGATGTCAGAGGTAGGTTCTTTACTCAGATAGTAGTATGGGCGTGGAATGCCCTGCCTGCAATAGTAGTGGACTCGCCAACACTAAGGGCATTCAAATGGTAATTGGATAGACATATGGATGATAAGGGAATAGTGTAGATGGGCTTTAGAGTGGTTTCACAGGTCGGCGCAACATCGAGGGCCGAAGGACCTGTACTGCGCTGTAATGTTCTATGCTTCATGCTTCGTTTTGAGCAGTTTAATATTAGTTGCACAAATCTCAGGAAATCTGCAATTTAAAAACAGGTGAATTCCAAATTCATCCAGGTTTTCATCCCTATAGGTGCTATACTTACATTGATATTTGATATTTTTCAAATGGTACTTCTTTAAAATAAATTCAAGCTTAATAAAAAGGTATTAGTGCTAGTGAATTCCAAAGGGAGCATGGAGGATCAGCTTGAGGTATACCAAGATTAGTTACAGCAAGTTTAGACGCAACATAAAACTTCCTTTGCTCTGATTAACCTTGGGCACCAACCTCAGAAAAGCATGCTGCACACCAGTGTGACTAATTTTCTCATATTGCCACATCACCCCATCCAATGTTTCTGTGCCTGACACCATCAATTTAGATCTGAATTGAGACTTGTGTGACTTGTAACAAAACCATGTACAGGATCTATTTGTATGGCAGCTGTACCCACCTAAAAGACTACTGTACCTGTCCTCAGTCATCAACTTGGCTTAAGTTCTCAAATACCAACTATGGTATATATAATAAAGCACATAACCCACAGAATCTGATGCACTCTCAGTCCACATAGGTGCAAATAACTCTAGCTTTTACTCCCAGCAGCAGTAAAATCAATTTAACATTACAATTAGAAAAACTATGAAATAGCTAGAATTTTGTGTGCAGTGTTCTTAGTAAAGGTAATTTTCTAAATTAAATTGCTACAATCATATTTTACCCCTTAGAATTTTCTGATGAGACACTAAAATACAAGCAGAAAGTGCTGGATGTCTGATAGATTATTTTGATGCACTATTCATGAATTGCTTTTGTATCGATTGATATTGTGCAGCATTAGTGCAACTGATTTACTGAAAACATTTTTTGACAAGATCCATTGTTTTTAACATTATGTAAAAATGAAAAAGTATAAAACAATGGCTTGTCATTTTGAATAATCTTTCTCAATAATTGCCTAATGGCACATTCTGATTGTCATTTAAAATTTTTTTTTAGAGTACTCAATTATTTTTTTCACCAATTAAGGGGCAATTTAGCGTGGCCAATCCTCTTAACTTGCACATCTTTGGGTTGTGGGGTTGAAACTTACGCAGACATGGGGAGAATGGGCAAACTCCACACGAACACGGTTTTAAATATACAAACTATAGTATCCATCAGACAAGTACCCATTATATTAATGTAATTGGTTCAAGTTTCCCACAAAAAAAAGATTAATTCCCTGTAGAATGGAGAAAAATCAAAAAACTTTTTCGCCCTTCAACTCCTGAGCATGTTTCTCTGAAATGTATTTCCAAGTCCTCAACTATGAGAAATGGAGATTCACTAGGTCAATGAGGGGAAAAAACTTAAACCACCTCCGACTACAGCAGATGTTGCTACTCTGGTTCACAGCCCTGAGACCGGAGTTTGAAGCAGGTCATTCCATGCACCCACCCCCAAAAGAAATCTCAAATACCACAACATTATCTCTTAAACAGATTGGTTTTGCTTTTAGATAATTTTGAGATTTATTTGTATACAACATGTCTTTTAAATTTCCTGACAAGTAATAGTATGATCTTGTGTAATAGATTTATTTTGTCAAATAAATAAACTAATCCTTCATGTAGATTTCCCCTGGCACTGATTGTGGATTACAGCTGACGTGGGTGAGATTATGTTGATTTATCAGGGGATTAGGTTCCTGTAAAACAGTTTCAGAGATTATTTAAAGGGGTAAACGAGGCATGTTTGGCATTGGCAGTAACAGGTACTGATGGGTGCAGGGATCAGAATAGTTTAAGACAAAAAAGAAGTCTTTGGGACAAGAAATCATGTCACATACGGCCAAATTGACAAAATCATTGCAGCATGAGGGGCCGAAACATCAGAGGCACTTATGATCTGTAGTAAAATGCAAATGCTTTATGCCACTTAAAATGGATGAATTTAGACTTCAAGTGAGTAGAAACATTTCTTTCCCTTGTATTACCATCAAAACTGGACCAATACATTTGTATAAAATCACCAAAAGTAACCTCAGCTTTTCAACATTTCTGCTTTAGTGCAGTTAGCTAATGTCATACATGAATGTACTAACAAAAGAACATGAACTAGCTGGATTATGTATATCATGGGCAGGAAAGCTTCAGTAAGGGGACAAGGTGTCACCACCCATGAGCCAAGGTTGCTATTTGAAAATTCTGTTCATTACCTATGAAGACAAGGCATTCAGTTCCAATCATTCAAAGCAGTTAACAGGAGTTCAGGATAGATATCACTGTCCTTTGTTCTGGATTTTAAGTGTAATTTCCAACAATGAAACTAAGAAACTGGGTAGCATAGTGGTTAGCACTATGGCTTCACAGCGCCAGGGTCCCAGGTTCGATTCCCGGCTTGGGTCACTGTGCAGAGTCTGCACGTTCTTCCCGTGTCTGTGTGGGTTTCCTCCGGGTGCTCCGATTTCCTCCCACAAGTCCCAAAAGACGTGCTGTTAGGTAATTTGGACATTCTGAATTCTCCCTCTGTGTACCCAAACGGGCCATAATGTAGCGACTAGGGTCTTTTCACAGTAACTTACTTGTGACAATAAAGATCAATCAAATTCCAACCTATTTGATACAATGGAACAGAAATCAGACACACAAACACTTTGCAAGTTTATGACAGGCCAAATTAATTTCTGGATGGTGGATTTCTCTTTTTTCATTACTTCCCACCCACCTCCACAAGTTTATTTACTTAGCGGCCAAGATCCCAAAGGCTTTGCAACCCTCTTAGGATCTCTATCAACCATATCACTAGTCTCTCAGGATCCGTTTGCTCATCTCTGCTGACTGACGAATAGTGGGTAAAGACAAAAAAATCTTCAATTTGTGACAAGGAATCATGCGGGCATTTTAGATCTAACCTGCCAATTATGTCCATGGAGAAAACTCGAACCACAATCTTAACATGCTGAAATTGAGTTGCATTGTAGCTCTGCCTAGACAGTTGAATATACTGTAGTTCCAAAGACAGATGCTTTTTCACATCAATATTATAAACAGTTACTACATGTACACCGGCAGCACCCATCCCTTTCGAACTCTGTTTCAGTTACAGAAAGTGTTCACTTCCAATTGCCAACATTTGATAGTGATATTTACATATAAAAATGGTTAATTTCCAAATACTTGCCCATAGGGAGAAAAGGGTAGGATCCTTTCTATATATTTTAGAAATGTAACTTCTAGTTTTCTTCTCATCAAGAAATTATGCTTCAATTTAAAAGCAACATACAAAATTTTAATGTGAAGTATGTGTCACATTTCGACATTTTTAAAAAACTTTGTCCTACAGCATTAATGGTTTTGGGGTAAGAAACTACTTTTCTACTCAGATATGCGTTATAGTACTCAAATGTTCATTTTGTGGAATTTATTTTTCTAAGGAGTCAGAAAAAAATCTTGGGACCAAACCAGAATACCCTTTATACTTGGGTCAATCCTACCCATCTACCTGTTGTGTCACTCAATTATTCTTTCTCCAGGAATGCATCCAATTGTCTCAAAGCCATTTGTACTCCCTGGTTCAATTACTTTTTTTCTAATAACTTGTGTAACAACTTCCAACGCCCTGATAATATGAGGTATCTGAGGTGTAAACATCGACCTGACAAATAGTGGAAGATAAGGGCTTAATGAATGTGGATGGCAAAGTTTTGAACAAGTTGTAGTTTATGTAGGGTGGAGCTCCAAAAGCTGGCAAAAGAAAACAATGATTTTAGGTTAATGGCATGACAGATATTCAGTAGTGGAATACTTGAGTGCTGAATGGTTATGCTATTAATCTTCTGATATGTTGAACCTAGAAACTAAAATCACTCACGTGGCATCCCATACGCACCTGTATTAGTGTCCCCCATTTTTGTTTTCCTTTTGTTCATTTGTGTGCTATGCTCAACAACAAAATATGCAAGCATAGGGGCCATTTAGGCCATGACCACACCTACCCGAACTCTACCTTTCAGCTATCTCACATAACTGACAATATTGAAATTATGAATGCACAGGGAGTAGGCATTTGAAATAAATTCTGGTTGGCAAAAGCAGAAACCTTAATAGATCTTACGAAGTTCTGGTTGACGAGATTACAAGCTCGTACAAGAAAGTTAATACAGTTTGTCTCGATGGGCTGAACATCTGCCCAAAATTCTATTAATGTTACTAACGTGATGTTTTAAAACTATTGAATATAATCTGAATAGTTGATAATATGACCTGTTTTGAAGACCAAAAATGTCACAACTCAAATCATGTATTGCTAGAGATTTACTCTGTCAGATTTAAACTCTTCATTAAATAACTTACTTAAAATGACTGTCATACAATACAAACTGCACTTGTACTTAAATGGCAGTTTCAAAAAGTGTAATAGAAACATTAGGTAGGGTCTATAAAAAGCAGGCCATCTGGCCAATTATTTAACCGATTATTCTACTCTCGTTCATCAAGTGAGCATTAGTGTTGATGACTATTAAAAAGTGGCACTCGCTCCACAATAATCTATTCACCTATGCTCAATGTGTTCCACTCGGGCCATTCAGCTACAGACCTCATTACAGCATTGGGGCGGCAAGTGGCAAGCAGTGCTGCCTCAGCACGAGGGACCTGGGCTTGGTGACTGGAGTTTGCATGTTCTCCTCGTGTTTGGGTGGGTTTCCTCCGGCTGTTCCGGTTTCCTCCCATGGTCCAAAGATGTGCAGTTAGGTGTATTGGCTATGCTAAAAATTGCCCCTTAGTGTCCATGGTTGAGTGGGGTGCTCTTTCAGAGGATTGGTGTAGACTAGATGGGCCGAATGGTCTCCTTCTACACTGTAGGAACTCTAGATTGTTTTAAACAAGAGGTGAGAGCAAGTTTCCTTGCCATCAAAGCAGCATTTGACCAAATGCGACATCAAGGAGCTCTATTAAAATTTGAAGCCAGTGGGAATTAGAGTAAACGCTCCATTGGCTGAAGTCACTTGTAACAAATACACTTTGGAAGACTCTGGATATCACTGCAGGAGTTCCTCACGGTAGTTTCCTCGGCATATCCATCTTTAGCTTTGTTGTCAATGATCTTCCCTGTAAAAGTGAGCACTCCACCACAAGGTCAAAAATGGCAATGTAGCTGAGAGTTGCGCAGTGTTCAGTCCCATTTGCAATTCCTAAGAAACTGATGTAGCCTGTGCTAGCATGCAGCAAGACCTGGACAACACCCAGCCTGGGTTAAGTAACAAGTAACATCTGCAGCACAAGCGCCAAGAAATGGCCACCTGCCCATGAATTACCATTCGCTCAATTCACCAACAACAGCCTGAAGGATCACCATTGATTAGAAACTTAACTGGATCAGCCACAAATACTATGTCTACAAGATCAGGTCCGTGACTTGGAATATTGCAACAAGTAACTCACTCAATTTCCCAAAAGCTCATTCACCATCTCCAAAGAGCCGGATCTTATGCTTATACAACCTACAATAACTCTAAGGCCTGGAAAAAAAAATCAATAAACGGTTTCCATCTCCGGGCGTACCCTTCCACCGACCCCCTCAAGGCGAACTTAATTTTCTCCAGCCGAAGGAAATCCGCGATATCGCTCACCCACTCCCCCAGTTTTGGGGGCTCCGAGTCCTTCCACCCCAACAGGATCCGTCTCCGGGCTACCAGAGAAGCAAAGGCCAGAATGTCGGCCTCTCTCGCCTCCTGGACTCCCGGGTCGTCCAGCACACTGCCAACTCTGGATTCAGAACCACCTTCACCCTCAGTACCTCTGACATCAACTGCCAAAATCCCTCCAGCTTCAGGCAGGCCCAATATATGGTTCGCGTGCACCCCCGCCCACACATATCCTCCAAGAACCTACTCATTCTAGCCACCCTCATATGTGGACTATCTGAAATTGAATGCGACTCAATGTGGCGCACAGAGGATGCATTCACCCTCCTCAGAGCATCATCCCATAACCTAGACTCCAGCCCTCCCCCCACTTAACTACTCCTATCGGGGCACACTCCGAATTCATCAATTCTTTACATATTTTTAGCTTTCGGAGCACCGCTTCCTCAGGTGATTCACCGGAGGAAGGAGCAGTGCTCTGAAAGCTAGTGATTCGAAACAAACCTGGTGGACTTTAACCTGGTGTTGTAAGACTTCTTCCTGGGCTCACCCCAGTCCAAGCCTGCATCTCCATATCATT
Organism: Scyliorhinus torazame; assembly: GCF_047496885.1. Classification (NCBI taxonomy): domain Eukaryota; kingdom Metazoa; phylum Chordata; class Chondrichthyes; order Carcharhiniformes; family Scyliorhinidae; genus Scyliorhinus; species Scyliorhinus torazame. The sequence continues at coordinate 111,296,628 of NC_092713.1, read as the reverse complement.
ATGTATTTTTGACACCCTTCCCTCACCAACCTGTTTTCGACAGCACCTTATCCTGCATTCACACTGGTGGAGGACCTGGCTGGCGGGAACGGCAGAGGCGCCGTCAACAGCGCCCCCAAAATAGTACCCTTATATGAGGCTGCCTCCATTCGCTCCCATACAGACCTCTCCCCCACTATCCACTTCCTTACCATGGCTATATTTTTCACCCAGTAGTAATTCATTAAATTTGGCAAAGGCTAGCTGCCGTGCCCCGCCCTCCTCTCTCGCCGACAGTGCCTTCTTTACTCCAAGGGCCTTCCCGCCCACACAAATCCTACCATCAATATGTTAACATTCCTAAAAAGGCCTTGGAGATAAAAAGATTCTGGAATACAAACAAAAACCTCGACGGCACAGTCATCTTCACGACTGCACCTGCCCCGCCAATGACAACAGAAGCACATCCCATCTTTTAAACTCTCCCTTCATTTTCTCCACCAACCGAGCCAGATTCAACTTGTGTAATTGCTCCCACCCCTGCACCACCTGGAAATCTGAACCTCGCCCCCACTACCTTAAACGGCAGCTTGCCCAGCCACCTTTCGTGTCCCCTCGTCTGGATTGGTAAGGCATCCCAAAATGTCCATAATATCCCTTATGCTTTCCAGTGGGTCCGATATATACAGAAACAGGTCGTCCGCATACAGCGAAACCCTGTGCGCCACCGCCCCCCCCCCCCCCCCCCCAACCATCACTTAGCAACTCTTATCTGGGCACCCTCCCAATTCATCAATTCTTTATATATCTATAAATTTTATATATTTACTTTATATATATTTGATTCACCCGAGGAAGGAGCTGTGCTCCGAAAGCTAATGATTTGAAACAAACCTGTTGGACTTTAACCTGGTGTTGTAAGACTTCTTACTGTGCCCACCCCAGTCCAATGCCGGCATCTCCACATTATATATTTTTGACACCCTGCCCTCACCAACCTCTGTTTTTGACAGCACCTTATCCTGCACTTCTGGAGTACCTGGCCGGTGCAAAAGGCAGAGGTACAGCGCCCCAAAACTATTACCCTTACATGATATAAATACTCCCACTTTCTACCTGATCAAAGGCCTTCTTCGCATCCATCGCGACCACCACCTCCATATTCCGTCCCTCCGAGGGCATCATTATGACATTTAACAGATGTCTGTTGTTAGCTGACAGATGTCTCCCTTTTACAGACCATGTCTGGTCCCTAAACCCCCCACCCAGGGTCTGGTTTCATGCCCCCCCATCCCACAATCCTCAAGGCCAAAATCTTAGCCAACAACTTGGTATCCACATTCAATAGTGATATTGGGCGGTAGGACCCACACTGCTCTGGGTCCTTATTTTTCTTCATTGCTCACACTTCTCCCTCCCCCTCAGCAGGGCCCCCATGTCTCCCGAAAACGTTTTATATAATTCTACTGGGAAGCAGTCGAGACCTGGGCCTTCCCGGCCTGCAGTGCGCCCATGCCCTCCGTCATCTCCATCAGTCCAACGGGTGCTATTTATAGACTACAGCTCCGTCTTCAACACCACAATCCCAGCCAAGCTCATATCAAAGCTCCAAAACCTAGGACTTGGCTCCCCACTCTGCAACTGGATCCTCGACTTTCTGACCCACAGACCACAATCAGTAAGAATAAACAACACCTCCTCCACAATAGTCCTCAATACCGGGGCCCCGCAAGCCTGCGTACTTAGCCCCCTACTATACTCCCTATACACGACTGCGTGGCAAAATTTGGTTCCAACTCCATCTACAAGTTTGCTGACGATACGACCATAGCGGGCCGGTTCTCGAATAACGACGTGTCAGAATACAGGAGGGAAATAGAGAACCTAGTGGAGTAGTGCAGCGACAACAATCTCTCCCTCAATGCCAGCAAAGCAAAAGAGCTGGCCATTGACTTCAGGAAGCAATATACTGTACGTGTGTCAGCATCAACGGGGCCGAGGTGGAGATGGTTAGCAGTTTCAAATTCCTAGGGGTACACATCTCCAAAAATCTGTCCTGGTCCACCCACGTCGACGCTACCACCAAGAAAGCACAGCAGCGCCTATACTTCCTCAGGAAACTAAGGAAATTCGGCATGTCCACATTAACTCTTACCAACTTTTACAGATGCACCATAGAAAGCATCCTATCGGGCTGCATCACAGCCTGGTATAGCAACTGCTCGGCCCAGGACCGCAAGAAACTTCAGAGTCGTGAACACAGCCCAGTCCATCACACGAACCTGCCTCCCATAATCAACTCCATCTACGCCTCCCGCTGCCTGGGGAAAGCGGGCAGCATAATCAAAGACCCCTCCCACCCGGCTTACTCACTCACTCTTCCAACTTCTTCAATCGGCAGGAGATACAGAAGTCTGAGAACACGCACAGACAGACTCAAAAACAGCTTCTTCCCCACTGTTACCAGACTCCTAAACTTATGGACTGACCTCATTACTACAACCCTGTATGCTTCACCTGATGCCGGTGTTTATGCAGTTACATTGTGTACCTTGTGTTGCCTTATTATGTATTTTTTAAAATTTAGTTTTTATGTACTTAATGATCTGTTGAGCTATTCACACAAAAAATACTTTTCACTGTACCTCGGTACATGTGACAATAAACAAATCTAATCCAATCCAGCCCCTCTACCAGGCACTGCTCCACGCTGGGGAATTCAAGCCTGTCCAAAAAAATACCACATACCCAGCCCAAACTCCACCTGGAGCTTCTGCCTCTCCTTCAAGAATCCCACCTTCAGAGCCTCCGCGACCCTTCTATCCACCTGCATAATCTCGGCCACCAACCTGGCCATCTCTGCTCGTTCCTGCTTCTTCTTCTTCCTGTGAGCCCGAATCGACATAATTTCCCCCCTAACCAGTGGCTTGAGTGCTTTCCAGTGTGGCGGGCGAGACCTCACCTGTGTCGTTTAATCCCACTTACTCCCGGATGGCAGCCCTCACCGTTCAACACACCTCCGCTCGTAGTCCTACATCCAACCTCCAGCGCAGGGCCCCAGACCACCACCCCAATCCACTCGCAAGTTCACCCAATGTGGCGCAGATCATCCAGAGTCCACCACCCCCGCCAGCAGCCCACCACACACACACATTAAAAAAAAAGAAAAAAAAAAAAAAAAAATCGACCCGTGAGTAAACCCTGAGAAGTATGAACACTCCTTCGCTCTCAGCCTCCCATGCCTCCACGGGTCCACTCCCCCCATACACTCCATAAACCCCTTCAGCTCCTTTGCCACCGCTGACACCCTCCCCGACCAGTTCATCCGGATAAATGACCGTGTTAAAATCCCCACCCATAATCAGCACCGGTGCGAGTCTAGGTCTGGGATCTTCCCCAATGCTCACCTCAAACTTCACATCGTCCCAGTTTGGGGCATAAACATTTACTAGGACCACTGGCATACCCTCGTTTCCCATTTACCATCACAAACCTCCTCCCTGAATCCGCTACTATATTCCCCACCTGAAACACCACACGCTTATTGACCAGCATCACCACCCCATGCATCTTATTTTTTAAAAAAGTTTTTTTTCTCCATTTTCACATTTTCCTTCAAAATTTACACCTCACCCACAGACAGTAAATGGTAACAAATATAAAATCAATCCCCTTAACAATAACAACGATCCCATCCTCCCACCACCCCAAACAACGGCCCACCCGTCAATATATGCATCCAATAAAACAAGCCCTCCCACGGTGGAAACAAAAAACAAAGGAGAAAAAGAAAAAGGAGCCCGGGACCACCCATGGTCACCATTAACCCAGAGTCCCCCCCCCCCCCCCCCCCCCACACTCAACACCATCCAACATCTGAAAGAGTACCGTACATGATAGCCAAGAGTTGTAAACACGCCTCCCCCCCCCCAACTTCTCCCGTCCACTGCCTCCTGTAAAACTCCTCCCCCCAACCTCAGTTCCTTCCCCCCCAACTTTCCACCCCGGATAGACCACTCGGACCCTGTTCTGCCAGGCTCCGATGGCCGCAGCCCCTCCCCCACCTCACTCCCGTTCACTGGCCGGCTTAAACCGGCCAGCGTGGAGGCCCCCGCCCAGGTCCCTTTCCCGGCCCTAGGAAAGCCCAGAAATCCCCCTTTAGCACACAAACCCCGCATATCCACCAACACCCCAAAGAGCCCTCATTTCGAGTGAAAGTCCCAGCACTTCCCTTGTCCAAATATATACATTGGCTCCTTTAGCCCCTACACCCACACGCAGTGAAACAAAAAAGAAAATACAGTCCTTAGGTTACATCGGCACATGGCCATTTCTCAGTTCTGCCACAGTCCTTCTGCCTTCGCAAACTCCTCCGCTGCTTCTGCCGTTCCAAAATAAAAGTCCTTGAGCTTGTAAGTCACCCTCAGCTTCGCTGGATACACAATGCCGCACTGCACCTTGCTAATGTGCAGTGCCCTCTTCTTCCGGTTGAAGGCAGCCCGCCTCCTCGCCAGCTCCACCGTAAAGTCCTGGTATACACGGATACCAGCTCAAACCTACTGCACCACCCGCTTCTGCTTGGCCCAGCACAGGACCTTCTTCTTCGCACTGTACCTCCGGAAGCACAGAGTCACTACCCTTGGCGGCTCACTCACCCTTGGTACAGGCCTCCACGACCGGTGAGCCCGATCCAGCTCATATCGGGAGGGATCCTCCCCCTCCCCCAATAGTTTCGCCAGCATCGCGGCAAAATACTCAGTCAGCCTCGGTCCTTCAACTCCTTCGGGCAGCCCCACAATCCTCAAATTCTGTCGCCTAGATCTGTTTTCCAGGTCTTCCATTTTTCCTCGCAGATCCTTGTTCATCTCCTTCCCCATCGAGGTAAGTTGATCACCGTGCTGCAATAATGTCTCCTCCACTTCCTTCAGCGCCTCCCCTTGCTCCCGCACCTCCGTCGTCACCGGGGAAATCGTCTCCTCCACCAACACACAAAACCTCCCTCATCTCCTTCCTCATTGTCTCCATGTATTTTGTAAACTGCCTTTCGAATTCCGCAGCCATCACCGTAGTTATTTCTTCAGCCATAAGCAATGTTTCCTCCCGTTGCTCCAGCCTCCATTTTCCTTGGTGGTGACCTTTCCACTCCACGACGGACCTTCAGCTGTTTTTTTTTTACGGCCGTTTTTTTTGCTCACCCTCGACATTTTTCTTTACTGTGCCTTCTCCCGGCTTTTGCCGCCTCAGTGGACCTTGGGACCGGGCTTAAAGCCCCGAAAATGCCGTTCCTGAACAGGAGCCCTCCGTTGTGCGGCTGCCTCCCGCCTGCCGTCACCGGAAGCCCCTCATGCGTCTTATCTAAACCCGAATGAAAAACTTGCCCTACCCACCCTTTCCTTAGTCTCGTCTTGTCCCCGATCTTCAAATGTGTTTCTTGTGAAAAGGCCGCAGCCACCTTCAAACTCCTCAGATGCACAAAAACAAGCAACCATTTGACTGGCCCATTCAGCCCCCTCACGTTCCTTGCGACCAGCCTGGTCAGAGGGCGTCCTAGCCCCTCCATGCCGATCAGCCATACCCCTTCTTAGGGCAGCTCCTCACCGTTCCACTCGACCCTCCAGGCCCCACCCCTGGATGTCCACCACCACCTCCCATGTTACGCCACATTAACAACACCTTCGTCCGCAGCCCCCCCTCCCCCTAAACAAAACAACCTATCCCCCTTTGCTGCTCTAACCACCTGCTCACCCCACCCTGCTCTCCCATTAACTAGCCCACCCAGCTAACCTGGTAGCCCCACCCAAGGTGCCTGAACCTCCTAACCCCCACCGCCCCCGCTTGCACACCTTGCAACCAACAGTGCAACAAGAAAAAACAAAGGAGAAAAAAAACATACGTTCAATACATCGCATTGAACCATCTCGGAGGAGAAAAGTTCCCCAACCATCAACAGAACAAATTTTAAAAATACAGGAATTACCAAAGAATGGTAAAAAGGAAACTACATTCTTCTCATCACTCCTCCACAGTTCAATGTCCTCCTTCACCTGCCAGTCCATCATCTCTCAAAAATTCCATTGCCTCCTCTGGGTGTTCCAAAATAGTGCTCTTCATTAAAGCTCACCCAGAGGTGGCCCGGGTACAACACAAACTTTTTAAAAGAGGGCAGCCTTCACCCTGGGATCTCCACTTTGCCAGATCCAGGCCCAGGTCCTGATATACCTGGGAGGGGAGTGAGCTGCGAGTGTGGAGAGAAGTGAGCTGAGAGTGTATCTCCTCGTCTGCCTCACCCATCTCAGGGTCTTTTCCTTATCTAGGAACCGGTGAAGACCAACCACCATTGCCCTCGGCGGCTCGTTCGCCTGCAGCCTCATTAGCGCCTTGTGCGCTCAGTCGACATCCAGGGTCCCGCCAAAGGCCCCCTCTACCATCAGCTTTTCCAGCATTTACATCAATGTGATAAGTGGTAGCGTCCACTCCCTCGATGCCTTCAGCCATCCCTACAATTCTCAAGTTCCACCTTTGGGAGGGGTTCTCAAGGTTCTCTACCTTCTCCTGTAGCCGCTTCAGAGTCTCTCACATTACTCCCATCTCGGCTGCCAACAATCCAACTGCTCCTTGTGCTCCCCCACCACCTCGTCCACTTTCCATCAGCCTGGCCCTGGGATGGCAGCCTCGGCTCCACTCTGTCGATTCCAGACTTCCAACAGATCTACAGCCTTGGATAGGTCCTCATGGGCCTCTCTCCTCTGCTGGCTGAACTTCTCATTTTAAAAAGTCCACCAATTGGTCCATCGACCATTGGGTAGCTAGTGCAGGCCCTGTACCCTCCACCATCTTAAGATCTGGCGCACGAACAATCTCCTGCTCCAGACCTTCTTGTCCGTGGATCCATACATCAGTCCCACCTGTGTAGTCAGACTTCCCTCTGTTCAGCCCTACACCTTTTTCAGCCACACATCCACCCTCCGAATGTGGAAAAGGTCAGAAAAAAATATATACAGCCTCAAACGGGAGCTGCCAAATGTGCGACCACTCACACCATGGCCACAACGGGAAGTCGCATAGTTCTAAACTTGATGTAAACATTTCATATTCATCATCTTGCCTGCTGTCAAAAGGAGAGTTCTCGGTGTCCTGGTCAATGTTAATTCCTCGAGGAAGAACAGATTAATTGCTGCTTCTTGTTTGTAAAACAAATATACCAACAAATTGATTCAACTTAAAGGGCTAGAGAAGAGTGGAAAATATTTTTTCTCGAGACCTGAATACAGTTGATCATGGACTTACCCAAAAACCATTTAAGCTCCTAACTGAACATGAAATCACAGGGAATGCACATCATGTTTCCTATCCTGGACACTTTGTTCATCAAACCATTCTGTAGTTTATCATAGGAATGTATTACTTAGAAGCAGGCCAATCAGCCCTTTGCCCTGCCAATAAATAAGGTAATGGTCGATCTAGTTGTGGTCTCATCTCCACTTTTGTCACCTGCCCCATAACCTCGACTCCCTTTGGCTAATCACAAAAATCAATCAAGTTGAAAATGTGACGAGTGGCACAGTTGGTTAGCCCTGCTGCCTCACGGCGCTGAGGTCCCAGGTTCGATCCCAGCTCTGGGTCACTGTCCGAGTGGAGTTTGCACATTCTCCCCGTGTTTGCATGGGTTTTGCCCCCACAACCCAAAGATGTGCAGGATAGGTGAATTGACCACGCTAAATTGCCCCTCAATTGGAAAAAATGAATTGGGTACTCTAAATATATATTTTTTTTAAGTTGGAAATATGACATGGAATATTGAATTACATTCTTTGATGCCAATTGTGATAAATGATACTCATGTTAAGCGGTCTAATACTATTGCAAACCATGAGTTGTGCGCTAAACAAATTTTAAAGCACATCCCAAAACGGAGTGGTTATGGAAAATCTCATTCAGCTTCAAGATGGAGTGAAACTTTCCCTACCAACTCCCAGCTGGTTCCCGCCAAATATGTACCATAAAAACCATATTGTACAACCAATATAAGCGCATTGCTTAATATTAGAAATTTTTATGTCAATGCTTTGCTAGTAAATTCAGAGACAAATGAAACTAAAATCGATTTCATAATTGAATGCTTAAAGTCATGCCAAGAAATTTTAGATTAATAATTTATTGACTTAAAATTTTGCTAGATTTGTTCTGGGAAAAAATGGTATTTGTTGCCAGATTTGAAAGCTCAGCTTAAGTTGATTTTCTTATTCTACTGTGTGTGCATGCATCGGAGTACCCCACAATGCAATCCAACCTGGTCCAGGCTAGAACAGACATCAATCATATGACTACAAAATTACAAAGAGAGGACCAGAAGTAACAGGTCCAAGTTATTCTCAGACCCCAATTTATTAGAAAGCCAGACCAGTTTTTCCAATGTGTAAACTGGGGAAAATATACTTTGCTCCAGGAGTCATTCCACAAACTAGCGATCTTTTTTTAAAAACAACTTATATTAACACACGATTAACATCCAAGGGGAAAAACCTTTCATTTAATTTATTTCATTAATTAAAACAAAGGTCTTTGAGCTTACTTCTAAACTTTCAATTAAGCAAAATCCACAACAGGTCAAATCAGTGGGCAACAGAGTTATTCACAAAGTCCTTGGGAGAAAAGCTTTCAGAAATCAATGAGAAACACACCCTTCTTCAGGAACCAGATCAGATCTCCAAAAGTAAAACTAGCTGTCAATCCCTTAATCACAACTTTAGCAGACATAACCTAACCCAAATTATTCTAATAACATTACTGCAATTGATACCATGTATATATATATATATATATATATATATAAAAAATATATAATATATATATTATTTCCGACATACAGCACAGCTACCAGATCCAAAGCAACTGCGAAGTGCCCTGCAACCAAAATGGAATAAGCCAACTGACTGCTTACGCAAACAACACGCCCTAGGGAAATGACAGGATAACCATGAGGCCAAAAATTTAAGGATAACCTCAAGTCCCGGTCAAACGGAGAGCCCCACCCTGTGGAGGAAAGAGCCATCAAGATGCCCCCAGAAGGGGAAATCCTGGGAGGGAGAGAGGGCTGACCCACTCCACTTCCCCTTCTCCTTCCCTCCAATCCCAGGGGACATACCAACAAACATCAGGAAAAAAGGCAGCACAACCAAAAAACAAACGCTCACAGTGGACATCCAGCAAATCAGTCAGAATACAGAGACACAACCATCTACCACATAAGCCAAGGCAGAATTTCACCTCAAGTAACTCGTGAGAAAGGAAAGTGCAAGGTGAGACACAACGGGAGAAGGATTTCCTCCAGAATCTCTCGGAAAAGGAGAAAAAGGAACCTGCAACTCCCATCGGAACTAATCGCACAGATAACAGGAAACCAGCAACCAACCCAGACCCCAACCTCTCAAGCAACCACCTGATAGCTGTCACCCAAGTGCCAGCCATTCAACCCATAAGAGGACATCACTCCTACCCCAAGGAGTAAGCAGCAGGATATTTACAAGGCATAGCTCTCAGCGCATCCCAAAATCTCCAGTTACCGGGAGGCAAACTAACCCCAAACTCACCCCCACAGGTGCCAAGGGAGGGCATCCTCAATCTACAGGGGTAACCGGTTAATAACCACTGTGCTAGGCCTGGCAGTGCCATCCAAAACACCTCGGAATATGGCCCCAAGGTCTTCCATACAATCACACCACCTACACTCCGCCGTGGGCAGCCTGGGAGGGAGGACTGATCCTCCCAAGCACCTCCCCCAACCCACCAGATGAAGCCAACATAAGGAGCAGCATGACGCTCACCCAGAAGAACCCCCCCCCAGGAGGAGACACCCAACGGGATGACAGAAACCACCGCTGTACGAAAGACAACATGGCCACCCTTATCTCCAGTCCCCAACCACAGAAACGGATTGCACTATGACCTGTTACAAAACAGAGCAGACACCCCAATACATACATAGATAGAAGACAGGAGCAGGAGGCCTTTTGGCCCTTTGAGCCTGCACTGCCATTTATCACAATCATGGCTGATCGTCCAACTCAATAGCCTAATCCTGCTTTCTCACCATAGCCTTTGATCCCATTCTCCCCAAGTGCTATATCTAGCCGCCTCTTGAATATATTCAATGTTTTAGCATCAACTACTTCCTGTGGTAATGAATTCCACAGGTTCACCATTCTTTGGGTGAAGAAATGTCTCCTCTCTCCGAAATGGTTTACCCTGAATCCTCAGACTGTGACTCCTGGTTCTGGACACACCCATCATTAGGAACATCTTCCCTGCACCTACCCTGTCTAGTCCTGTTAGAATTTTATAAGTCTCTATGAGATCCCCTCATTCTTCTGAACTCCAGCAAGAACAATCCTAACCTAGTCAATCTCTCCTCATATGACAATCCCGCCATCCCTGTCCCTGGTAAACCTTCGCTGCACTCCTTTGCGAGCAAGAACATCCTTCCTCAGAAAGGGAGACCAAAACTGCACACAATATTCTAGGTGTGGTCTCACCAAGGCCCTGTATAATTGCAGCAACACATCCCTGCTTCTGTATTTGAAACCTCCTCGTAAAAAAGGCCAACATACCATTCGCCTTCTTTACCTCCAGAAGTATCGGAGACAGCCAAATAGAGCCGTACTAGGAGTAGACAAATTCGACCCGAAGGAAGTCATACAAAACCCAGGTAACAAAGTGTCTGTCCGGGCCCAGGGAGGATAGCAGCACAGATTGTCAAAATAAAACAGAAACCCAAAATGGAACAGCCTGAATTTGGCAAGGGCAATCCTCAACCACAGCGAAGACAAACTAATCCTACCAACCCCAATCTTTCACCCCTCTCCAGTGCTCATCTCCCCTCTATACAAGACAGATGGGGGGGGGGGAAAGAGAGAAGAGACAACCACCAAGGATTATCTGACATTACAAGACCCAATATTAGTCAGGATTGAAACATGAACTTGTCAAATCAGGATAACTAACGGTACAGGCCATCACACCCATATTTTACATTTACTTGTAAGGATAAAAAAGTTAAGCCATAGGGAGGAATTGAAGGCTTTGACAAAGTCATTGGACTTGAAACGTTAGCTCTTTTCTCTCCCTACAGATGCTGCCAGACCTGCTGAGATTGTCCAGCATTTTCTCTTTCGTTTCAGATTCCAGCATCCGCAGTAACTTGCTTTTAATCTAAGGTAACAACCGAGTTGCAGGACAATCCCCAGGATAATGACTTATCATGAGCGTATGAAGAAAGCAGAGACCAGATAAACAGGATCAACGAGCACCCCTCAGGATCATTCAAGGATTCCACGGTTGAAACACACCATTAATATCGCCACCAAGTCATCTCACCAACACCCAGGCAGTCCCGGGGGTGGGAGGTGTGGAGAACGAGAGAGAGAGAGAGAGAGAGAGAGAGAGAGAGAGAGAGAGAGAGAGAGAGAGAGAGAGAGAGAGAGAGAGTGAGAATGATTCGACTGGTTTGGTCACCTTCATCCCCTCATGACTAGCATCAGGTACAGGACAAAACATGATTGGTAATTGGCAGGCCAAACCCACCCCAGGCTTCAAAGACAGAATACATTTTGCTCCATCTAATCTGATCATACGTCCATCCTCCAAATAGGAGGTCCCTGCCAGCCAATTTTCAAACACACCTTGGGGAGTCTTTTTGGCAGCAGCATGACTAATTAATTTCTGGTTAGTTGATTTTCACTGGATTTGTGACCAGATGCTTTGCACCTGAGAATTTTGATGCAATCATGAATTCCACCCAATGAACCAGTGTAATTGAAGGAAACTAATTTCTGTTTTGGGGTACCTGACTGCATAAAGACAGGTTCAACTGAAGTAAACAATGGATAGACGTAAAAAACAATATGTCCAGGTGTCTTTGATATTGACCCATTTATGCCCAAATGTCTGCATGTTTCTGGGCTGATTTCATATTTAGTCATGATATGGATGTAATCAAGGAATTGTAATTAGATAGTTAAACTGATTTGGGTGTTTTTCTATGTTTCAAATTTTCTAGTAATTTACTCAGAAAGCCACATTAGAAAGCATGCCAAACATCATACTAATTGGTACCATGCTATTTCAAAAGGAAAAGCATTGTCTGAAACTTTTAGTCAGGTGCAGGGTCAGGGAGGGAGTCTGTACATTTTACATAGTTTTATCCTCTTTTGATTAACAGTTATCCCTTAAAAACACTTGCAATCCACAATAACATCAGGGCTAATCTGGCTAAAGCTAATAAGAACATTCACAATCTTAATTAAATTCCTATCCTTCTAGCTTTTAGCATACATTTAAATCATACACAAAGCCCATGAAGTCAAGAGTTCAAATATTTATTTTTTTCAGTCATCTATTGTTTTAGGAATGTTAGCTACATAGCTTGTAACAAAATGGATTCTCACTTGGGTACTCTTTAATCCTTCACTTTCATCCCAGTACAATTTCACATTCAAAAAACCCTTATCAAGTTCAACAAGCATTTACATAGTACAATAAGTTATAGCAGAGGCAAACATTTAAAGCTTTTTCCAAGTTCTATGTATGTCGCACTCTGGTGCCTCAAAAGTCTAGCTATAGGTTTTTAGTTCAATGCTTCCAAACAATATCTGATTTTGTTTCTCTTATATAGTATATTCATCCAAGTATAAAAATTGTTATAAAAAGGTGATCATAAAACATTTAATCCAAAACAAAAATGCATTAATTGGCAGGCTGGTTAGCATATCCACGACTTATTTAAACACTTCCCTTTCCTGCTCTTTAAAGTTGGGGCAAGAAAGATAATCATGCCTCTTTGCTTCGATGCCCCCTTCCCTCCATCTCAAATTGACCATGTTATTTCATAACTTTGTTGCACATCTTCAAACCAGATAACTTCATGATGAAACAAATGTGCAAATGCTGCAAAACAAAACTCTGGGGAAGCTCTAAAAAATACATATTTCCTATTATCCAAATTTTGAAATGAAGCTTTTCTGCACACCAAAAAACCCCACTATGAATACACAACAAACACCTACACCCTGGGACAATAGTATTTACAGCTCAATGTAATTATCATAAACAAATCCAAAAGGTTTCTTGTAACCATTAAAAACCAGACTTCATGCTTTAAATTGTTGATAGCTACAGCCCAACCATAAACATCCAAGTCATCATTCTCTCTTCACTGCGCCCCCCCCCCGCCAAAAAAACCCAGATACAACACAAGTTACATCACCAAACTTATTAAGCTGCAAAGAAAAAGCTAAACTTTATAAACCGAACATTTGCGTTTTGGTGTATGGACTCCATTCATTGGTTTCTGGATTGTATACTTCCACATTGTTCAGAAACTCATTGCCATCGAAGCCTCCCACAGCATAAAGAAGCCCGTTCACTGCAGCAACTCCAGCATTACTCCTTGCTGATATCATGCTTCCCACCATCTTCCATTCGTTTTTGGCCGGATCAAACATCTCAACGCAGCTGAGTGCACGAGTTCCATCAAAACCTCCCACAGCGAAAATTTTTCCTGCAAAATTAATCACATAAATACATTATTTGACAAAGTAGATAAAAAGGAAAGCAGTGATCAACAGTCGCCATTCACCAACAGATTAAACCACTAATTAGAGCAATCTGCATTTTTAACTAACCCAAATGGGTGTGACAATGTGGATCAAATGTTGGCTATAGAGTAGAGAACAGTAGCAGTTGGTGGTTGTTTTCTGTGCTGGTCTCTTTTATATTTAGGGGCACAGTACAAAAACAGAGTAACAATGTAGAATTGGTCAGGCCACAGCAGTTAACTAGTTTTGGGCACACATTAGCATGATTGTGAAATTTAAATTGTAGTTCAGGTAAGAAATTAGAGATTAATTTTACTTATAAAACCGCAGGAGGGGATCGAAGTTCTTCACGTTTACACGGGTTTTGATGCTTTTGATTGTTTTTCAGAAAACAAAGTTCACAAGTAACTGATTTTCTTGAATATCACTCATCCTTTCCCTCCATTCTCATCAAGTGTCAATTATGTTGACCTGGTGATAAAACAACAGTTTCCAGATATCAAGATGAATCTACTCTTACCATTGTAGACAGCTACACCTGCTCCACGGCGAGCCATATTCATGCATGAAACCAGAGTCCAGGTGTTGTTTTCAGGATTATAGCGCTCCACAGTGTTCAAACAGTTCCAGGATTCTGCACCTCCAGCCACATACAGGTAACCATCCAATTCACATACAGCAGCTTGATGTCGACCTAATTTGTATGGCAAAAGTAACCATTTTTCTTGTAAAAGGATTGAATGCCAAAATGTTGTTGCGTTAACATTGCTCATTAATTGAAGCTCTTGCATATAAAATACACAATCCAAAGATCTCCCAATGTTTTGCAAGTAAGCTTTAAACCAAAAGGCTCCCTTCTATAAAGGTTCAAGGCACAGCTATGTATTTGTTAAAGAATTGACATACGTGTAATTAGAGGAGCACAATTTGTCCAGGTTTTTGAAACTGGGTCAAAGGCATCACAGTTTTTCAACCCTTTCTGTCCATATGGATCTGAGCCACCAACAATATACAACTTTCCATTCAAGGAACAGACACCTGTCAACCAATCAGAATTAAGTTACTAGCTGCTTATCAAAAAGTCAGCCATTACATTAATGAATGTTACTAAACACTTGCCTGCATTGCAACGATTGGTTCGGAGCTCTGGCACAGGAGTCCAATCATCGGTATTTGGATTATAAGTCTCACCACAGCAAAGCTCATCCGAATGGCCATTGGACCCACCAGTTACATACAGCTGACCCTACAAGGTAAAAGACACAAAACACATGACACTTAAAATTTGACAAATTTTAAGAATTTGGAAGATGGAACTTCAGGCGTAATGCCTGAGAATTGCTTAGACGTATACAGCTACAGGTTGACCATCCCTTATCCCAAAAATTGCATTTTGTTTTGACCCCGGGACATCGATACGCAGCTCCCAACATGCGTCACACAAGCGCAGTATATTCCAAAATCCGAGGGGGAAAATCTCAAAAATCCAATAAGAAATCAGCACCAAGCATTTTGGGATAAGAAATCAGCTCCAAGCATTTCGGCACAAGGGATTTTCAATCTGTAGTAATTTGGACAGATTAAAACTAATGCTGGAAAGCACAAAAGGGTTATGAAATTAAACATATTCTTCCATGATAAGTTTTTTTTTTAAAAAATGTGATTTTATATTAGAGACATCGTCAAGAGTTTTGCAGCGCAGCAAGAGGCCCTTCAGCCTACCGTGTCTGTGCTGGCCATCAAGCACCTATCTATTCTAATCCCATTTTCCAGCACTTGGGTCTGTAGCCTTCTATGCGATGGCATTTCAAGTACTCATCCAAATGCTTCTTAAATGTAGTCAGGGTTCCCACCTTTAACACCCTGAGGTGGTCAGTTACAGATTCCCACCATCCCCGGGTGAAAAAGCTTTTCTTCAAATCCCCTCAATCTCCTGCCCATTACCTTAAATCTATGCCCTATAGGGCAACACGGTGGCCCAGTGGTTAGCACTGCTGCCTCACTGCGTCGAGGACCCAAGTTCGATACCAGCTCCGGGTCACCGTCCATGTGGAGTTTGCACATTCTCCCAGTGTCTGCGTGGGTCTCACCCCCACAACCCAGAGATGTGCAGGGTAGGTGGATTGGCTATGCTAAATTTCCTCTTAATTGGAAAAAAATTTTGTTGAGCAAATGTTTCTTCCCATCTACCCTATATCCCTCAACGTTGCACACCTCAATGAGGTCCCCCCTCAGCCTTCTCGAAGAAAAACAACCCCAATCTAACCAGCCTCTCCAGGCAACAACCTGATGATCCCCTTTGCACATTTCTAGTGCAATCACATCCTTCTTTTGTGTGCAGACTGTGGTCGAACAAGCATTTCTATACAGCTCCCCGGTCATATATTCCATGCCTCAGCTAATAAAGGCGAGAATCCCACATGCCTTCTTAAACACCTCATCTACCAGTCCTGCTGCCTTCAGGGACCTTTAGACATGCACCCAAGGTCACTCTGATCATCACTCATTGTGCATTCCCTTACCTTGTTAGGCCTCCCAAAATGCATCACATCACACTTTTCAGGGTTAAATTCCATTTGCCACTGTGTTGCCCATCCATATCATCCTGTAATCTTACGCTTTCCTCCTAACTTTTTACCACACTGCCAATTTTTGTGTAATCTGTGAACTAATTGATCTTATCCCTCACACATTCACACCCTTTTCATTACTACTTAAAACCAAATACTCGTGGAACGTCAGGGGACTAAAGGCCCAGTGAAATGATCCAGAGTCTTCGCCCACCAGAAAAACATGAAAGCCAACAGTCTTCCTCCAAGGGACGCATCTGAGGGAGAAGGACCGACTATGGGCAAGGAAGGGCTGGGTGGGACAGACCTACCATTCCTGCTGCTGACGAGGGCCGGGGGAGGGGGGTTGGTAGCCATTTTGCTAAATAAGAGGATGAGGTTCATGGCGACAAACACTATTATGGACCATGGGGAACAGTAGGTCATCGGTGTCATAGACGTGGCACCGGTAGTCCTCGTTAACATGTACACTGCCGACTGGAATGACACGGAGTTTAGAAAGAAGGCGATGGCGGAAATACCCGACAGATACGCAACGACTGCTCATGTGGGGTGGGGGATAGAAAGCTTTAACTGTATACAGGACCCATGGACAGACAGATCGAATCCCAAAACAGGAAATACCTCCAACATGGCAAAGGCCTGTTGATGGAATAGAAGGGGGTGGTGGATAGTTCTCCTTCTCCCAAATATATAATGTCTATTCTCGGATCGACTTCTTTGTAGTGGGGAATTTGGTGCTTCCAGGGCTAGTAAGGGCGGAATACTCGGCGATCGTAATCTCCAACCAGGCTCCACATTACATGGATGAGAAGTTGGAGACAGGTCGTACCCAATGCCCCCCCATGGAGGTTGGACAAGACCCTGCTGGCCAACAAGGCTTTTTGCGAGAAAATCATCACAGACTAGTATATTACTAATAACCAGAATGGGAAGGTCTCACCCTCCATGTTCTGGGAGACGCTGAAGGCTGTGATCAGGAGTGAAATTATAGCTTATAAAGAACAAAGAGACAGGGAAAAGAGGGTGGCTAGGCAACAGCTACTTGGCTCCATATTGGAAGTAGACTGGTGATACTCCGAGGCCCTGACCATTGAGCTCCTAGCAGAGAGGAAAAAGCTACAGATGGACTTTGACCTGCTCTACACGAGGAAAGCAGTGCACCAACTCTGGCAGGCATGGGACCCCTGTACAAGCACAGAGACAGATAGCCAGCTGCTGGCTCACCAGCTGAGAAAGAAGGCAGCCATGAGAGAAATAGCACAGATCTGGGACAGCAGAAGCAACTTAGTAGCAGAACCAGACACGGTCAACAAAGCGTTTGGCTTTCTATCATGGGCTGTACACCTTGGAGCTCCCAGCAGGGGACTCGGGGAAGAAGCAGTTCCTTGATGGACTGGACATGCCAGTCATGGAGGAGGACAGGAAACGGGCCCTGGAAGCACCACTAGAACTGAGAGAGGTCATGGGGGAGTATTAGCCCCAGGCAGGCAGGGAAGGCACCGGGACCTGACGACTTCCCGGCAGACTTCTACAAAGGATTTGCGACAACACTGGTCCTGCACCTGCAGGAAATGTTCATAAATCTACTGGCGAGGGGCACACTGCCGTCAATTTGATAGCATACGCCTCAATCTCAAAAGAGAAAGACCCAAATGAATGCGGTTCCAACAGATCCATCTTGCTGCTGAACGTCGATACAAAAATGCTGTCCAAGATCATAGCTAAAAGGCTGGAGGACTGCATACAAGAGGTGATTGCAGAAGACCAAACGGGCTTAGTCAAGGGTAGACAGCTAACAACATCAGGTGCCCGCTGAACGTGATCATGACCCTATCCAGGGGGCTGGTTTAGCACACTGGGCTAAATCGCTGGCTTTTAAAGCAGACCAAGGCAGGCCAGCAGCACGGTTCAATTCCCATACCAGCCTCCCTGAACAGGCGCCGGAATGTGGCGACTAGGGGCTTTTCACAGTAACTTCATTGAAGCCTACTCGTGACAATAAGCGATTTATTTCATTTCATTTTTCATCTCCCTGGACTCTGAAACGGCCTTTAACAGAGTTGAATGGAAGTACCTCAGATGTACTGGAGCGGTTTGGGCTAGGAACAGGGTTCACCGTCTGGGTGAAACTCCTGCACAACGCTCCCACGGCAAGCGTACGGACAAATGCCACCAGGTTCAAGTACTTCCAGTTGCATAGAGGCACAAGGCAGGGACGGCCATTTTTCCCGCTGCTGTTCGCCTGAGCAATCAAACCATTAGCAATTGCGCTTGGGGCAGCAAAGAAGTTGAAAGAGATCCAGAGGAGACAGAGAGCACATAGTCTCGTTCTATGCAGATGCCCTGCTCCTCTACATCTTGGACCAGTGAAGCAGCATGGAAGGTATCATGGCGCTTTTGAACGAGTTTGGAACCTTCTCGGGCTACAAACTTTGAACTGGAGCAAAAGCGAGATCTTCCCAGTGAACCTGCAAGGGGGAGGGGCAGAGCTGGAGGGGCTGTCATTTAAACAGGCCAGTCACAAATTCCACTATCTGGGGATCCAAATCGCTCACGACTACAGAGATCCACAAGTGGAACCTGACCAGACTGATGGAGAAAGTTAAGGAGGATCTGCAGAGGTGGAACAAACTCCCAGGCGGGGAGGGTGCAGGAGATAAAAATGAACATACTGCCCACATTCCGCTTCCTGTTTAACTCCATCCCGATCTACATCCTCAAAGCCTTTTTACTCACTGGACAAACAGATGATGATTTTTGGGGGGGGGGGGGGGAAGCGAGAGAGAGAGAGAGAGAGAGAGAGAGAGAGAAAGGAGAAGAATGCAAGGATCCCAAAATGGGTACTGCAGAGAACAAGATCTATGGGTGACCTAGCTCTCCCTAACCTGCAATATTATCACTGGGCAGCGACTGCAGAGAGAAAAGGGCTGGATAAAGCGCCAGAAGCCACATTGGTGCTTATGAAAGAGGGCTCCTGCAGAGGGATCTCTCTCCAGGCCCTCGCAACAGCAGCACTTCCAACCCACCTAATTAGTGTTCAACGTGCCCAGTGATGGTAGCAACACTCCAGTCGCGGAACCAACTGCGATAGCATTTCGGGTTAACCAAAATGTCAGATAATGCCCCTATCTGCTACAACCACAGGTTCATGCCGGTGACAATGGACGGCACCTTCAAAAAGGTGCAGACAGGACCGGAGGCCGCTGACAGTTAAGGATTTCTACATTAAGAACAGGCTAACAACCCTCGAAGAGCTGACGACAGAAAGATTCCAGCTGACAGGAGGGGGGGGTAAGAGGGAGAAACTAACGTAGGTACCTACAAATCAAAATCCCTCCTCCAATGGGAAACAGGGTCATACTCACGACCACCGTGACAAATCACTGCTAGAGGGCCTGTCGGACGCGGACATCTTAGGGAAAGGAAACTGGTGACATTTACAGGCGACTGCTGGGGGGGGGAATTCTCAGCTGGAAGAGACAAGGGAGGAAGACCTGAAGTTTGAAATAGGGTGGGGACTCTGGTGCGAAGCACTGCACAGGGTCAACTCCACCTCCACATGCGCAAGGCTAAGCCTAATACAGTTAAAAGTGGTACAGAGCCTACGTACCCAAAACCGGAATGAGCAGGTTCTTCCCAGAGGTGGAGGATAGATGCGAACAGTGCCAAGGAGGCCCAGTCAACCATGGCCACATGTACTGGTCTTGTCCCAGACTCGCTGGGTTCTGGACTGCCTTCATCAAGGCAATGTCCAAGGTGGTGGGGACGTGGGTGGAGCCATGCCTGAAAATGGCAGTCTTCGGGGTATCAGACTAGCCAGTCTTCAGGGTATCAGAACAGCCAGATCTATTCATCGGGAGGAGGGCCGACGCCCTTGCCTCCCTAATCGCCCACTGGAAGATCCTGTTCGGTTGGCGGTCAGCAGCACCACCCAAAGCTGTAGACTGGCTGTCCAAATTTGCCACCCGAAGGTCAGAAGGCTTCCACACAAAATTCACTTGGTTGTTCCAAGACCTGTTCGCATCCAACATCTAAGAAGCCAAAGATCAGGAGGGCGTAGTCACGATGGAGTGGGGTTGGGGGGTGCAAGAGACACAACAACAACCCGAACCAAAGAGAACAAAAGCAAAGGGACAACTGATGGGAAGCGAAACGCAGGGGATCGCAAATCGCCACTGCAAACCCAAGGAGGGAATTTTAGATAAATGGGGAAACTGATAGAGCTATGCAAATAGTTGAAGTCGATCTATGTGTAAATAGGTCTAGTTTTACTTATTTTCTCTTTATCTCATTGTTTGTTCATATTTGTATTGTACATTTAAAAACTCAAAAATAAATTTTTAGAAAACAAATACTCATATCAGCTTTTATAAAAAGGATATAATCGTTTAGAAGTGCGTCAAAGAAATTTCCGACAATGATGTTGTTCTGGTCAATTACCATCAACACAGCCATCTGAAATCGTGCACGTGGTGTTCTCATTGGTGAAATAAAAATCCATCCAACAGTTGCAGGATCATAGCACTCTACCGTTCTTAAACATTCCTCACGATTGTAGCCACCTAAACCAGCCAAAATGAAATCGGAGATATTTCAGGAAGTAATGCCAATTTACAAATCTACAAACAAGATTCTACACTGTAGAACAGAATTCATTTTATTAAATGGCAGATTACAGCTGGGATATTTGTGAGATTAATGCAGGCGTCAACCGAGCAGAATGAAGAATGAAAAAGAAAAATAGGATCAAAGAAAATGGAAATTAGAGTCGTTTCATTAATTTTTCTTCAAAAGTATTCTGGTATCATCAAGCTTGGTCAATGTTGACAGTGCAACTTAACTACCCAATATCTAAAAGTAGCCCTTTTGTAAGAGTGGGAAAGAAATGGCTTCCAAAAACTGGCTAGAGCACCAGAGATCTAGTGTATTGGCAAGCCAAACTCCTAGCAAGAGAGAAGTACCAAATCATTTGCAGTTATAATTTTGTTCACAGCATCCTCCCCGCAACTGTGGGATTACAAGACAGCCAGTTATCACAAGAAGATGGTACAGATATACACAGATCTAGATTTGCGTGAGAGCAACACTCAGATTGGTAGTAATAATTGGCATGAAATGTGATCAGTCTGGGCTAATGCAGTGGATTGACTGGGGAGGTTCCTGGGGAGTTAATGTGCTTGTCAGCTAGGGGAGATGAGGTCATTGCTGGGTGGAGTTCAGAAGGGCAGGAAAAGAGCAGGAAGGCAGTGAGTTTGGAGGGGCTTAAGAGAAAGGAGACAATTTCTGATCTACCTGACCCGGAGTCCACAATTCTTTCCAAGTATGGGGGAGTCCACAATTCTTTCCAAGTAGGGGGGAGTCCACAATTCTTTCCAAGTAGGGGGGAGTCCACAATTCTTTCCAAGTAGGGGGGAGTCCACAATTCTTTCCAAGTAGGGGGGAGTCCACAATTCTTTCCAAGTAGGGGGGAGTCCACAATTCTTTCCAAGTAGGGGGGAGTCCACAATTCTTTCCAAGTAGGGGGGAGTCCACAATTCTTTCCAAGTAGGGGGGAGTCCACAATTCTTTCCAAGTAGGGGGGAGTCCACAATTCTTTCCAAGTAGGGGGGAGTCCACAATTCTTTCCAAGTAGGGGGGAGTCCACAATTCTTTCCAAGTAGGGGGGAGTCCACAATTCTTTCCAAGTGGGGGTAGTCCACAATTCTTTCCAAGTAGGGGGGAGTCCACAATTCTTTCCAAGTAGGATAGTTAGAAAAAGAGCATAGCAGAATAATACAGCGAAGAGGCCCTGTGGCCCATTGAGTCTGCACCTGCACATGAAAAACAGCTGACCTGCCTACCTAACCCCATTTGCCAGCACTTGGTCCACAGCCTCGAATGTTATGACATGCCAAGTGCTTATCCAGGTACTTTTTAAAAGGATGTGAGGCGGGAACCTGCCTCTACCAAGCAGTGCATTCCAGACAGTCACCATCCTCTGGATAAAAATGTTTTTCCTCAAATCCCCCCTAATTCTTCTGCCTGACCTGGAACTGTGTCCCCTCATAATTGACCCTTCAATTAAGGGAAAGAACTTCTCTCTTTGCAGCCTGTCCACGCCCCTCAATCTTGAGTAATAATATTTTAAAGCAGAGCAATGTTGTCTGAAGACAAGGAAGAGGCTGGACCAACCTAGTTGAAGCAGCTATTTGAAGATATTCAGCCAGAGCCTGAAGGGGTTCCAACCAGAGCCAAATCGATTTTAGAAAAGAGGTATCATTCTATGACCTGATAATTGTAAACTTGATTAAGAGTTGAATGTTTATTTTTTTGTTGTTCAATAGGAAATTGTATTGTTGTGGTAAGGGGTAATTGTTAAGTGATTAGTTTTGGATGTGAAGTTGGAATTTTAATATTGTATTCATAATAGATTCATAACAACGTTTTGCTTTAGAAATACCAAAACCCTATTTTTAAATCACTCCGGGAGCAAATCCTTCTTTCTGCAGTCTTAATAAACTGAAATATTGGGGTTTTGGTCCAGTATCCTCGCCACTGTTGTGGTCTGGGATTGTAATAATGTAAACAAGGTGGTGGAAAAAGTGCAAATCAAGCAGTTGCTTTGTCCTTGGTGGTGTCAAGAGTGTTTTTGCAGCTGTACTCATCAAGACAACCAGAGATTAAAGGGAAATGTGGTCATTTGGCCCATTGAGCTGCTGCACCATTCAACAAGATCATGGCTGATCTATTGTGGCCTTAATTCCACTTTGCAGCCTTTGTAGATCAAACAATTCAGTCATGAACCCAAATAATTCAGCCTCCACTGCTCTCTGTGCAACAGAAATCCATGGACTATTGACCACAGAAGAAAATCCTCCTGGTCTCTATCTTAAAATGAAAGATCCTTGATTTTTAAACTTTTCCCCCACGGTTATAGATTCCCAGAGAAAAACGTCCTCAGCATCTGCCCTACAAAGCCCCGTGTATGATTCAAGGTCGCGCCTTCTTCTAAATAAGCATAGGCCAAACCTGCTCAAACTTTCCTTATAAGGCAACCCCTTCAGCATAGGTATTTGCCTAATGAAATTTATCTGAACTGATTCAAATGCAAACCTATCCCATAAGGGACCAAACCGTACACAATACTCTACAGGGCATAGGTGTAACCAGGCCTACAGTTAATAATAATAATCTTTGTCACAAGTAGGCTTACATTAACGTTGCAATGAAGTTAGTGTGAAAAGCCCCTAGTCACCACATTCCGGCGCCTGCTCGGATACGCAGAGGGAGAATTTAGAATGTCCAAATTACGTAACAGCACGTAACAGTCTTTCGGGACTAGTGTGAGGAAACCGGAGCACCTGGAGGAAACCCATGCAGACACTGGGAGAACGTGCAGACTCCGCACAGTGACTCAGCTGGGAATTAAACCTGGGACCTTGGCGCTGTGAAGCCACAGTGCTAACCACTGTGCTACTCTGGTTGTAGCAAGACTTCTAAATTTATACTTCATCTCTCCTCCCCCTCCCACAACCTTGCACTAAAATCCAATACTTCATTTGCATTTCTGATTACTTGCTGTACTTTGCATGCTAACTTTGTCATTCATGTACAAGCACACCCAGATCTCTGCACTGCAGCACAGTACTAGCTCTCTCCACTTAAATATACTGTTTTTCCCCATCAAAATGGATAATTTCACATTTTCCCACATTATACTTCACCTGCCAAACCTAGACAACGTTGTCTATATTGGTCTAGATTTCTAATATTTACCATTACAGATATAAATCCCTTAAAACGACCTTTATTTTCCCTAACATTGGTATTTTAGCCAAATTTGCTGCTGATGTAAAGGTACAACAGCAAGTTTAGGATAAAATAAGTTTGTAAAGGGATATAATTTGAGTGGGCAAAGGTTTGGCAGATGAAGTATAATGTGGGAAAATGTGAAATTATCCATTTTTGATGGGGAAAAAAAAGTATATTTAAGTGGAGAGAGCTAGTACTAAGCTGCAGTAGAGAGATCTGGGTGTGCCTGTATATGAATGACAAAGTTAGCATGCAAAGTACAGCAAGTGATCAGAAATGCAAATGAAGTATTGGCTTTTAGTGCAAGGTTGGGGGAGGAGGAGGAGAGATGGAGTATAAATTTAGAAGTCTCGCTACAACAAAAGTAGCACAGTGGTTAGCACTGCGGCTTCACAACACCAAGGTCCCAGGTTCAATTCCCAGCTGGTTCACTGTCTGTGCGGAGTCTGCACGTTCTCCCAGTTGTCTGCATGGGTTTCCTCCAGGTGCTCCGGTTTCCTCCCACTAGTCCCGTAAGACGTGCTGTTACGTAATTTAGACATTCTAAATTCCCCCTCTGCGTATCCGAGCAGGCGCCGGAATGTGGTGACTAGGGGCTTTTCACACTAACTTCATTGCAACGTTAATGTAAGCCTACTTGTGACAATAAAGATTATTATTGTTGTTATTAACTGTAGGTCTGGTTACACCTATGCCCTGTAGAGTATTGTGTATAGTTTGGTCCCTTATGGAATGTTTGCATTTGAATCAGTTCAGATAAGTTTCATTAGGCTAATTCCTATAATGAAGGGGTTGCCTTATAAGGAAAGTTTGAGCAGGTTTGGCCTATGCTTATTTAGAAGAAGGTGTGACCTTGAATCATACACAGGGCTTTATAGGGCAGATGCGGAGGACGTTTTTCTCTGGGAACCTATAACCGTGGGGGAAAAATTTAAAAATCAATGATATTTCATTTTAAGATGGAGATCAGGAGGAGTTTCTTCTGTGGGTCAATAGTCCTTGGATTTCTGTTGCAGAGCAGTGGAGGCGGAATTATTTGGATTCATGACTGAATTGTTTGATCTGCAAAGGAGACGGGCTGCAAAGTGGAATTAAGGCCACAATAGATCAGCCATGATCTTGTTGAATGGTGCAGGAGCTCAAGGGGCCAAATGACCACATTTCCCTTTAATCTCTGGTTGCCTTGATGAGTGCAGCTGCAATAACACTCTTGACACCACCAAGGACAAAGCAACTGCTTGATTTGCACTTTCTCCACCACCTTGTATACATTATTACAATCCCAGACCACAACAGTGGCGAGGATACTGGACCAAAACCCCAATATTTCAGTTTATTAAGACTGCAGAAAGAAGGATTTGCTCCCAGAGTGCTTTAAAAATAGGGTTTTAGTATTTCTAAAGCAAAACATTATTATGAATACAATATTAAAATTCCAACTTCACATCCAAAACGAATCACTTAACCCCTTACCACAACAATACAACTTCCTATTAAACAACAAAAAAAAACACAGTTCTTAATCCAGTTTAAAATTATCAGGGCATAGAATGGTACCTTTTTTCTAAACCCCATTTGGCTCTGGTTGGAACCTCTTCAGGCTCTGGCTGAATATCTTCAAATAGCTGCTTCAACTAGGTTGGTCCAGCCTCTTCCTTGTCTTCAGACAACATTGCTCTGCTTTAAAATATTATTACTCAAGATTGAGGGGCATGGACAGGCTGGAAAGGGAGAAGCTGTTTTCCTTAATTGAAGGGTCAATTATGAGGGGACACAGTTCCAGGTCAGGCAGAAGAATTAGGGGGGATTTGAGGAAAAACATTTTTATCCAGAGGATGGTGACGGTCTGGAATGCACTGCCTGGTAGAGGCAGGTTCCCGCCTCACAGCCTTTTAAAAAGTACCTGGATAAGCACTTGGCATGTCATAACATTCAAGGTTGTGGACCAAGTGCTGGCAAATGGGATTAGGTAGGCAGGTCAGCTGTTTTTCATGTGTAGGTGCAGACTCAATGGACCACAGGGCCTCTTCGCTGTATTATTCTGTTATGCTCTTTTTCGAACTATCCTACTTGGAAAGAATTGTGGACTCCCCCCTACTTGGAAAGAATTGTGGACTCTCCCTACTTGGAAAGAATTGTGGACTCCGGGTCAGGCAGATCAGAAATTGGCTCCTTTCTCTTAAGCCCCTCCAAACTCATTGCCTTCCTGACCTTCTGAACTCCACCCAGCAATGACCTCATCTCCCCTAGCTGACAAGCACATTAACTCACCAGGAACCTCCCCAGTCAATCCACTGCATTAGCCCAGACTGATCACATTCCATGTCAATTATTACTACCCATCGGAGTGTTGCTCTCACGCAAATTTAGATCCGTGCATATCTGTACCATCTTGTTGTGATAACTGGCTTTCTTGTAATCCCACAGTTGCGGGGAGGATGATGTGAACAAAATTATAACTACAAATGATTTGGGACTTCTCTCTTGCTGGACAACGTTGTTTGTGTGAGGGAACTGGGGGTTGGTTTTAGTTCCAACTGGGATTCTTTTTTTAAATTTTGTTTTTCCCCAATTAAGGGGCAATTTAGTGTGGCCAATTCACCTGTCCTGCACGTCTTTGGGTTGTGGGGTGAGACCCACACAGACACGGTGAATGTGAAAACTCCACACAGCGTGACCCAGGGCCAGGCACGGCGTTGAGGCCTGCAGTACCACCGTACCGCTTCAAACTGGGATTCTATGGCGATATAGTGCTTTGCGGCGTGAAGAGCAAATATAGTTGCTCGGCAACTGCAGGACCTTGTTGGGGGGGGGGGGGGGGGGGGAAACTTTCCTTTGATCTTTAGATTTAACTGGAAGTCAGGGCAGCAGGTGCAGATAGACCACCAGAAGGAAAACATTTCCTTCAGCTCTTCTAACAGCAGTTGGAAACAGAGAGAGCGAGAAGGCAGTTCTACTCAAAACAGCAAAATGTAAGAAAGCAAACTCCCGAGGAACTAAAGGATGGTTGGTTTAAGAAAACTGTTCATGGGCAGCACAGACATAACTGAGGGTTTGGCTGGTAAAAAGTCATGTTTCTAAAGCTATGCTAAAGATTTCTACAGCAATCCTAAAAAGATTTCTAAAAGCAATCCTAACATTTGGTCATGTCTTACTAGTCTGCAAAAATGTTAAAGTAATTGGGCAAACAGTACAGGCTGGTTATCAGAGTTTGTATTCACAGTGAAAGCCAGTCAAGACAAAGGAAATCTAAACGGTTGGTACAAAATTATAGAGTGGATACACTGCTAGAAGTGGAGCGGAAGCTCGGTTTAAAAGTGTCCTTTGGAAAATAGAGTGGCTTTGGAATGCAATTGGGGGGGGGGGGGGGGGAGGGAGGGAGGGAGGGAGGGAGGGAGAGAGAGAGAGAGAGAGAGAGAGAGAGAGAGAGAGAGAGAGAGAGAGAGATTCTGAGGCGAAACCCAGAGACTAACATGGGTTCAGAGTGGACTACATTTGATCACAGCAAATCACTGTTTTAAAACTAGGACTGTGGGCGCTAATTAGACCATTTTAGCTTCAAATGTAATGTCATCAGTGCTGATCTTAAAACTGGTCTGTAATTGTTATAATCCATGTCGTTAGCAGGTGAGGTCCCAGGTTCAAACCTGCCCCAGGTCACTGTCCATGTGATGTTTGCACATTCTACCAGTGTCTGGGCGGGTCTCGCCCCCACAGCCCAAAGATGTGCACGGTAGGTAGATTGGCCATGCTAAATAGGGAAAAAATGGCCATGCTAAATTGGGGATAAGGATTGGCTGCTCTTTTTTTTAATTTAAGAAAAACTAATTAGCGGTCCTTTGACTGTTCCTTCACATTTTATTGAGCCAAGGTTCCATTCCCATCCAGTTATATCACCTGGGATTGTAACAAAAGTCCTTTCATCCAAGTCATTAATATTTGCAAATATAGTCAAGGCCCCAGCACGGATCCTGCTCTTATTAATTTGGAAAGCTGAAAATGACTCGTTTATCCTGTTTCTGCTACTTAGCCAATCCTCTAGCCACACTAGTAAAAATCACTCCCAACACCACAAACTCTTGTCTTGTGTATTAACTTTTTAGGTGGTTCCACAAGTTATTAGAGCTTGTATTGGGAATGATTTATTAGCATGGAGAATACAGTACCTTCTGAAGATCCAACGGTGCACGACACCTACTTGTTCCCCATTACCAACCTTGCTTCACTTTCATAGATCCTGCGGCTGTCTGATTGTATTATGATTTTTCTAAACACAGTTACTACCTCCTTTACAATCGATTCTAGCATTTTATCAATGATAGATGTCAGGCCAGTAATGGTTCCTGCTTTGTCTCGCTGTTTTCTGGAGCAGCACTGCTAGATTCCAATCCATTGGGACCTTGCACAATTCATCCACCATCTCTACAGCCACTTCTTTCAAGGCCCTAGGATGCATGGAATCAGGTCCAGGGAACTTGTCAGCCTTTGCTCCATTAGTTATCCCTGTATTTTTTCCTCGTGGTCATGAACAAGCACCTCCCTCCCTTTTGCCTCTTGATTTCTTACTGTTTGAAGATGCTTTTTGTGTCTTTTACTGTGAAGCCAGATAGAATATTTGTTTATACCCTCTGCCATCTCCAGGTTTCCCATTAATTCCCCAGTCTCATCCTCCAAAGGGACCCAGTGCTTAGCTACTTTTTTCCTGTTTACCTGCTTTTATTGTATTTTCATATTTCTCATTAGTTTTCTTTCATATTCCAATTTCTCCAAGTTATCCTTTGCTGGTTAATAAAGATTTCCCAATCTTCTGGCTTATTATTAATCTTTGCAGCATTGTTTCAATTTGATACCACCCTCAACTTCCTTAGTCATGGATGGTGCAACCTTCCCGAATATATTTGTTAAATTGTGAATCATCTCCATAACAGTCTGTCACTACTTCTGCACTATCTTGCCTTTTAGCCCATTTTCTAATCCATTTCAACCAACCCAGTCGTCAGGCAGTGCAAGTGTAAGACACTAGTTTCAGATGAATCACACTCCTGACTTATAACCTGTAGATGGTGGGCAAGCTTGGTGTAGCCAGGTGGCGAATTTACTCATTGCAGAATGAAATGCGCTTGTAGGTACGGTATTTATACAGGTAATCCAGTTCATTTTCTGGTCACTGCTAATCACCAGGTTGTAGATGGTGGGGATTCAGTGACAATGGTCAATGATAATCACCAGGATGTAAATGGTGGGGATTCAGTGACAGTTAATACTATTTTTTTTTAAAATAAATAATTTTTATCAAAGGTTTTCATAAAATATCAATAACAAAATGAGAAAGAAAAAAGAACCCAACAGGGTTAAGTACAAAACACAATCTAAAAAAGCAACCCCCGACAGTAATATTATTGATCATTAAGCAGAGATATTTCCTGGAAGAGACCATTGCCTGGCCCTTGTGTGCTGTGAATATTACATGCTACTTATCAGCCAAAGTCTGACCACTGTTCAGGCCTTGTTGCATGTGAGCACAGACGGTTTCATCCTTGAAGTGGTGAATGGTACATAATACTACGTCATCTCATCCCTATTTCATAGAATTAACAGTGCAAAAGGAGGCCATTCGGCCCATCGAGTCTGCACCGACCCTTTGAAAGAGCAGCCCATTTAAACCCACACTTCCAACCTATCCCTGGAATCCAGTAACCCGACCCAACCATTTTTTTTGGACACCAAGGGCAATTTAGCATGGCCAATCCACCTAACCTGCACATCTTTGGACTGAGGGGAAAAACCGGAGCACCCGGAGGAAACCCAGGTAGACACGGGGAGAACGTGCAGACTCCACACAGACAGTGGCCCAAGCCGGGAATCGAACCCGGGACCGTGGAGCTGTGAAGCAGCTGTGCTAACCACTGTGCTACCATGTTTCCCTAAGGTGGAGGAAAGGTCATTGATGAAGCAGCTGGACCTCAGACACTATCCGGCGGAACTTCTACAGGTGTCCTGGGTAGAGAATTGGTTTCAAAAAACCACAACTATGTTCCCTTGAGCTGAATATGACATGACTGATTTGAAGTTCTAATATAAAGAATGACCAACCACTTAAGGGGTAATGATCTAGCATAACCACCACTTTTGGATAATACATGCTTTATAAAAAAAAAAAGGATCCTCCAAAAGACGAGGGGCGGGATTCTCTGCCCCGCCACATTTCTGCCCCAACCGGCTGGATTCTGTTTATGCCAGCCGGTCAATGGGGTTTCCCCAAGCCCCACACCTTCAGGAAACCCTCGGACGCCGGCATAATGGAGAATCACGCCGGCAGAGAATCCCAGCCAAAATGTCCATTAAGTTTAAAGGAGCAATAATTTTTTTGGAATACTTTGGACTCACCAGCAACAATGAGTTTGCCATTCAGCTCTGCTGTTCCTAGACCAGAACGTGCATACTGCATGGGGGGCAAGAGTTTGTCATCTTCATCTTCAGCCTGAACCTCAAAACTTATACTCTTGATTAGACATGGAGTGCTGACGGGTGAACTGTGGGGACTATTGCGACCATGAAGAAAGATGACACACAGCACACCATTTAAAACAGCCAAACAGAGATATGTTGTGCCTGAAGAACAAAGCAATGATTCATTAGCAAGTGAGTAGCTATTTATATACAAATAAATGCAACTTCAGCCTGGTCTCCAACTATGGTGGATCAAACCTTTCCGATAAAGGAAAGGTTGAATGGGGAAGACAAATTCCCATTATTTGCCCCTCACCCCGTCAAGCTACGTGAACACACAAGAAATTAAGAGCAGAAGTGTAGTTTGAACAAAAACGTCATTTAATTTAGTCTCCCTTAAAACTGGTCTAAACAAATTTTCCAATGCAAAATTGCTATAATTGTATAACTTACATGATGCTTTTTCTGAAGCAATGATTTTCCACTCATCTTTGTTTGTTTGCACTGGAGTACACAGATTTCCAGAGTTGCTATGTATCTGCCGATGGCTGCTCTCCCGCGGTGATTTCTTCTGTAAAATCAAATGGGCAGCTAGAAAACCTAGCTAGGCTGCACCTGCATTTATCTCTACCTTCACCACATTCCCACGTGATGCCCAAATTACTGAATCATATGCAAGAAATCTGACTATCAACTCCCAAAACAGCTTCCTAATTATTTCCCTCAAACCTATTTTTATTGAATGGGCTACCAATAAACACCGTTGCCAATATGTGTTAAGCAGACGGTTGTGAATGGTGCTAAAGTCAACAGAAGTACCACAACTAAGCACCACAAATCTCAATACAAATGCAGACAAACACTGGCCAGTTGATAAAAGCACGTGGGCAAATAGCACTATATACAGTTTAGACGCCATCAATCTCCACACCGATTAATTTCCTAGTCGGACCCGACAAATAATGCTATCCAGGATGGTGCCAACTGAAGGCTTAGCATCTCCCCAAAAGCAGGAGAAAATTACTCAACATACATCTCAAGACAATTCTAGAAGCAATTTTGCCAAAGCTCGACAGGTTACTTGCCCTTCCTTCCTATGGAAGGATGCTTGGCCAGGGGAGAAAATACCTCAAATACAGGGAGGAATTCTACGATACTACAAAGACGAGCTGTCAGATGCATCTCAACCCAACCACTATATCCCAAGTTCTCCAGTTTAATATACATTATGCATGACAAAACAGCTCAAGAACTGTGCACTGCACTGGCTGCAAAATGAGATTTCTGTGCTTGTCTAATTAGTGGGAATTGCATGTACCATCCCAACTAATTATTATATGTGCACCCTTTAATATTCAGTACCTGCACAAACTGAATGTGGTCATCATCAATGCCAAACACTTCAGCCTGTCCATCTAGTACGTTCCCATCAAGCAGTTTGTGATCAGCAGAGTAGTACAAGGTTTGAACCTGCAAAACAGCAACAAACACCCATGTGGCTACTGTTTCCATAGCAACAAGTTAGTTCACATAAGCTCTTGGTTATTTTTAGTCCTTTAGTGCTGGAAGTCTCTGCTTTCTTGAAGAGGACTGTAGTTGGCTGACAGAAAATTAAGTCATTTGCACGATGGTAGAAAGTCATTCTAAGCAAATGGATGATCGTTTCTTTTCACACTCCGCTGCTTTGGATACCAGAGGCAGAGTAGATTCACCGACAAAAAATGAGGCAGGAACCTTCTTTCACACTGCAAAATTTCACTGATGTTGCTAGAAAGAATTGTGTACGAAATACAGGAATTGCAGGAACACAAATGATTTGAAGACAACCATTTTCTTGTATAATGTACACAGATGATAATTATTTGGCCTTTGAAGATGAACAAATATTCAGAGTAATTTCTGGGTTTGTATCTCTTCTCATTCCAGGGACCTGATTTATAGCCTGCAAGTTATAAAAGACTAGCCATACTTAAATAATGCAAATAGGAGACTTTATTTCACCAAGCCATCTACAAAAATGTCAGTCACTGCCACACCAATTTGCAATTTGGGTAAAACTACTATGCAAAGGATCAGCTCATTTAACCTGAAACTACAAAGTCAGAAATTTGACCAAAAAAGGACCAGACCAAAGAGTAATGGTTGGAAATACTCCTGGAAAAAGGGCAATCTTTAAATCTGAGTCAGCTTCCTGCTTACAGGCAAAATGTCTCAAATCAAGACACATTCAGGCATTAGTTACAAGCAAAACATTTCTCATCTGGAATGCTGCTAGATGGGAGAAATCTTGACAGCTGCACTACTTCTGGATTATGGAGTCTCCAAACACACTGAACCTGGTACAAGTTGATCCTGGCCACACAATTACCATAGTATTCTAATCTGCACAGGCTCAACTAGAAAATCACAATGAAACATTCCCATCCCCTCCAAACATGTATTTACTTGGTAGCTCTCTATCTTCTATTTAACTAGCAATGCCAGTAAATTCAGCCAAAAATATACCAACATATCACACATGGAAAAACATTTGCATTTAGTTATACTGTTTCTGCCAAGACTCAAACAATGCTACTGTCACACATCACATCTGTTTGTCTATGTATATTCACATCCCAGCCTGCAATTGTATTAGAAGTATGCACTAAAACACAATTTCAGGAAAATGATTGTTTCTTCACTCAACTTCAGCTGGCCTCGCAATTGATATCTAGTTCGAATATAGCAGGTGCTCTTGAGCAAACTACCAATATAAACTCTCAATATGGCAGACAGTTCATTGTTCTAGAAAAAAAAGTACTGAGGCACTGTTTGCCAACCAATTTGAAATTTGATTTTGCATACAAGAGATAATAAATCGGGAAGTGATCTTCCTATTAAAGCAAAAACAGTGACGTGCAGTACAATTATACAGCAGCATGGACAACATGTACAGAACAGATGGATGAAACAGTGAATAGATGCTCAATTTGAGTTAGTCCTAAATATTTACGTTCTGTGCTTTAACCAAGGAAACTGTGCTGTTTTAAAAACTTCTAGTTTTCCCATAATCACCATTCCCAGAGTGACGTTCCCATACCCAATAATTCTGGTGTCAACCAGGTCTTGGAAACTAGACTTGGAATGGGGAGAAAGAGACGGGGAAGTATAAAGAAGCAGTGTGATAGGCAGCATAAGTACATAATGCAAGAAAAGAACAGAAGGATAATATTGATTCATTAAGATGAAGCCAGGTGGAAGGCAGCTCACGTAGAATGGAAATGTTGGGCCGTGACTGTTTTTGTCCTGCCAACCAGGTGCAAATATTTCTAACATCAGTTCCCAAGTAATCACATGGAAATTTAATACAACCTCGCTAAATAATTGTTTAACAAGTCATCTAGTGAATACACTTCACAGCTTTTGCAATAAAGAATTGCAATTAGAAAACAGACTTACCAGAGTAAAGAATCTCAATCACCTTATAAGCTATTTAACTTATCCTGCTTTCTGCCCTTCAGAGAATGGCAACATTTTCTAGAATAAACCAAGTTTTACCATCACAAACTACCCCAACAGCAATAAGCAGATTCTGCCACAATGTCATAACATATTAATGCAAGTAACCTTAATAATCCTGCAAAGGAGCAAACACCATTAAATCAACTCTTGCCCAAAGCAAAATTCTGCAGACTTTAGGGAAAGGCCGCTGCTTCCTTATGAGTCACTACCCTCGCAGCATCTTCCATTTTCTTCAGACTTGAAGTTCCTACTTTTGTTAGATTAAACCTAAGGAAATAAAAATCAATTGGGAGGGAGAGAAATTAGAATATTGTACTTACTCACATGGATTAGCTGTGGAAGGAAGCAATTAAACACAAGTACCTTTTCTCCCTTTCTCTAAAAGCTTTTTTTTTTCTACACTGCAAAACAAATGCTTCAAAACAAAGATTTTCACAAATAATGCAACATAGAGCAGAGCAGAAAAAAAAGACTAACAATTTATACTGCTCACCTTCACACCCCCACTTTCTCAGCTTAGGGGCACCTACAGCAAAATTTAAATTCTTTAGGATCATAGATTTATCAATCACACTGTAATAGGTGCAAGCCTCCACATAATCACAAACATCACTTCTTTTTTGTTGTACTAACCTCTTCCATCAGTTCTTCCAGGTTTTTTCCATTCTCCCAGACACTACGTTGCACCCAGTTGATTACCTTTGTGTAAACTTTACCATTGCTTGGCAGGGAGACATTTTCCTCCAATATCACCTCCAACTGAAAAGAAATAGCTTCAATGAAAGTAGTGTCTGTTAAGTATTTACGTGCAATTAGCATGTTTGTAGCTAGTACAAAGTTAAAATTGAACAAAATTCCAAGTATGGCAGCTAAATAGAATTTTCTTACCTCCCATGAAGATGAATTAACAGTCGACATTGGGAAAAGTAGGGTTGCAGATATGTATGAGGAGCTGATGAAGAGGGAGCTGTATGTATCCATGAAGGAAGTTAGGTGTAAGCGGGAGGTGTTTGGGGTCAGAGTGCAGAGGGAAGCCTTGCGGAAAGTGAATGTGTCCTCGTCATGTTCTAGATTAAGTCTCGGCCAATTTATGTGGTGCATAGAGCCTACATGACTGTGGGGGGTAGAGGTAGCTCCAAGTCGAAGGTGGCGGTATTTGGAGTGTCAGAGGATCCGGGAGCTCAGGTGGGGAGAGAGGCCGATGTCTTGGCCTTTGCCTCCCAATAGCCTGGAGACAGATTTTGGAACCGCCTGGTGGTTGCTGGGACGATTGGTTTGACAGCTGAATTTGGAAAAAGTTAAGTTTGCCATCCATGGGGTGGAGGAGCCATTCACCTAGGTGGTAGCTGTTTATCGACTTTGTTAAGGAGTAGTATCGAAGGGTGGCACATGGCGCCAAGGACCAGAGTCCGATCCCCGCCCTGGGCCACTGTCGGTGTGGAGTTTTCACATTCTCCCTATCTCTGCATGGGTCTCCTCCCACAACCCAAAAATATGTGCAGAATAGGTGGGATTTGTCATGCTAAATTGCCCCTTAATTGGGGGGGGGGGGGGGGGGGGAGAAATATTTTTTAAAGTATTGAGTCATCAGCTGGGGGGTTGGGGTGGTAATGTAGGGAGGGGTTTTGTTACCTGTTGCCACGGTTGGTTTTTGTACTTTTGGGAATATGTATCTATTAAAAATGGCTTCAATAAAATGTTTTTTTTAAATAAATTGAATGGCCAGAAAGCATAACAAACACCAATCATAAACTGTGCTTGGAATATAGCAAGTTTAAACTTTCCCAAACTTAGGATCATTAACATATTAAACCATCAATAAAAGCACTCCATTTCTATTTTGTTTACCTTTAGCCGTGGAAGTTTTAGAAATTCATCTTGTTCTGAAATTTCCAATAGGTTTTCCTGAATGCAATTGTCAATCTGACCCAACAGCCTCGTGTCACCCATCTGGCTGGCAAAGTTCCGATAAGAAATACAGCTTTGGACATCCATCCTGGATAGTATATAATCACCACAAACCTAAAAATTACATTAGAACAAGTTAGCACTTTAACTATTCTAACAATTCAATGGGTTGAGGGGACAGTGACAATAAAAACAAGGAGTCACCAAACACAAAATATTGTGACATGAAGGAAAACCAAGGAATTTTTAAATTTTTTTAAATAAAAATCACAAAACAGGTACAAATACACTGCCATTTAGAACGACACAAAAACACAAGTGCACTTATACCATCACTTTTGCAATGTATTTTTTTTTTTTTTAAATGAACTTAGCGTACCCAATTATTTTTTTGCAATTAATGGGCCATTTAGCGTGGCCAATCCAGCTAACGTGGACATCATTGGGTTGTGGGGGTGAATCCCACGGAGACACAGGGAGAACGTGCAAACTCCACACAGACAGTGACTTGGGGCCGGGATCGAAACAGAGTCCTCAGTGCCGTAGACAGCAGTGCTAACCACTACGCCACTGTACCGTTTGTCACTTTTTCCAATGTAAAGCTGTTTCTGGTATGCATCAAAATTGTCAGTAGTTGAAAAGCTGTGTAGTTAAGCACACTGAAGCCAGGAACAATGAAAAAATCATGCCGCTATTCTTGCATTAGTTTAACTTCTCAGCAGATGCAGTGAAGTTCCATGGGGTACGACGTAATATTTAATACAAAAACAGGTCAAGGGAAAACAAACTTTTCACCCGCTTACCAATAAAAAAGTAATTACTCTGCAGAGCTTTTATGTATACATCAAAGCAATATTCTTGACTTTAGTGCAACCACAGTACACTTTTAGTAGACTGTTAAGTCTGTCTCACTACAGATCTAGTGACAAAGCAAAATATTTGCAACCAACCAACCAGGGAGATGGATGGATTGAATCCAATTTCAAAGTCAAATGATACTGTGTAAATGTGTTAAACCATTTTCAGGGGAAACAAATTGACCAACGGAAAGTTTACAACTACTGTGGACAACTCCTTGTTGGCAAAGCCACAACTGCCGTCCCACACAAAAACAAAATCTAGTAGATTACCTTTTACGCACAGACACACACCTGTCTCACTCGATCCATTTTCAGTTTTTTTGCAGCCGAATACACATCTTTTACCAGTTCTTTGTCCGCTTTAAGCCTGAAAGTTAAATTGATTTTTAGAAAGTTGTTAATAAGTCCACTGAAGACCTCAAAGATGAATTCATTCTGGATATTGAAAAAATGTCAATCCTCGCAACTAACTCAGACAAAAAAAATGGAATGAAGAGCAAAAAACGTATAAACATTGCAGGAAAAAAACCAAGATGAAACATTGGGGGGGGGGGGGGGGGGGAATGAATATGTTTTTAAAGGATTTTAATAAGATATTTTACTTTTTTTGGAAATGGAAGATAAATTCTGTACTGAAAACAGCAATTTGACTTCAAAACTATCATGCCAAGGTAGGTGAGAAGACAAATTCAGCCTAGATATAGAAAGAGGTTTATGAATCAAATGATAGAAGTCAAGTAGATGACTACATACTAATAACCTATCACTAGTTACTGTTTCTTGTATACTGTGGATTAAGTGAAACAAAGGACTCGAAAATAACAGTTGTGAAGTTGCATGTTTGTGAAGAGGGGGAAAAAAATCCTTAAATTGGCTCAGTTAGTAACTAGAAGACTAATTGAGATGAATGGCTCGAATCAGCAGAAATTTCTAATTTCAACTGATGACTAGTGATGCTGCTGAACATAGGGCAGTCCTGTGAGAATCTAGCCTGCAGACCAGAGTTTTTAAAGAGGGCAAATGAAAATTGAAATAACCCACTTCCATACAGTTTCATTTTATTCTTGGAGCCAAGTATGCATCTGCATTTGTGATTATAGAGCTTTCCAAGTATAATGTTTTTCAGGTTATCCAAGTGTTTGTGACTACAGCCCTACTCTAAATAACTAAATGTAATTTCAGAGACACCACTTACTGTGCAGTGTAGGCATAGTTCATCAAGATTTCAACTGCAGCTGGGTTCAGGTCATCAAATCTCACATGCGAAAACCCATGGGGATCGCTATCATTGTTGAAAATTTCAAATAGGTAAGGACTGCAGCAAGCAAGAACAGCTCTGTGAGCAAGCATCTCATGTCCGCAGACCTTAAATTAGATGATAAAAAAGTTCCAATGGTCTTGAGTTAATGATTTCAAAGCCATCCCATTGATTAGTGCAAATCTTTCAGAATGTAAATAGTTGCAAAAATGGTTGTAATGATCATTTGATATTTAGAACTACAAATTTATGAGCGATCACAATCAAACTCCTTAAATTGCAATCCCATCCAATCAGCAAACAGAATTGTTTAGACTTCAAAAATGAAAACCCTCATCTTCCCACTCCTCCACCCAAATCACACAAATAAGAATTCAGGTTTGATCCCCAACATGGTCTATCTTAACAACTCTCATGCACAAAATGAAGTTGGGAGGGACAAATTTGGAAAATTTTAGCTTACTATCCAATGCATGAGGGCATTGGTAGGACAGATCACCTTTCTAATAAAGTCTAGATTCCAACAAGAATGAAGTACCAGAGGGTACCTGTGGAATCACACCAAAACTAGGGACCAATTCCTCAATTGGAAAAACGATAATGGGAGAGAAAAGTCAGTACTAAATTTAGACTACAAGGGAATTTTAATTTTGTTAAATATATTAAGTGCCATTCATCTGCAAAACATAGTTGGGTCCATTTACAAAATATATGAATTCAAAGTTTAAGATTCAGCAAATTACACATACCTGGAGTTTTACATCACAGAACTGCCCACTTTTACGCAGAGCATTGAGTTTGGCCACAGATGACTCAATGAAATTCTCATCTTCAAAAACTAAATATCCGTTAGGAATCATTTTCTTCCTTTGTGGGCAAAGGAACCAGCTAAAATAAATATACAATCAAATTATTTTAACATTTTATTTTTATAGTTTGAAATAATTCGACGAACATCAAGCATACCATCAGCAAATCGGATTACAAAATAAAGTCAGAACCATGTGCATGGAGAGAACAAAAACAGAAGCTCTAAAGCATTTATGGCTTAAAAAAAAAAGGTTGTGGTGGAGTCAGTTTTGTAACTAACCAATAAGGAGAGTTGCAGGGAAAATCAGGTGTACAATGTTATTTGAGCATCTGCATAATTCCAAACAAATTGGTTGACAGGCTCCACAGATTGAGTGTTAATTTCTACACGAGTACCTCTTATTGAATATTCAGTACTGAGATCCAAAGGAGATAGTAACAGACTTCAAGAAATAAATTCCGGACGCTTCCGGGTGCGGCGATGACCAGCTAAGTCGCACGTTTCGGCAGCTCCCGGTGGAACGGACTTTTGGGCTCTTGATAGGAGCCCCAACGGCAATTTTAACGGCTAAAAACACTGTGCGGTAAACCAGAAGGGTGTTCCCCCTGGACACGGATGGAAAAAGGAGAGGAAAGTGGCCGGATTGCAGCGGATCCTTTGGAACAACGGCAAGGAAGGCAAGCAGAAACCAAGATGGCGTCGGAAGGTGGCAGTTTCATATGGGGCCCTGAACAACAAGAGTTCTTGAAACGCTGCGTGGAGGAGATAAAAAAGGAAATGAAGAAAGAGTTGTTGGCCCCGATATTACAGGCGATTGAAGGGCTGAAAGAGGAACAAAAGACCCAGGAGCAGGAGCTTCGGGTCGTGAAGGCGAAAGCAGCAGAGAATGAGAACGATATACAGGGCCTGGTGGTGAAGTCGGAGATACAGGAGGCACATCAGAATCGATCTGTGGAGAGGTTGGAGGCACTGGAAAACAACGCAAGGAGGAACAACTTGAGGATTCTTGGCCTTCCTGAAGGTGTGGAGGGGGCGGACGTCGGGGCATATGTGAGCACGATGCTGCACTCGTTAATGGGAGCGGAGGCCCCGACGGGTCCGTTGGAGGTGGAGGGAGCATACCGAGTTATGGTGCGAGGATCGAGAGCAGGAGAAACTCCCAGAGCCATAGTGGTGAGATTCCTCCGTTTTAAGGATAGAGAAATGGTCCTTAGATGGGCGAAGAAAACTCGGTGTAGTAAATGGGAGAACGCGGTGATCCGCGTTTATCAAGATTGGAGTGCGGAGGTGGCGAGAAGGAGGGCGAGCTTTAATCGGGCCAAAGCGGTACTTCACAAAAAGATGATAAAATTTGGAATGCTGCAACCGGCAAGACTGTGGGTCACATATCAAGGGAGGCACCACTACTTTGAGACGGCGGATGAAGCGTGGACTTTTATTGTAGAAGAAAAATTGGAATGATTGGATTATGAAAATGAACGTTTGGACAAAGTGGTGGGGCGAATGGGGGGGGGGGGGGGGGGGCGAAGAGGGGTTTTATGTTTTAATCCTGCGGTATGGTAACTTTTCTTTCTCCCACAGGTGGTGATGGGGGGAGGTGGGGAGGGAGAGGAGATGGGGCGTTGGCCATGGGAGGCGGGGCCGAGGGAGAGGCGCGGGCTTGGTTCCCGCGCTATGATAATTATGGCGGGAATAGAGAAGCAGGAAGGAGGGGGCGTCGCACGGTGCGAGCCGTGATCACGGGGGGAAGCCGAGGTCAGCCAGAGTTTGCTGACTTCTGGGAGCAACATGGGGGGAGTAGTTACGCTAGCGGGGGGGGGGGGGGGGGGGGGGGGGATTACTGGGTTGCTGCTGCTGGGGAAAGGGGGGAGTGGGTACGGGAAAGGATGGGCGGGGGGGCACCGTCGGGGAGAGATACAGCTGCGTGGGAACTGGGTGAGAAGCTGGAAAAAGATGATGGCTAACCGGCAAGGGGGGGGGGGGGGTGGTGGAAGCCCCCCAACTCGGCTGATCACGTGGAACGTGAGGGGGCTTAACGGGCCGATAAAGAGGGCACGAGTAATCGCACACCTTAAGAAACTTAAAGCAGATGTGGTTATGTTACAGGAAACGCACCTGAAACTGATAGACCAGGTTAGGTTGCGCAAAGGATGGGTGGGGCAGGTGTTCCATTCGGGGCTGGATGCGAAAAACAGGGGGGTGGCTATATTAGTGGGGAAGCGGGTAATGTTCGAGGCAAAGACTATAGCGGCGGATAACGGGGGCAGATACGTGATGGTGAGTGGCAAATTACAGGGAGAGATGGTGGTTTTGGTAAACGTGTATGCCCCGAACTGGGACGATGCCAACTTTATGAGGCGAATGCTAGGACGCATCCCAGATCTAGAGACCGGAAAGCTGATAATGGGGGGAGACTTTAACACGGTGTTGGAACCAAGGCTGGATAGGTCGAAGTCCAGGACTGGTAGGAGGCCGGCAGCAGCCAAGGTGCTTAAGGATTTTATGGAGCAGATGGGAGGGGTGGACCCGTGGAGATTCAGTAGACCTAGGAGTAAGGAGTTCTCGTTTTTCTCCTATGTCCATAAAGTCTATTCACGCATAGACTTTGTGTTGGGTAGGGCATTGATCCCGAGGGTGAGGGGAACGGAATATACGGCTATAGGCATTTCGGATCATGCCCCACACTGGGTAGACTTGGAGATGGGGGAGGAAACAAGAGGGCGCCCACCCTGGAGAATGGACATGGGACTAATGGCAGATGAGGGGGTGTGCCTAAGGGTGAGGGGATGCATTGAAAAGTACTTGGAACTCAATGACAATGGGGAGGTTCAGGTGGGAGTGGTCTGGGAGGCGTTGAAGGCGGTGGTTAGGGGGGAGCTGATATCAATAAGGACACATAAAGGGAAGCAGGAGAGTAAGGAACGGGAGCGGTTGCTGCAAGAACTTTTGAGGGTGGACAGACAATATGCGGAAGCACCGGAGGAGGGACTGTACAGGGAAAGGCAAAGGTTGCATGTGGAATTTGACTTGCTGACTACGGGCACTGCAGAGGCACAATGGAGGAAGGCACAGGGTGTACAGTACGAATATGGGGAGAAGGCGAGCAGGTTGCTGGCACACCAATTGAGGAAAAGGGGAGCAGCGAGGGAAATAGGGGGAGTGAGGGACGAGGAAGGAGAGACGGAGCGGGGAGCGGAGAGAGTGAATGAAGTGTTCAAGACATTTTATAAGAAATTGTATGAAGCTCAACCCCCGGATGGGAGGGAGAGAATGATGGATTTTTTGGATCGGCTGGAAATTCCCAAGGTGGAAGAACAGGAAAGGGTGGGACTGGGAGCACATATCACGGTAGAAGAAGTGGTGAAAGGAATTAGGAACATGCAGACGGGAAAGGCCCCGGGACCGGACGGATTCCCAGTTGAATTTTACAGAAAATATTTGGACTTGCTCGCCCCGCTACTGACGAGGACCTTTAACGAGGCAAAGGAAAGGGGACAACTGCCCCCGACTATGTCAGAAGCAACGATATCGCTTCTCTTAAAGAAGGAAAAGGATCCGCTACAATGCGGGTCCTACAGACCAATTTCCCTCCTCAATGTGGATGCCAAGGTAATGGCAATGAGAATAGAGGAATGTGTCCCGGGGGTGGTTCATGAGGACCAAACTGGGTTTGTGAAGGGGAGACAGCTGAACACGAATATACGGAGGCTGTTAGGGGTAATGATGATGGCCCCACCAGAGGGTGAAATGGAGATAGTAGTGGCGATGGATGCCGAGAAAGCATTTGATAGAGTGGAATGGGATTATCTGTGGGAGGTGTTGAGGAGATTTGGGTTTGGTGAGGGGTATGTTAGATGGGTGCAGCTGTTGTATAGGGCCCCAGTGGCGAGTGTGGTCACGAATGGACGGGGATCGGCATATTTTCGGCTCCATAGAGGGACAAGGTAATGTCCTCTGTCCCCATTACTGTTTGCACTGGCGATTGAGCCCCTGGCGATAGCGCTGAGAGGTTCCAAGAGATGGAGGGGAATACTTAGGGGAGGAGAAGAACACCGGGTATCTTTATATGCGGATGATCTGCTACTATATGTGGCTGATCCAGCGGAGGGGATGCCAGAAATAATGCGGATACTTGGGGAGTTTGGGGATTTTTCAGGGTATAAATTGAACATGGGGAAGAGTGAGCTGTTTGTGGTGCATCCAGGGGAGCAGAGTAGAGAAATAGAAGACCTACCGTT
The DNA here is from genome assembly GCF_047496885.1 of Scyliorhinus torazame. Taxonomy (NCBI): domain Eukaryota; kingdom Metazoa; phylum Chordata; class Chondrichthyes; order Carcharhiniformes; family Scyliorhinidae; genus Scyliorhinus; species Scyliorhinus torazame. Next base: position 111,253,667 of record NC_092713.1, on the reverse strand, counting down.
GAGGAAGGTAACAAGAGACTTTCGTTACCTGGGGATCCAGATAGCTAAGAATTGGGGCACATTGCACAGGCTAAATTTGACGCGGTTGGTGGAACAGATGGAGGAAGATTTCAAGAGATGGGATATGGTAGCATTGTCAATGGCAGGGAGGGTGCAGGCGGTTAAGATGGTGGTCCTCCCGAGATTCCTCTTTGTGTTTCAGTGCCTCCCGGTGGTGATCACGAAGGCTTTTTTCAAAAGGATAGAAAAGAGTATCATGGGTTTTGTTTGGGCCGGGAAGACTCCGAGAGTGAGGAAGGGATTCTTACAGCGTAGTAGGGATAGGGGGGGGCTGGCACTACCGAGCCTAAGTGAGTATTATTGGGCCGCTAATATTTCAATGGTGAGTAAGTGGATGGGAGAGGAGGAAGGAGCGGCGTGGAAGAGATTAGAGAGGGCGTCCTGTAGGGGGACCAGTCTGCAGGCTATGGTGACAGCCCCATTGCCGTTCTCACCAAGGAACTATACCACGAGTCCAGTGGTGGTAGCTACACTGAAGATTTGGGGACAGTGGAGACGACATAGGGGAAAGACCGGAGCATTGGGTAAGAAACAACCATAGGTTTGCCCCGGGGGAATGGATGGGGGATATGGAATGTGGCAAAGAGCAGGTATAACGCAATTGAAAGATCTATTTGTGGATGGGAAGTTCGCGAGTCTGGGAGCGCTGACCGAGAAATATGGGTTGCCCCAAGGGAATGCATTCAGGTACATGCAATTGAGGGCTTTTGCGAGGCAACAGGTGAGGGAATTCCCGCAGCTCCCGACACAAGTGGTGCAGGACAGAGTCATCTCAAAGAAATGGGTGGGGGACGGTAAGGTGTTGGATATATATAGGGAAATGAGGGATGAAGGGGAGACTATGGTGGACGAACTAAAAGGGAAATGGGAAGAAGAGCTGGGGGAGGAGATCGAGGAGGGGCTGTGGGCAGATGCCCTAAACAGGGTAAACTCGTCGTCCTCGTGCGCCAGGCTAAGCCTGATTCAGTTTAAGGTATTACACAGGGCACATATGACTGGAACACGGCTCAGTAAATTTTTTGGGTGGAGGATAGGTGTGCGAGGTGCTCGAGAAGCCCAGCGAATCATACCCATGTTTTGGTCATGCCCGGCACTACAGGGGTTTTGGATGGGGGTGACAAGGGTGCTTTCGAAAGTAGTAGGAGTCCGGGTCGAACCAAGCTGGGGGTTGGCTATATTTGGGGTTGCACAAGAGCCGGGAGTGCAGGAGGCGAGAGAGGACGATGTTTTGGCCTTTGCGTCCCTAGTAGCCCGGCGCAGGATATTGCTAACGTGGAAAGAAGCCAAGCCCCGGGGGTGGAGACCTGGATAAATGATATGGCGGGGTTCATAAAGTTAGAGCGGATTAAGTTCGTCCTAAGGGGGTCGGCTCAAGGGTTTACCAGGCGGTGGCAACCGTTCGTCGAATATCTTGCAGAAAGATAGATGGGGGAAAAAAGAAGGCAGCAGCAGCAGCCCAGGGCTTTGGGGGGGGGGGGGGGGGGGGATGGGGTGTGTGGGGGGAGGGGGGGGGGTGGCCTGAGACAAGGCAGTTGCCAATTAGGGCTAGTTTTATTTTTGTTATTTAATATTTATTTATTTGTTGTTGTTTTTTTTTGTTCTTGTTTAAATAAAAAAGGTCATTATTATCTGTATTGTTACAATGCTGTGTAAAGGATGCACAATGTACTGTGTTGGTTGACCAAAAATTTTCAATAAAATATTAAAAAAAAAAAAAATAATAATAAATTCCGCTTCAAGAGATTGAAAATTTCAAATGTACGAAAAGGCTCATTTACACAGCAGTTGTTATGTACTTGAACATAGGAATGGTGAAGTCATTTAGCCCTTTGAGCCTGTTCCGCCTTTCAACCAGTTCAGGGTTGATCTGAAATCCATCTCCCCACATCCTTTACCACCTTTGGTTAACAAAAGCCCAGGTCTAAAATTAATAGATTTTGTGCTTCCATCTACATTGCTTGAAATCCTACCATCTGTCTCATCAGCAAATTTGTGGCTTTCTATCCCATTACGAAGTGAGGTGAATAGGCGCGGCAACAACACCTTTGCAAAACTCACATTATTCACAACCTGCCTATTATCCCTACTCTAATTCTCCTGCCACTCAACCAATTTCCTTATCAGACGAATAATTTGTTTTCGATTCCATAGCTTCAACTGCTAACAATGCCTTGAGGGACATTATGAAATTATTTCTGGAAATCGCATAACATTCCCTTCTTCACCATAGTCATGGCATCAAAAAAATTAGTTTGATCAAACATTAAGGCTCATAACTGCCAAGATTAGTATCTGAATTCCAAGGTAAAATTACACTCTTAATTGTCCAAAAGAAATTCAATTGGACAGCAAGTGAAAATGACCACCTTCCCAATTAGTTTCACATATACATGTATTCTTTATAGTCTATTTTTAGTTAATTACAACAGTTGCCAATTAATGATGGTTCAAAATATAAAATAAAGCCACAATATACTTTCTGAATTTAGTAACTTGCTTATATAAATTGGGTTTTCAATTTTAGAAGATCCCATCTTCCAAATGAAAAAAATTCAAACTTGCCTTTACGAGATCTGAATAGTTTATATACAAAATTCATTAACTTTTTACTTTACAGAACATATTTACATCACAAATCAAGCACTTGATTTCATATCTAGAGATCAAAAAGTAATGCTTTTAAAAAATGGGCATCCAATTCTAGCTCTAATGAAAAAGGACTTGGGAGTGCAACAAAAAGAATTTGTCAATGTACTAAAACCAGAAAGATGTCGAGACAGATTAAACTAGAGCAAAAAAGTATCAATATCTATGTACTATACACTTCAGTACTTATTTTATTCTCTTCAGTACTTATTTTATTCTCGAGAAAAGCTTTAGAGGGTTTGAAGTTCGGCACCTTAAAAAAAAAGCATTTTAAAATCATCATATCAGCTCATTGGTATTAACTGTACAATGTTTACACCAATTATAAATATGAAAGAACATCATTTTCACTATCAACTTTGCTTTCACAAGCACATGCTGTGCATACAGGAACATGACATGTTGTATACAATGGTTTTAAAACTTACTCAATACTGCTGTATTTCAAAAAAATTGAAATAAAATCTCAAAATGAAGGCACTTGAGTTTTTTGGGCACTCTGGATCCAGCTTTTAAGCAAATTCTGAAGACAACTGATGATGTAGGCAGGTAATGACGAGTCCGGTAACAATAAGCCTCAAATGGCGTTGACAAAAAATTCAGGCTTGTAGCCAATGAAAAGGAGTCCCAAAATACACCAAGGCTATAGACATGTATTTCGACTGTGATGTTCTTGCATATTATCCTAGAGGGAAATTACAGAACTGTGACACACCAAACATTGATGAGTTGGTAACATTCACTACACATGCTAATCTTTCCCACATCTCCATTGATTCTCTCCAGTACTGCACTAAATTTGATGCTTGCAGCATTTGTATCTAGCTACTTGAGTGGCTTTGGATATATTCCCAATAGCACACCATCTTGCGTTTATACACCCCCCCCCCCCCCCCCCCCCCAAGACCAACACACAAATAATGAACACTGTGAAAGTGATTGTAAGCACACTGTTAAGGTTAAGAAGTGAAAAAGGCCACTGCTGGAAAATATACCACAAATCACTTCTGGTATAAGGTGTCTGAGTCGCTGAACCTTATTATATAAACAAGTGTTCAAAAATAAATTACCCTCATCTGTGGAACATACGAGAGCATTCCAATATAATTTTTTTCAAAATTTTCCAAAACAAAAAGGTTTTACAGTAGGGTGTAGGGTGGACAATTATATAGACAAGTATAACATTACAGAAACATAAAATAATAGGAGGGGCCAGTCTGCACTACCGTTCATTAAGATCACAATTCTACTTTCCTGCCTGCGGCCCCACCCTCATTCAAGTATCTTGGGAGATCAAAAATCTCTTCGCCTTTAATATGGTCAATGACCCAGGCTCCACTGCACTCCGTAGACAAGAATCCAAAGACTAACAGACCTCTGAAGAAGGAATTCCTAACCTCTGCCTGATTTTTAAATTGTGCCCCCTAGTTGTAGATGAACACCACTCAGAATCTTATGTTTCAGTTCGATCCTCTATCATTCTTCTAAACTCCTATGAGTATCGACCCAAAATGTACATTCCAATGACAAAATGAGAATAAACTGGTTAGGGGGGGGGGTGCTGAGCAAGTACATTGTGCTCCATATTACCAAGACATGCAGAGCAGAAGATTCCAGCCAGCCATTGTTCTGATCTGTGAACTTGCCTCAAAAGCTGTTGCGGCAACATGAAGATTTAAAAGAATTAAAAGAGCTGGGGTCTCCATTTTCTGCACTTAATACAGGCAAGCCAGGACTGAGTGAGTTTATTACCACAACTGAAATTGCATCTATAGCCCTCAAGTGCAAGTGTCAGTCTTCCTGGATAAATAAAGCACACCCAAATTAGTGCTCCTATAATTTTAAATTCAGAGGCCTGTGGTAGGTCCTATACTTACCAACTCGAAACGGCAGCAAATCTCATCTCATTCAACATTTAACTTGGTAACCACCAAAGAGTTTTGTTTCGACTGCAGCTTTGCTGCATCTAATGCAATTACAACAGGTTTACTGCAATTTCAATAATCCCTTGAGACTAGCTATTTATCAATATAAAAACTGGTATGGTCAGTTAATCTAGTTCTCTGTAAAAATGTGATACTTGCGTTTGCACATTTCCCAAATGGGTTTGGCAGGTGATGCACAAATACTTCAGAGCCAGAAGCTACTTTTGAGCAGTCGCTTAATAAAGCAATTAGGCCTGGTTTCCCAGGTACATGGCACAAAATAATAGTCCACAAACCTATAGGTCCCTGAAATTGGGTTTAAAAAGGAGATTAGAAATCCTCGATACTCAAAACGGTAATTAGGACTTCCGGTGGCGGCTATGAAGGAGTAGATCGCACATTTGGTGGCTCTCACTCGGGTCGGACCTTCTCCCCCAATTTTTTTAACCGGACCTGACTTGGAAAATTGATGGTAGAGGCAATTGTTGATTGGGTTCCCACATTGGTGCATGGAGAGGCAGACTAGAAGTGCTCGCAAAGGAAGAAACAGACGAACAGAGAAGGCTTGGGCTGAAGCTGCAGCAGAGGAAAGCATGGCGGATGACCGGAGTCTTGGCTTGTCGACCCAGCGGTCAACGGAGCAGCTGATACAATTTATCCAGGAGAGATTGGATGCCCAAGATCAGGCGATCCAGAAAGTAGAGAAGGCACTGGCTGAGCAGGAGGAACGTCAAACTGCTGTGGAGGAACATCAAACTGCAGTGGAGATCTGAGAGACAGGCAGAAAATGCTCCTGGAGAACCTAGAGAATAGATCCCGCCGGCAGAACCCAAGAATTGTCGGTCTCCCGGAGGGGTCCAAAGGAGCGGACGCTGGGGCATACATAGCATGCATGCTTGAGACGTTACTGGGGTATGGGACGTTCTCCTGACCCTTGGAGGTGGGCAGGGCTCACAGAGCGCTCGCGAGGAAGCAGTGTGCCCCCCCCCCCCCCGAGGGCAGTGGTGGTGAGATTCCACAGGTACTTGGACAAGGAGCATATGTTACAGTGGGCCAGGCAGACCCAGAGTTGTAAATGGGAGAACAGTATTCTGCGGATCTATCAGGACCTGAGTGCAGAGGTGGCCAGAAGAGCGGGGTTCAATTAGATAAAGTCGACCCTTTTTAAGAAAAAGGTGAAGTTTGGGCTGCTGTATCCGGCCCGTCTCTGGTCACGTACGAGAAGCAACATTTTTATTTAGAGTCGCCCGAGGAAGCGATGGGACTTCGCAAAAAGGACTGGCGGCGGACTGAGAACTTTTAACTTTGCTGCAACATTCACGCTAAAAAAGTTTCTTGTTTTTCAGACGTTATTTGTAATGCCTTCTGTATTGATTTGAAATGACATGAAAATCGCTTGTCACAAGTAGGCTTCAAATTAAGTTACTGTGAAAAGCCCCTAGTTACCACATTCTGGTGCCTGTTTGGGGAGGCTGGTACGGGAATTGAACTCGCACTGCTGGCCTGCCATGGTCTGCTTTAAAAGCCAGCTATTTAGCCTAGGCCAGTTGCCGAGCTGAGTGAGTTAAAGTTTACATTTGCACTGATGGGAGATGTTCGTGTGTTCATTAGATGTTGGATGTACTGTTTGTTTATCGTTTTCTTTCTAGGGCAATGGTGTTGGGACTGGTTTTTCGTTTGTGCGTGTGTATGAATGATCGGGGGGGACGGGGTAGGGGGGGGGGGGACACAATAGCTTGGAGAATGTCTGGCACCATGGGCGGGGGTCACCAAGCTAGCTGGGCAGGCTAGCTGACGGAAGCGCAGTGGGTGGTGAGCAGATGTTATGCTCGTCGAAGGGGTCGGTTTACATTGTGCTGTTACCGGGGGAGGGGGTGTTCTGCTGACGAGGGAGGGACAGTTGTTGAGGGACAGATGTGTCTGACACATTCAATGTAGTACTACGAGAATGTTGCAGTGTTGTAGGTGCTGTCTTTCGGAGACAAGAGTCTGCTCACTCAGGTGGAGGTACTATATCGGCTGTAAAAAATAGTTTGGAATATTCAAATGCATATAAAAATCAAGTATTTTGTTCTTGAATTTGATCAATTCTCAAAATAGAAAACATTTTAAACTGATTTTCTCTAAAGTTACCCAAGGTTTTGGCATTTAATTTCTTCCCAATGTATTCTTAAAAATTGTAAAATAAGCCCAGGTCTTCAAATTTTAAATAAAAAAATATTTTAACACAAAAGACATCTAATCTGTACAAAGCATTGTTTGGGCCACTACTGTAGTACTGCAGTATTGTGCACATCTCAGGAGATGATCCTGCAACAAAATACAAGATCATGATGGGAAAATCAAAACTTGGATCATAACCATTGGAAAAGGCAAGGTTACAGGTGGAGAAGTCAGACCTCAAAAAGGGCCAGGCCAACACAGATTCAAATCACAATGAGACAAATAACGACTGCCGTCAGTGCTAAGATTTCTACAATTCTATCTTATGCCACTTCAATAGTTGAAGAGGTTGTTTGCTTATTCCTTCAGGTGGAAGGAGTGAGAGGGCCAAAGATGGAGAAATTAAAACCTTAATTAGATAGATCTCCTTTTAGCACCTACTGTTACCATACTCTTGTGCCACTTCTAGATAATCTTTTCAATATAAAGGAAAAGCTTCTACATGGGGTAGAAGCTATAAAATACAAGTATCTAACAATTATTTTCAATTTCAGAAGACACGAATACAGACAGCACAAAACAAATCTTGGAAAACACATTCAGTAATGGCTCATGACCAGTTATACATGTCCACGGGCCACTAAGTGACACTCACTATTGAGAAATGTAGTTTCAAGCAGGTTCTCGAATTTACCAGAAACTGAAAACTGATGCTAGAGTAATTTATAAATCTGGCAACAATCCTTTCTGAACAAATTTGCTCACTAAACATTTTCTGGTTCCCTTTAACTTTTAGTCACTTTACTGTTAAGACAGAAATTGAAAGTGATCACATGAAACGTCTGGATGTTCCTGTTGTTACTTATTAGAAGTTAATTTTACCACTCATTTTAAGACTGCCTGCAATTATTTACAGGCTAAAGAGATTTAAAATTGATTGATTGATACGGAATACATTACATAACAAAATATTTCGAGCAAATGGGATGCGACACGATGTAAATGTAAATAAGCTATATTTGCTTACTCCTCAAGGCGCCCCAAGGCTGGACAGTACTACCACCTGCAAAAATCCCAAGTGAGTGCATGCAAGTTCCCATCCAAAAAACTGAAAAACAAGGGTCCTAATGTTTACGTCTGCGTCAATCCGTGACCAGAGGATTTACACAGTCCGCATCCTCTTTCTCTCTCCCCCCACCCCCCCCCCCCCCCCCCCCCCGCCCCAGACTCGTCCTAACCCAAACTAACCACTTATTACGAAAGGTCGGCAATATAAAATGTTAACTTCCCCAACACGCTGCCAGACCTGACGCATTTCCAGGTTTCCGATTTCCAGCGTCCACGTGTATTTTTGTGCGGGCTGTTTGCCGTTTCGTCTCCGCAATTATGATCTTCATATTGGTCTCTCTCTTCCACCCCCCCACCCCACGACTTCTCGTCGGTCCCTTCTAAACTAACTCGGGTGTTTTTCTCCGCCTAAAGTCTCCCCTTTCCCCACCTCCCGCTGTCTTAACGGTAACCCTCCAGCCCACAATCCACGCTTGCTTTCTCCGTCGAACTGCAAAAGGGCCTTCCCACCGCTTTCACTTCTCCCCGGAGCCCCTCCAGCCCTCAGTAATAAAACGGGTAATAAGGCAATGAAAGCTCCTCGGACGCAAGGTCTGAAAGCCGCCCTCGCTGTTGGAACGAACCGCGACACGGGCGTGAGCGGGGGCGGCTCCACATCATACATGCCATGTGCCGACATCAGCTCCAATTTAGCCCGTACTGGTCAAAACCCCAATCGGGTCAGAGAGCGCCAAGAAGCGGACCGGGGGTGAACAAAGAGGCGGAGAAGCGGACAAATTCTCCCGGTGGACCCCGCCATCCGGGGGGGGGGGGGGGGGGGAGATATTTTTTTTAAAAAAGAGAATACGTGCTACGTGGCCGTACCGCAACCTGGCGAGGTTTCGGGCTCATTTCCTCCTGGCAGTCGCTCTCCAGTCACGCGCGGCCCACCCGCTCTGCCGGCCGCACCGAGTCTCGCGGGACCCTCGCCGCGACCGTTAAACGTCCAGAAAAATTGGAACAGAAATTCGTCGCGCGTCCTTCGGTCCGCGCCTCAACCAAACTTCACTGGTCCAGACACGAGCCCGCCCTCCCTCGCCCGCTCCCCCGCCGTTGGCTGACCGCTTGCTCACAATGACCCTCATTGACCGGCCGCCCTGTCAATCACTGGCGCGGCGCGACCACAGAGTTAGGTTGTCATTGGAACCAGCGTCTTCGCGCGCGCGCCTCAACAAAGAAAAGCAGAAATTCAATGCCGCAGGCAAGGAGATAAATTCTCCGGATGGTATTTTTTTTCAACTACCTTTCTAGGAAGAAAACGGACGATATAAATCATATTTGATTAAGTCAAATGTTCCGTTTGCACTGCTGAACGTCCTCGCCGCGGTAAATAACCGAGATGGCTTATGAGTATCAACGTGACCGCACAGCTTCCGAGCCGCCTCTGCAAATGCTGACTCCACGCGCGCGCGCGTCCAGATAAAACACTGACGTCAAACAGGCTTGTTGCGTACACTGCGCATGTGCCTGAACTGAGTCTCGCAGGACCGCACTTGCGCAATGAGGGCCACGGGGTGGCAGCGAACCGCAGTAAACAGTGGGAACCCTGGTAACGGTGCACTGAATGCTGTGTCCGACCTCTCCACAAGTGGCTGCTCCTCACACTGCTTCTCAAAACTTTGGGGGGAATCAAGGAATGATCTTCCCGCACACAGTACTGTCGGGGGTCCCCCGGTTATCGTGGTGAGTACACACAACCTGCCCCACTGATGACCGTCCGAGGGTCTGCATGCCAGCTGGTTGCTTTGCTCGCCAGCGGGCACGACAATTGTGAGGTGAAAGCAGGACATGCTGAAGACACTTTGGCAGGTCAGGCAGCCTCTGGCAAAAGGAGCAGGAGATTACATTTTCAGGCTGATCGAGAAGGATGGATATGTCTAATTTAGCTGCAGCAAAATGTCGACGCTCTTGGGTGATTAAAAAATATACATTTTCAACCAAATTGCCCAAGGTATACACACAATGTCAACCCTGACAGTTCATTCAGTGGTTCCAAACATTTTTCAAATATCCTGCTTCAAGAAAAACTCATGCAGGCCTCTTGAGGGTATTGATACTAATAAAGCAGTAAAATATTGCTTCTTTTTTCGTATAAACTTCCAATTAAGGGGCAGTTTAAAGTTGCCAATCCACCTACCCTGCACATCTTTGGGTTGTGGGGATGATCTCAGAGACACCTTAATTGTGACCATCTTCAAGAAAGGAGACAGGTCCGACTGCAGAAATTACAGAGGGATTTTCCTACTCTCCGCCACGGGAAGGGTCATCGCGAGAATACTCCTCAGCCGCCTCCTCCCAGTGGCTGACGATTTCCTCGCTGAGTCTTAGTGTGACTTCCACCCTCAAGAGGCTCAATTGACATGATCTTCAGCCCGCGACAAATCCAGGAAAAGTGCAGGGAGCAGCATCAACCTCTGTACATGGCCTTTGATCTTACAAAGGATTTCGACTCTTGTCAACCGTGAGGGATTGTGGAGCATCCTCAAATTCGGCTGCCCGCAGAAATTCATCACCATTCTCCGCCCGTTCCACGATGACATGCAAGCCATGATCCTCAACAACGAATCCACCACAGACCCAATATGTGTGCAATTGGGGTCAAACGGGCTGCGTCATCACACCAACGCTCTTTATCTTCCTCGCAGCAACACTCCAGCCCGTTACGCTGAAGCTCCCCCCTGGAGAGGAGCTAACCTATCGGACAAGCAGGAAACTGTTCAACCTCCGAGGCCTCCAGGCCAGAACCAAGCCCACCCCAACCTCTGTCATCGAGCTCCACTGCGCAGACGACCCCTGTGTGTGTGCACATTCAAAGGCCGAGCTACATCATTGACATATTCACCAATGTATATGAGAGTGTGGGCTTCAGACTAAACATCCGGAAAACAAAGGTTCTCCACCAGCCTGCTCCTGCCGCACAAAACTGCCCCCCAACCATCAATATCCAGAGTGAGTCCTTGGACAATGTGGATCATTTCCCTTACCTTGGGAACCTCCTCTCAGTGTGAGCAGACATTGATGACAAAATCCAACATTGACTCCAATGCGCCAGTGCAGTCTTCGGATGCCTGAAGAACAGAGTATTCAAAAACCGAGACCTCAGACCCAGCTCCAAGCTCATGGTTTACAGAGCAGCCATGGGCCCCACCCTCCTGTATGCATCAGAAACATGGACAATGTACAGCAGACACCTCAAGTCCTTGGATAGATATCACTAACGCTGCCTCTGCAAAATCCTGCCAATCCACTGGCAGGATAGGCATACCAACATGAATGTCTTCTCCTGGTCAATATCCCCAATATCGAGGCACTGGTCATGCTCGACCAGCTGCGATAGGCTTGCCACATTGCCCACATGCCCGTCACAAGACTCCCAAAACAAGTGCTCTACTCCGAGCTCCGCAATGGCAAGCGATCACTAGGGGGGAGCAGAGGGAATGTTAAAAGGACACTCTGAAAGCCTCCCTAAATAAATGTAACGTCCCCACTGACGCGTGGGAATCACTTGCCTTAGAACAAACAAACTGGCAAAAAAACATTGGCGAAAGCACCAATCACCTCGAGCATCGTAGGGTGGAATACGCAGAGGCCAAACATAAACAGCAGAAGGAGAGTGCAGAATCCAGAGCAACCCACCCACCCAAAAAGCATCACCTGCCAAACCTATGGCAGTCTGTGAATCCAGGATTAGACTATTCAGCCACTGCAGAATCCACCTCCCTGGAGTCCACCTCCTCCTCGACATTGAAGGACTGCCCACAGGAGAAGAGAGGCTTTGTAGCATCACTCTCTTTTACTCTCTCAACTCCATTCTTCAACACCTTTCCCTGAAACAAGTGCTCTCGCTGATCTTTTCTCCATCTGTGCCACCTTCCATCCTCTTCATCTTAGTTGATTAAAATAACTTTCAAATCCTTTCCAGCCCACATATTTACCTAGCTTCTATGCTATGTCTATGCTATTCACCTCAATAACTAGTTTCTGGATCGGGAAGTTTCTTCTGATCAAATACGTTTCTCCTGAATTCCCTATTGGACTTATATTTATGGCCACTTGTTTGTTCACCAGTGAAAATATTTTCTTGAAATCTACACTATCAAATACTTTCATAATCTTAAAGACCTCTCTCTAATCAGGTCACCCTTAGTGTTTTCTAGAGAAATTGGCCCCAGCCAGTTAATCCGATAGGTACAGGCGCATTAACTTTGATTGTCCCTGAAATTGTTGCAATGCAGGCAAAGCGCCAACTTTCCTGCTCACTTCAATGATATCAGTATCCAGCCAGTGCTAAAAGCATTGTTGGTTGGCTGGACAGATCAGCAACAGGCCATTATCATGAGTGGCTAGCATCACTCTTAAAGGGGAGTTGCATTGTTGCTGGAACAAGTGCTTGCACGCATATATGATTCCTGCAAAACTTTGAAAAATGGTGCGGCATGGAAGAGAGTGGGCTCCAAGGTCTTCAGATGCTGCACTGGAGGCCTTTGTGGAAAAGAGGAGAGTCTTCATCCACAGAACAGGGACTCCCAAGACACATGCTCAGAAGGCAATGGGAACCAATGCCATGGAAGTAAACGTCAGGACCTGGATGCAGTGCTGCGAGAAACTCGGTGACTTCACTTGAGTGATCAAGGTCAGCGATGCATCATCAAATGCTATATCCTATCAACTCCACCAACAGCTCAAATGCTGCTCAATTCATTATAGCCCCATCACTTACCTAAGTAACATTCACACCACACAAGTGCCAGGCAATGACCATCTCCTATAAAAGAGAATCAAACCATCGGCCCTGACATTCAATGGCAATACCATCAATGAATCCCCCATTATCTACATCCTGGGGATTACCATTGGCCAGGAACTGAACTGAACTATCCATAAAAATACCGTGGCTACAAGAGCAGGTCAGAGGCTAGGAGTCCTCTGGCGAGTATCACCTCCTCACCCTCCAAAGCCTGTCCACCATCTACAAGGCACAAGTCAGGTGTGTGTTGGAAAACTCCCCACTTGCCTGGATGAGTACAGCTCCAACAACACTCAAGAAGCTCGACTATCCAGGACAAAGCAGCCTCCTTGGCCTAGTGGGGTGGGGGGGGGGGGGGGGTTATTGCCAGCTATCCTGGCGCAGACCTCAATTTCAGAATGATGTTGCAGCGCCCCCCAACAATCACTGGCAAGGTCCCCCCACAATCGGTGGCAAGGGGTCGCCCCTCCCCCAACCGCTAGCAACGCCCTCCCAAGTGAGTAACACCCCATTATAGGCTCACCAAATGACCCCTCTTCACCCCCGCCGCCCCACCCCACCTCAGTTCCCCCTCCAGGCCCCACCCTTGCAGTGCCAACCGGACTCCTTGCACCGAGTTGGGGTAAAGAGGGTGAGTCCTTCCTAAGTCTTTCGAGGAAGCTCTTCAAAACAAAAAGACAGCCTTGTTAAAAAAAAATTGTGGTTAGAAAGAAGATCTGCTCAAAAGTGGAAGCACTTCAGAGTTAATGGACCCTGTCGAACTATATAAATAAACAATGGTAATCGTTCATTTGAAATAGTCTGGACCTGTCAATCAAGAAGCTTGCAAAAGACAATAGACTGTGAAATTGATTGTAAACAATGCAGGTCAAAGTTTTTACCTTCTAAACATACACTGAGTTTTTAAAAGTTAAAGGGCAATGAAGTTGACTGTGATAAAAGCACTTCAAAGGTGTCCACCACATGAAAGGGAAGACTTTTACCTTCCTCTTACAGATCATTGATATTGACATGCTGGGAGATTCTACGCATCAGAGGGACGATTTTAAACTGAAATTTTACACACTGAAAGACAGTTAATGATTTTCAAGGTTACAGATGGGAAGACCAGCAAATGACCACCATCCCAGGAAAGACCGTGACTTAAGGCCCTCTTAAGGACTTAAGGAGCTGCTGATTGGCTGTTGCGGGGGAAGTTTGCATACGTCCGTGTGCTCACCCTAACTTGAAGGTGTACCTGACCAAGAGACCCTAGCTGTTCAAGTGAGGAAAAGCATCCAGCAAAGGGCAGTAGAGCGGAGCTGCTGATTGGCTGTTGCGGGGGAAATTTGCATACGTCCGTGTGCTCACCCTAACTTGAAGGTGGTTTGAGGAGGGGATGTTGTCAAGTGACACTTAAACCCGAAACATTTCTTCAGTGTTTCCCTCCCTACCCCCATCCTCTAACCAAAAAAAACCAATCGCTGTAAAGATCAAGAGGAAGGCTCGAGGGCAGGTAGCAATAGAAAGAAGTTGAACCGTGACATCACAACCTGCAGGTAAGGGATTGGCTGGTGACTGGTAAGTAGTTTTTATTTTATTTTCCCTCGGGTGTTATCGTGCGGGGCGCAGAGGTTGCTGAGTGATAGCTTGCTGAGAAGGGGAGTGAATAACAGGTAAGCTCTTTCTTTCTTTTTTTATCTAGAGGGGATGGCAGGGAAGGTAGTGCAATGTTCCTCCTGCAGAATGTTTGAGGTGAGGGACGCCGTCAGTGTCCCTGCTGATTTCATCTGTGGGAAGTGCACCCATCTCCAGCTCCTCAGAAACCGCGTTAGGGAACTGGAGCTGGATGAACTTCGGATCATTCGGGAGGCAGAGGTGGTCATAGATAGAAGCTTCAGGGATGTAGTTACTCCGAAGAATAAAGATAGATGGGTGACGGTGAGAGGGGCTGGGAGGAAGCAGTCAGTACAGTGATCCCCTGTGGTCGGTCCCCTTAGTAACAAGTATACCGCTTTGGATACTGTTGGGGGGACGGCTTACCAGGGGTAAGCCATGGGGTACAGGTCTCTGGCACAGAGTCTGTCCCTGTTGCTCAGAAGGGAAGGGGGAGAGGAGTAGAGCATTAGTCATTGGAGACTCCATAGTTAGGGGGATAGATAGGAGATTCTGTGGGAACGAGAGAGACTCGCACTTGGTGTATTGCCTCCCAGGTGCCAGGGTGCGTGATGTCTCGGATCGTGTTTTCGTGATCCTTAAGGGGGAGGGGGAGCAGCCCCAAGTCGTGGTCCACATAGGTACCAACGACATAGGTAGGAAAAGAGATAGGGATGTAAAGCAGGAATTCAGGGAGCTGGGGTGGAAACTTAGATCTAGGACAAACAGTTATTATCTCTGGGTTGTTACCCGTGCCACGTGATAGTGAGACGAGAAATAGGGAGAGGAGTTGAACACGTGGCTACAGGGATGGTGCAGGAGGGAGGGTTTCATATTTCTGGATAATTGGGGCTCATTCTGGGGTTGGTGGGACCTCTACAAACGGGATGGTCTACACCTGGACCAGAGGGGTACCAATATCCTGGGGGGGAAATTTGCTAATGCTCTTCAGGAGGGTTTAAACTAGTTCAGCAGGGGCTTGGGAACCTGAATTGTAGCTCCAGTATACAGGAGGTTGAGAGTAGTGAGGTCATGAGTAAGGTTTCAAAGTTGCAGCAGTGTACCGGCAGGCAGGAAGGTGCTTTAAAGTGTGTCTTCTTCAATGCCAGGAGCATCCGGAATAAAGTGGGTGAACTTGCGGCATGGGTTGGTACCTGGGACTTCGATGTTGTGGCCATTTCGGAGACATGGATAGAGCAGGGACAGGAATGGTTGTTGCAGGTGCCGGGGTTTAGATATTTCAGCAAGCTCAGGCAAGGTGGTAAAAGAGGGGGAGGGTGGCATTGTTAGTCAAAGACAGTATTACGGTGGCAGAAAGGACGTTTGATGAGGACACGTCTACTGAGGTAGTATGGGCTGAGGTTAGAAACAGGAAAGGAGAGGTCACCATGTTAGGGGTTTTCTATAGGCCTCTGAAAAGTTCCAGAGATGTCGAGGGAAGGATTGCAAAGATGATTCTGGATAGGAGCGAAAGCAACAGGGTAGTTGTTATGGGGGACTTTAACTTTCCAAATATTGACTGGAAACGCATTAGTTCGAGTACTTTAGATGGGTCCGTTTTTGTCCAATGTGTGCAGGAGGGTTTCCTGACACTGTTTGTAGATAGGCCAATGAGAGGCGAGGCCATATTGGATTTGGTACTGGGTAATGAACCAGGACAGGTGTTAGATTTGGAGGTAGGTGAGCACTTTGGTGATAGTGACTACAATTCGATTACGTTTACTTTAGTGATGGAAAGGGATAGGTATATACCGCAGGGCAAGAGTTATATCTGGGGGAAAGGCAATTATGATGCGATGAGGCATGACTTAGGATGCATTGGATGGAGAGGAAAACTGCAGGGGATGGGCACAATGGAAATGTGGAGATTCTTCAAGGAACAGCTACTGCGTGTCCTTGATAAGTATGTACCTGTCAGGCAGGGAGGAAGTGGTCGAGCAAGGGAACCGTGGTTTACTAAAGCAGTCAAAACACTTGTCAAGAGGAAGAAGGAGACCTATGTAAAGATGAGACATGAAGGTTCAGTTAGGGCACTCGAGAGTTACAGGTTAACTAGGAAGGACCTAAAGAGAGAGCTAAGAAGAGCCAGGACAGGACATGAGAAGTCTTTGACAGGTAGAATCAAGATTAACCCTAAAGCTTTCTATAGATATGTCAGGAATAAACGAATGACTAGGGTAAGAGTAGGGCCAATCAAGGACAGTAGTGGGAAGTTGTGCTTGGAGTCCGAGGCGATAGGAGAGGTGCTAAATGAATATTTTTCGTCAGTATTCACACAGGAAAAAGACAATGTTGTCGCGGAGAATACTGAGATTCAGGCTACTAGACTAGAAGGGCTTGTGGTTCATAAGGAGGAGGTGTTACCAATTCTGGAAAGTGTGAAAATAGATAAGTCCCCTGGACCGGATGGGATTTATCCTAGGATTCTCTGGGAAGCTAGGGAGGAGATTGCTGAGCCTTTGGCTTTGATCTTTAAGTCATCTTTGTCTACAGGAATAGTGCCAGAAGACTGGAGGATAGCAAATGTCCCCTGGTTCAAGAAGGGGAGTAGAGACAACCCCGGTGACTATAGACCAGTGAGCCTTACGTCTGTTGTGGGCAAATTCTTGGAAAGGTTTATAAGAGATAGGATGTATAATCATCTGGAAAGGAATAATTTGATTAGAGATAGTCAACACGGTTTTGTGTAGGGTAGGTTGTGCCTCACAAACCTTATTGAGTTCTTTGAGAAGGTGACCAAACAGGTGGATGAGGGTAAAGCAGTTGATGTGGTGTATATGGATTTCAGTAAAGCGTTTGATAAGGTTCCCTACGGTAGGCTATTGCAGAAAATACGGAGGCATGGGTTTCAGGGTGACTTAGCAGTTTGGATCAGAAATTGGCTAGCTGGAAGAAGACAAAGGGTGGTGGTTGATGGGAAATGTTCAGACTGGAGTCCAGTTACTAGTGGTGAACCACAAGGATCTGTTTTGGGGCCACTGCTGTTTGTCATTTTTATAAATGACCTGGAGGAGGGCGTAGAAGGATGGGTGAGTAAATTTGCAGATGACACTAAAGTTGGTGGAGTTGTAGACAGTGCGGAAGGATGTTACAAGTTACAGAGGGACATAGATAAGCTGCAGCGCTGGGCTGAGAGGTGGCAAATGGAGTTTAATGCAGAAAAGTGTGAGGTGATTCATTTTGGAAGGAATAACAGGAAGACAGAGTACTGGGCTAATGGTAAGATTCTAGGCAGTGTGGATGAGCAGAGAGATCTCAGTGTCCATGTACATAGATCCCTGAAAGTTGCCACCCAGGTTGAGAGGGTTGTTAAGAAGGCATACGGTGTGTTAGCTTTTATTGGTAGAGGGATTGAGTTTCGGAGCCATGAGATCATGTTGCAGCTGTACAAAACTCTGGTGCGGCTGCATTTGGAGTATTGCGTGCAATTCTGGTCGGCGCATTATAGGAAGGATGTGGAAACATTGGAAAGGGTGCAGAGGAGATTTACCAGAATGTTGCCTGTTATGGAGGGAAGATTTTACGAGGAAAGGCTGAGGGACTTGAGACTGTTTTCGTTGGGGAGAAGAAGGTTAAGAGGTGACTTAATTGAGGCATACAGGATGATCAGAGGATTGGATAGGGTGGACAGTGAGAGCCTTTTTCCTCGGATGGTAATGTCTAGCACGGGGGACATAGCTTTAAATTGAGGGGAGATAGATATAGGACAGATGTCAGAGGTAGGTTCTTTACTCAGAGAGTAGTAAGGGCGTGGAATGCCCTGCCTGCAACAGTAGTGGACTCGCCAACACTAAGGGCATTCAAATGGTCATTGGAAGACATATGGACGATAAGGGAATAGTGTAGATGGGCTTTAGAGTGGTTTCACAGGTCGGCGCAACATCGAGGGCCGAAGGGTCTGTACTGCGCTGTAATGTTCTATGTTCCAGCCCAGTCCGAGCCCCTCTGTCCCCACCTCCCCTGAAAGACCCCCTTCAGCACCCTGGAGGCAAATGTAGAAGGGTATTCAGCCTGCTCCTCCGAGCAGAAAACAGCAGGTCCTCGTTTGCCAGGACTTGCACCAATTCACGCCAGTATGACGGAGTGGCAGGAGCATCTCAGAACACTGGTAAATTGGGCTTCCAGCTCAATAATTACATTCAGGTGAATGTAAATGACAATTAGCATGCTCTTGCCTGCTCTGGGTGAGAACCTCATTGGGGCCAGTGAAGCTCATCGGGGCCATCGGGGTGGGCCCGGAGACTTGCAACGGGTTTGACGCCTGGTGGGAATCCCGTTTTTACCCTCGCACCTGATTCAGCAGACTATTGTGATTCCCGCATCTGGCTAACGGCCCTGGAAAATCCCCCCCAATTTCTTACCCATAACCCATTAGCTCTGGTATCACTATTTAAACTTTTCTTTGTGCTTCCTTCTGTGCCTCTATATCCTTTTTGTAATATGGAAATCAGAACTGCGCACAATATTCTCAAGTGGTGGACTGAGCATACTGATTCCTCTACTGCTGACTCATCTAGAAGGTAACTGATAAGAATTGACCAATGTGCATTATGAGATTGCATAAATGTCTTGTACTTTTGATTGATTAGCCAAAACAGTTTTAGCCAGCTTGCTCAGTGATTTCTATTGTTGGTTGTCTCCGCAGATGATTGTCTGGGAATGGTGGAATCTATGGTATAATCAACTGTACATGGTGTGGAACATTAATGCAGATCATGCAACATACAGCCTTTTCTTTTTCAGTACCTTATTAGGTTGCCAGTTTCTGGTGTGCCTTAGATATTCCCCAAGTTATAGCAGTGCTGTTTATTCCTGTAAGTGTTGTGACATATACTCAGAAATGTTCTTGTAATTACTAAGTAATTACATGACAGCATATCACTAGGTTTAACTATAGGACACCTCCCCCTACCCCCACTTCCCCATTATAACCTTTACAGGACTGTGTCTTTTGCGTGAGCAATTCTTCAATCTTTCAGTTAGATATACTGAGAAACACCAGTGAAACAATGAATAATCAAACAGCTTTATTTGTTGGACAGGAAATTAATGTCCAGTCAAACAACTGTAGACAAACCTTATTTACTTCACTCAATTTTAACTTCTCTCCTTGAGGAATTAAAAAAGCAAATAATTAGCCAGCTTGTGAGCCTGCAAACATATTTCTGGTATTGCCTACCTTTCTATATAACCTCTAATCTTCACTCCCAGCTGCAAATCAAAGCCTGCACCCCACAGTTTCTTGTTTAAAATCTGACAATCCATGTGACGTTCTCCCTGTACTTCACCATGTGGGAAACTGTCCCTCTGACTTCTTTCCAGTTCATTGTTTCACCACTAAACCTGTCAGTAAAACCAACTGCCTCTAATCATACTGCCACCATCACCCCCACACCACCAACTCCCACAGCCACTTTGTCACCTGTCATTCTCAAAATCTATAATGTTTGAAACAGACTGAGAGCTACAACATTTCATAAATGGGCTTGTCTAGTTTTAATAAGTATCTTCAGTGTTAAGCCCACTAACAATTGAAAAAAATCTGAAACCATAACAACAGACATTCTCAGGAACTTCAGGATAGTATTAGAGGGCAGCACGGTGGACCAGTGGTTAGTATTGCTGTCTCACGGCGCTGAGGTCCCAGGTTTGATCCTGACCCTGGGTCACTGTCCATGTGGAGTTTGCACATTCTCTCTGTGTTTGCATGGGTTTCATCTCCACAACCCAAAGATGTGCAGGCTAGGTGGATTGACCACGCTAAATTGCCCCTTAATTGAAAAAAATGATTTGGGTACTCTAAAATTTAAAAACAAAGGATAGTATTATATCAAAAGAAGAGGCTTACAATGTTGCACACAATAATAGCAAGTCAAAGGATTGGAAGTGTTTTAGAAATGAACAAATGGACGCCAAAAAGTTGATAAAATGGGAAAAACATAAAATGAGAGTAAATGAGTACGATACATACAAAACAGATGGTAAGAACTCTTCTAAGTATATAAAAAGAAAGAGAGTAACTAAAGTAAATGTTGGTTCCTTAGAAATAGAAACAGGAGAAATTATCATGAAGGATTAGGAAATAGCAGAGGCATTGAACAAATATTTTGGCCAGAACGTTCCAACCATTCACGCCGGCGCGATCTTCCAATCTGGCCAACAGTGCACCTCCCCCGCGAGTGTCACTGTAAGGAGGCATGCAATCAACACAGGACCAGAAGATTCCACCACTGGCCATTGGCAGGTTTCATGGCGGATTGTGCGTATAGTGTCTATCTTCACAGCAGAAGACACAAGCTTCATATGGTGACCGTCTGGTTAAGAAGAGTGAAGTAATTAAGGAAATTAATATCAGCAGAGAAAAAATATTGGAGAAGCTTAAAGGACTAAAATCCGACAAATTCTTGGGATCTTATGGCCTACACCCTAGGATTCTAAAATAGATAATGGCCGAGATTGTGGATTTTCCAAAATTCCTTAGATTCAGGAACACATTGGATTGGAAGTTGGCAAATGATACCGTTTTTCAAGAAAGAAGAGAGAGAGAAAACAGTGACCTATAAGCCAATTAACGTAACATCAGTTGTTGGGGAAATATTGGACTTTATTATTAAGAAAATCTCAACAATGCACTTAGAAAAGCCTGGTATGATTAGAACAAACCAATATAGTTTTACTAAAGGGAAATCCTGTTTGACAAATGTATTAGATGTGACTACTAGGGTCGATTGAGTAACTGGTAGGGTAGATGAAGGGGAACCGATAGACATAGTAGACTTGGTTCCAAAAGGCATTCAGTAAGGTCACACAAAAGGTTACTAGGTCAGATAAGAGCTCACTGAGTTGGGGCTAATATATTTGCATGGATGGAGGATTAATTAACAATTAGAAAGCAGAGTGTGGCATAAAAGGCTTTTTCATGCTGATAGGCAGTGAATATTGGAGTGCTACAAGGACCAGTACTGGGGCCTCAGTTATTTACAATCAATGTTAATGATTTAGATGAAGAGACAGAAGATAGTGTATCAAAGTTTGCTGATTACACCAAGCTAGGTGGAAAGGTAAGCTATGTGGAGCTCACAGACAGGCTGCAGAGAGATGTAGATAGGTCAAGTGAGTGGCCAGCAAGATGGCAGATGGAGTAACTAGGGAAATGTGAAGTTATTCACTTTGATTACAAGAATAGAAAATAATATTTTTAAAACAGTATGAAACCTGTAAATGTATATGTTCAGAGAACTTGGGTATATGCTCATACAAGAATGCAGAAAGTTTACATGCAGGTGCAACAAGCAATTAGGAAGGTGAGTGGCATGGTGGCCTGTATTGCAAAGGGATAAGAATACAGAAGTAAAGAAGTCTTGCAGCAATTATACAGGATTTTGGTGAGACCGCATCTGGAATACTGTGTGGAATTATGGTCTCCACATTTAAGAAAGCATACTTACATTGGAGGTGGTACAATAAAAATTCACTAAATTGGTCACTGGAATGAGGGGGTTGTCTTATGATGAGAAGCTGGGTAAATTGGGGTTATATTCTCTGGACTTTAATAGAATGAGAGACTTCACTGACTCCTACAACATTCTGATTGGATTTTATAGGGCAGATGCTGAGAGATTGTTTCCGCTGGTCAGGGAGTCAAACGCATGAGCGGGGACACAGTCTTTGAATAAGGGTCCAATCATTAGGACTGAGATGAGGAGAAATTACTTCACTCAAAGGGCTATGTACCTTTGGAATTCTCAACCCCAGAGGATTGTGGATGTACCACCATTGAATACATTTAAGGCTGGGATAGACAGACTTTTGGTCTCCAAGAATTAAGGGACTTGGGAGCAGTTGCAAAAATGGAGTTGAAGCCCAGGATCAGCCACAATTATATTGAATGGTGGAGCAGGCTTGATGGATCAAATGGTCTACTCCTGCTCACATTTCCGTTCTCGGGAGAATGAATTGGCTTCTTTGGTGGAGGAATGGTGCATGCTATTTAGAGAAGGGAATGGAGTCTTAAGATACATTCGGCCCATCATGCCTGTCCCAGCTCTTTGAGAGAGCTGTCTGATTTAGATTCACACTCCAGCTTTTTTCCCCATAATCCTGCAAATTATTCCTTTTTGCTTACATGTCTTGTGTCAGTTCCTAAGGAATCTGCTTTAATCACCCGTTCAGATAGAGCATTCAGGAGCTTAAAACCCTTCAGCGTGCAAATGTTTCTCCTCGGTTCCTCTCTGGTTCTTTTGACATCTATTTTATATTAATTTTATGATCTCTTATTATCAACCTGCTTGCCAGAGGAAATTATTTCTCTCTACTTGCACACTCAAAATCCTTCGTAATTTTTAATATCTATTAGGCCTCCCCTTAACCTTCTCTGCTCTAAAATGCTAGTATTTCTCATCTCTCCATATAAGTGAAATCCCTGACCCTCATTATCAAAACGATAACATCCTCTATAGCCTGTACAAGACCTTGACAATCTTCCTGAAGTGTTGTTCATTGAATTTCACACATTATCCCAGCTGAGGCATAACGAATATTTGTAACAGTTTAAGCATGACTTCCTTGTATTTATATTCAATGATCATAGTTACAAAGCATTCTTTTAAAAATGTATATTTTTATTAAAGATTTTCCAATTTTCCAATAACCTTTACAACAAAATTCATATTACCACAGCAGATAGTATACCAAAACTAACATAATAAAACCCCCAACCAATCATGCCCACCCCATCCACCAAGATTTAAAAAACAAACAAAATAAACTATTGCAGTATGCAGTTATCGATGTGACTTCCAACCAGCTGGTGGCGTCAGATCTTGGTCACGTAATGTGGCAGACTTACCAGTTGGTATTAAGGCATACACAAGGACAGTTGCACATCAGGTAGTTCCAGAGCAACCTAGTCTGTATGGTATTCTGTACGTTATCCCTCCACATGTTAACTAATAAAGCATCATTCTAAGTAAGTCATCAGCAGTTCTGTGAGCATCATTGCAACAGCGAGACAACAGAACATGACATGGTACCAGGTGTGTTGAACATTTAAGGAACAGCAGAAAAGACAAAAGGAAAACTGACCGAAGAACGAAACAGAAAAAGGAAGATTCTTCAACCGTCCTGGTAAACTATGACTCAACGCAATAAATGATGGTGAAGCTCGAGATGGGGATTTTAAAGGCACCCCACCAGCTTCAGGTGTCAGGTAAAGTAGACGAAAACTGGTACATTTTCAAACAGCAGTTTAAGCTCTATGTTTCAGCCCTTGGCCTGCAGGATCAGCCTGTCGGGAGGTGCATTGCGTTGCTGTCCATGGTGGCAGGTCCACAAGCTATTGAAATCTGCAATTCATTTGCTTTCAATAGTGAAGAGGAAAGCAAGAGATACGATCAAGTGATAGAGTACTTCGATTGGCATTGCTCTCCCAAAATAAATTAGACATTTGAAAGATATATTTTTCATATGTGTACCCAGAAACCAGACAAATCTTTTGACAGTTTTGTCACTGACTTGAGGCTGAAGGCCTCAATTTCGGTAATCTAAAATATTCAATGAGCCGCGAACAAATAGTATTTGGCAAATGAAATGACAAGCCTCACAAGAGATTGCTGCGGGAAGAAGATTTGATATTGGAAAAAGCAATTAAGATTTGTCATGCAAGTGAGCTGCACAATCAGTACACTCAGCTCGAAATATTTTGGCGCCAATATAGAAGAAGACGCCAGTGCCATCAGCACTGTGACGTAGTTCAATAAGAAATGTGGTCTCAGTGCGGGCAGCCATTTTAAGCGGCCGCCCGGGTCCGCCATCTTACACCTGAAATGTGACAACTAACATGGCCCATGGCAATGTCCAGCATATGGAAAAGTATACACCAGGTGTGGCTGAACGAATCACTTTGCAAAACAATTATATTCACGTCCTTCAATGGACCAAATCAGAGCAGTTAATGCAGTGAAGGAGATGCCTCTACAAGAGCAGTTCTTTACTGATCTAATTTCAGAAAAGGGCCAGAGCAGTCCAACCGAAACGAGTGAAGAAATTCTTCTGAATAGTCATCAGCGGCTTTATGGGCCAGATACGAGTGGCCAGACGGTTACTGCGACTCGCAACGAGACATGCTGGTACACTCACTCGATGACAAGCAAGCGAAAGTCTAGGCGAAAGATGACAAATTTGGTGAGGCGCTGGAAGAGTCGAAGGGAATTCCAGGCTTCTGGTTAACAGTCTCCAAGGAGGTGTGTATACTCAGTGGTATGATATAGGAGCATGATGAGCCCATATTAAAGTATCTACAAGATATGTACATTAAATGTTCAGAGCGCACACAGCCAATGAGCTTCACTCTGGAGTTTACGTTTGAGCAAAATGAGTATTTTACAAACGAGATAATTACGAAAGCGTACCAGCTAGAATCGTGACCTAACGAGTGGAAATTTTAATTCTGTGATGAACCAGAAATCACGGGATGCACCGGGTGCCAGATCGACTAGAAGAAAAGAAAAAATGTCACATTGAAAACCATTAAAATGAAGCCAAAGCATAATGGTCGGAGTACTCACAAAATGGTCACGAAAATTGTACCAAATGACTCATTCTTTAATTTCTTCAGTCCTCCAGAAGCTCCGCAGCATGGAATGTTCAATAAAAGGTCTGCAGCAAGACTCGCTGCTGACTTTGAAATTGGTCGAATTCTGTGTGAACACATAATTCCATGTGCAATGTCGTATTTTACAGGAGAAATCTTTGCTGATGATACTGACTCCAAGAATGAGTACCTTGATGAATCCTACAAACACTATAAAGACAATGAAATTAAGCAAAGGTTTGGATGATGAGCCAGAGCTGGACGAATATGAAATGCTAGTAAAGCTGTTTCGCGGGAGAGATGGCAAACTCAGAGAGGGAGCCTGTGTAGCAGCTCGTCAGTGGTTTGGCAGGAATGAAGAGGTGATCACAAAGGATGCCCAGCTTGTGCCGGAGGAATGTGAATGCTCTGAGATGGCACACGTAGAAATGGACAGCAAGATTGCAGCAGCAGACACCTCAGATGAAACTGATGTAGCTCCGAACCAACTGAAAACAGAAAACATTGTACCAATTCTGGAGAAAATAGTTCCAGAAGCATATGGGGACCCATTGAAGCCTCATGAAGAAGTTCCAGTAGTGGATTCCCCGAAACGTGAGGCCATTCCACCGCAGGAGGTGTTCGAAGAGCAAATGACGGCATCCGTATGCAGCTCCACAGCGACAGTTGATACTAACTTTGGATGCAGTTCCACAGCATTGGATAACATGTACATGGCAGAGCAGCACGTTAGCATTGTGGATAGCACAATTGCTTCACAGCGCCAGAGTCCCAGGTTCGATTCCGGCTTGGGTCTCTGTCTGTGCGGAGTCGGCACATCCTCCCCGTGTGTGCGTGGGTTTCCTCCGGGTGCTCCGGTTTCCTCCCACAGTCCAAAGATGTGCAGGTTAGGTGGATTGGCCATGGTAAATTGCCCTTAGTGTCCAAAATTGCCCTTAGTGTTGGGTGGGGTTTACTGGGTTATGGGGATAGGGTGGAGGTGTTGACCTTGGGAAGGGCGCTCTTTCCAAGAGCTGGTGCAGACTCGGTGGGCCGAATGGCCTCCTTCTGCACTGTAAATTCTATACTATCACACAATGAGGATGAGTTCCCACCTGAGCTATCTGCAAAACATGAGGTGTGTATAATGATCTCGAGTGACATGGAGCCATCACCTGGGGCTCAAGCACACGATGAAAGGACAGCTCCAGTGCTGAGGATGCTAATCCTACCCAGATACCAGAATGTGAGGCAGTCCAGACACCAGAGGGTAATCCATCCCAGATACCAGAGGGTGAGGCTTTGCAGCTGGTCGTTGAAGATGCTGACTTAACTACCCCGCACAGTCCCTCAGAAGCATGACGACACGAGACGTCTCCACAGATGACCCACAACACACTGATTCCATGGCACAGGTCAGAGACAAGATGGGTGCTACCAGAGTCAAACAAAAGACAAAAAGCACTCAAAAGACAGCTCGCAGGGTTCGGAGCCCGGCCCTGGGTCACTGTCCGTGTGGAGTTTGCACATTCTCCCCATGTCTGCAACCCAACATGTCTGCCCACAACCCAAAGATGTGCAGTGTAGGTGGATTGGCCATGCTAAATTGCCCCTTAATTGGAAAAGAAAATAATTGGGTACTCTTAATTTATTTTTAAAAAGACAGCTCGCAGAAAAGATGAGAGGAGCGGTCGTAAATTGGCACTATAAACAGAAAAGTGGAAGAGAAGGAAGTAAGAAGAGAAGGGTATACTGTGAGACCCACCGATGACCCCAAGAAAGAAAACATCGGCAATGTGGCCGACAGGCCGGAGACCACACAGCAGAGCAGCAGCAGAGAGCATCGTGAGAGCACACAGCAACGCAGCAGTGAAAAGCATCGAGTAAAGAAACGGAAGAAGCTAAAAACATCAGGATGGCCAACGAAGAATACCAGGTTTCAAAGTGCATCGACTGAAAATGCTAAAACACACATCACTGGCACGGAAACCAGTCTTCCAGAAAGCTGACAAGACTTCAGACGATCAGCGGGCAATCCTGTCGGAGGTGCACAATGAGCTGTGCACAAAGGACCCTTGTAACAGGACCCTTGTAACAGACATACCATGTAAATTAAAGCACAGTTAAATCAAAATATCATTCAGATTAAAGCTCAGTTAAAATCCGCACAGACACATGCCACATGTGTTGAAAGATAATGTAAACAATGTTTCTGTATATGACAAAGGATGATTCTGTATATAAATGTCGGCATCACCAAAGGAAGGGGGATGTGGTGAATAAGATTGTATGCAGTTAGCAATGCAACCTCCAACCAGCTGATGGAATCAGACCTTGGTCAAGTAATGTGGCAGACTTACCAGTTGGTAGTAAGGTGTACACAAGGACAGTCGCAATTGGATAGTACCAGAGCAACTTAATCTGCCTGGTATTCTATTCTGCATGTTACCCTTCCACGTGTCAACTAATAAATCATCATTCTAAGTCATCAGCAGTTCTGTGAGCATCATTGCAACAACAAGACCACAGAACATGACACGTGGTGCCTCAGGAAAGGTTGGGAAGGTCACCCATACAAAGTTCCTGATCTGGAGGAACCTGAAGGAGTCGGCCTACCCCAGCCCAAACATCACGGCCAAATCCTCCAAGCTGGCAAACCGTCCCTCTATAAACAAATCCCCAAATCTTCCAGCACCTTCCCTTCCCACATCCCGAACATAGCATCCAATGTTCAAATAAATGAATGGCACGATAGGGGCTTCGCCAAGGCTTCAATCTTAATATACTGCCTGAATTGTCTCCATATCCTTAAAGGTGAAACAACCACCGGGTTCAAGGAGTACCTGGCCAAAGAAAAGAGAACCAAGTCCATCACCGATGCCCCAGACTAGACCTCTGACACAACCTCATCTCTCTCTGTCTCCATACGGAATCTGGGTCACTGCACCACCCCAGCACCTTCTCAATGTTGGCCGCCCAATAATAATAAAGAAAATTAGGCATTCTAGGCTTTCCATATGCTTTCTTAATAACCATATCAACTTGCTCTGCCACCTTCAAAGATTATTGAATGCTCTTGCATTCCCCTCAATATAGTAACATTTACATTATTCCTTATCTGTGTTCCTTTCAAAGTGCATCATGCCACATTTATCCAAATTACACAGCCTTTGCCATATATCTATGCTCCTTCTTGTCAGCAAAGACCCCCCCCACCACCACCAAACACCAGCATCAGCCCCCCACCCTTCTGTCCCCACCAATCGCCAATACTAGCGCGCCTCCAGATGAGCAACGCCCCGCTATGGTGTTGCCAAATACCCCCATTCAGGCCCCGCCCGCTTCAGACCGCCTCAGGCCCTGCTCCTTGACAGTGCCAACCTGACACCCTGGCAGTGCCAGGATACTGCCCTGCCATGTTGCTGACCATCCTGAGGCTACAATTGCCTCTGAGCCCCCCCCCCCCCCCCGACATGGTCATCATGTCTGGTCCTCGCTTGTGGAATGATTAGAGCTGGCTTCACGTTGTGTCGGCGGGTGGGAGAATTGCAGGAACTGGAAGAATCTAGCTTAAAACAGATCCCGTATATTTAAATGAAAATTTAAATACGCTAATCTGGTTCATGACCAGTGCAGGTGTGAACTAGATCATGCCAGCTGGAGTGGGCCGGGAGCAGTGAAAACTGCTTGGCGCCCGACACAATTCCTGTTTCGGGTCTCTCCTGAATTCTCCCGACAGTGGGATTTGCGTTATGCGCAATGTGGCTGGTGATTTGCCCCCAGTGTTTAGCACATTGCCAAATTTTGTAGCATTCAGAAATTCAAAATTCTACTCCCTATCCCTATATAATTTATATATAACAAGAAAAGCAATGGTTTTAAACCACTCCAAGGGGACCCCACTACATACATTTCTCCATTCAGAAAAACATCCACTCACCATGGTTCTCTGACTTCTATCCCTTAGCACTTATGTATCCAAGCTACCACAGTCCCCATTTTCTGAATATGTCTGTTATGTAGTCATTTATAACATTCTTTTTCAAAATCTATGTATAACATCAGCTGTGCTACCTTCATCAACCCTCTCTGTTACTTCATCAAGGAGCCTCCCAAAGTTAGCCAGCCATGATTAGTCTTTAACAATTCCATTCTGGCTGCCTTTACTGACTCTGGCTTCTTAAAATGAGACTTAATTTTGTCTCTTACAATGGTCTTTAATTTCTAGTTTTATCCTTCTCTTCCTTTTTGAACAGGGCTGTAACATGGGCTGTAACATTTGCAAACCACCAGCCCTTTGGCACCACTTCCACATCCAAGGAGGATTGAAAGATTGTGCTCAGAGTTTCTGCTATGCGAACTCTTGCTTCTCTCAGCAATTCCATCCCAATTGAACTAGGGGACTTGTTAACTTTGAATGACGCCAACCTACTTAGCACCTCCTTTCTATGTAATGTTATTCTGTCCAATATCTCTTCTCCCCTCTCCTTTAATGCAGCATTAACTTCATCCTCTTCTTTTGTGATTTTGTTGCAAAGTACTCTTTGAGCCTTACTGTCAAGCCCTCTGTTTCTGCAAGGCAATTTCTTGGTTTTATTCCCAAATCTGCCCCACCATTCCTTTAACTATTGTTTTACTTATTGTATATTTATCGAATACTTTTATGTTACGACTAAATCTTTTCTCATACTCTCTTGCCTTCTTACAGCCTTTTTCAATTTCTTCCTCTATTTACTTGATTCCGCCTGGATTTTTACTGCACTTTGTATCTGACATTTGTCAAAAATATCCTTTTTCTGTTTATCTTAACCTCCACTTTCTTTGTCATCCTAGGAGTTCAAGCTTTGATGCACCATCTGTTCTCCTTATGGGAAAATGCTTGGTTTGTAACAGACTAACCCCACCTTGAGGACCTGCTAATGCTTATTTACTGTTTACTTTTTATAACTCCCACAAGACCCAAAGGGATGATCTGATCGATCTCCGGGGGGGGGGGGGGGGGGGCTAATGGAATACCTGTAATAACCTGCACAGGATACCTGGGGTGGGGTCAATTATTTTCCCTGCGTGGCTCGAGGATTGTAAGCTCCCACACTATCTAGGGAGCTGATAATCATGTTGTATTAAAGGTTAATACAACATGATAGGAACTGACCGACAGAGAGAGAGGACCAGGTGAAGTTCAACCGGGCCCATAAGACCATAAGACATAGGCGCAGAATTAGGCCACTCGGCCTATCGAATCTGCTCCGCCATTAAATCATGGCTGATATTTTTCTCATCCCCATTCTCCCTATAACCCCTGATCCCCGTATTAATCAAGAACCTATCTATCTCTGTCTTAAAGACACTCAGCGATTTGGCCTCCACAGTCTTCTGCGGCAAAGAATCCCACAGATTCACCACCCTCTGGCTGAAGAAATTCCTCCTCATCTCTGTTTTAAAGAGGGCAGCACGGTGGCGCAGTGGTAGCACTGCAGTCTCACAGCGCCGAGGTCCCAAGTTCGATCCCGGCTCTGGGTCACTGTCCCTGTGGAGTTTGCACATTCTCCCTGTGTTTGCGTGGGTTTCGCCCCCACAACCCAAAAATGTGCACGGTGGTGGATTGAACACGCTAAATTGCCCCTTAATTGGAAAAAATGAATTGGGTATTCCAAATTTACCAAAAATAGAAAACAATCTCTGTTTTAAAGGTTTTTCCCTTTAGTCTGAGATTGTGTCCTCTGGTTCTAGTTTTTCCTGCAAGTGGAAACATCTTCTCCGTGTCCACTCTCTCCAGGCCTTGCAGTATCCTGTAAGTTTCAATAAGATCCCCCCTCATCCTTCTAAACTCCCGAGTACAGACCCAGAGTCCTCAACCATTCCTCATACGACAAGCTCTACATTCCAGGGATCATTCTTGTGAACCTTGTAAATAGTATGTACTTATAAATAAACGTCTTATTTTGTTTACTCATTTAATTCCCCTCGTCTTTGTTAAACTGGCGACAAGGATAAACTGGACTGTCGACGTGCAACTCTGCCAACCACACCGCCTCTCCGGGACTTTGCTTCTCCAAGGACTAAGGTACGGCATTAAGTACTTCACTATGCCTTTGTGTGGTCGTTTGGATGCTTTTGACCCTGCTGTTAAATCCTGGAATCAGTGCGCGGAATGCCTGCGTTACTTTTTCAGAGCAAACATTACCGAAAACCAATGCCAGATAGTAATCCCATTGACCCCCTGTGGAGCATACACGTTCGGCGTAATTAGGGGCCTCAGATTTCCGGCTGCGCCAGATACGGTAGCATTTGACAAGCTCATCATGCTAGTGGGGAATCATTTTAAACCAACTCCGTCCATCGTTGTGCAAAGGTACAGATTAAATACGATGGAATGGTCAGAAGGGGAGTCAGTTGCAGAGTATATTTCCCGATGGTGAACAATTGCCGAATATTGCGAAAAAGGCGCTGTGTTGGTGGATATGCCCCATGGCCGCCTGCTTTGTGGCATTAACAATCTTGAAATACAAAAGAAGCTTCTAGGTGAAGGTTCCCCAACATACCAGCAGGCTTTGCAAATTTCTCTTTCACAGGAGAGTGGCGCTTGGGCATGCAGGAACTCCAGAGAATGGAGGTGAATGTTGTTTGACGCTGCCCCCCCTTACTCCCTTTCAGCAACTAGAACAGACTGCCACAATGCTGTAGGCCCGAAGTCTCAAGGACCTGGACCGCAGCACAGACTCTGTCTGGTTTCGGGACTGGCCAGGTCACGCTCTGCAAGAACTGTGGACGCCAGAGTCACCAAGGCCACTGGCAGCATGATGGCATTGCCTTGACCGCCCAGGATGATGTAGGTGTCGACCGTACTAGGACATTTAGTTGACTCTGAAGAAGCTGAGGATGAGTCAGAAATGCAGCTGAACCTGTGTGGCTGTGCCAAGAGGTGGCCTCTATTCACATCCTTGTGCAGGTCCATGGACACTTAATTCAAATGGAGTTGGATACAGGATACAGGTGCAGCGATCTGTCTCAGTGATGCCACATCACGTGTTCGACTGGATCCGACAGGGGGTGAGTCAAACATAATTGGCTGATTCGGCTGCTTGCCTCGTCATGTATGCAGGGGAGAGTTTGGCTATTGTAGGCTCCACGCTCGTCCCGGTGGTCTATGGGCAGCAGCCCTTGCACCTTCCTCTCATTGTGGTACAGGGGGACGTCCCAACCTGCTGGTTGGGATTGGTTGCACTATTTGCGAAGTGACTGGCATCATATCCTCCAGAAGGAGACAAGGTGCGGGATTCTCCGGTCGGCGACGCCGAAATCGCGTTTGGCGATCGGCTGGAGAATCCCCGTTTACGACCGAATCGGAGGCAGCGCCGCTTTCACGATGCTCCAACCCCATCAAAGCGGAGTACTCAGGACATTGCCTGAGACCCACCCCCGATGCTCCGCCCCCTACCGGCCGAGTTCCCGACGGCGTCGGTCGCGTATGATCTCATCTGTCGGGAACTCGGCATGGTGGCTGCGGACTCAGTCCAGTGCTGTCACAGTCGGGGGAGGGCCAATCTGCGGACAGGGGGGACTTTGCCAGGGGCTGGGGGCACTGTTGGGGGGGTGGTCCGGGGAGCACTATTTCGCAGGCCAGGTCCGTGAGCGGCAAGTGCCATGTTGCACGGCGCGACCGCTGCAGACAGACTCCGGCCCGTAGCGGCAGCTAGAGCCGGTGCTCTACGCTGCCTTGGTGCTAGCCCCCAGCCAAACGGAGGATCGGTGGCCGTTTTACGCCATTATTTCTGTTGTAAAACACCACCGTTCCCATGCCGGCAAGGGGACATAGCCTCAAAATCGGAGAATCTAGCCCAAGGTTTTTATAAACGGTACTGCAAAAGTTCCCCGATGTTTTCGGGTCCGGTCCAGGGAAACGTATGGGAGCTGTGCCGAAAATCCAAGTGGATCAGCAGGCCTAGCCCTTTATCTTTCATGCTCGACCAGTCCCTTTTGCTATTTTTTGGTAAGGTCGAGGCTGAACTGTAGCGATTGGAGAGCCTCGGTATAATTCGATTGGTTTGTTCCGCTGGATGGTGCTGGTGGTTCCGGTGATGAACTGGACCGGACTGTCCGCTTTTACGGCGATTACAAATTAACCGTCAATATGACTTCACATTTAAACTGATACCGCTACCTCGAACTGAAGATCTTTCCGCCATGTTGGCAGGTGGTTCAACATTTCCAAGCTAGATATGAGCTATGCTTATTTACAGCTTAATTTGCACAAAGCCTCAAGAAAATATGTTACTATCAATATTCATAAAGGATTACATGAGTATAACCGGCTTCCATTCGGCATGCACTGTATTTCAACCATCATGGAGCGTGTATTACATGGTCTCCACCACGTTGCCATCTATCTCAATGATGTGTTGATCACAGGGGCCACGGAGGCTGAGCCTGCAAAACCGTGAAGCAGTACTGCAGAGACTTTAGGAGTTTGGCGTCCGCCTGCGTAAGGCTAAGTGTGTTTTCAACGCTAAAGAGGTCCTGTATCTGGGCTACTGGGGCGACTGCGATGGCCTGCAGCCAGTAGCCAAAAACATACAGGCGATCAAGATGGTCCCTGTGCCACGTGACACTACAGAGCTTCACTCCTTAGGTCTGATCAATTATTACGACCGTTTTATTCCGAATTCGGTGACAATCCTGGCCCCCTACACTTTCTCCTGCGGAAACCCCGACCCTGGGTTTGGGTTGATGAACAGGAGGCTGCTTTCCGTTTGGTGAAGCAGAAATTGGTTTCATCAAGAGTACTGACTCATTTTGACGCAACTAAGTCCTTGCATCTGACGGGCAATGCATCGCTGTATGGCATCGGCGCTGTCCTCTCCCATCGCATGGGTGACGGCCACGACCGTCCAATAGCTTTTGCCTCCAGTACATTGACGGCCTCGGAGCGTATTTATGTGCACAAAGAGAAGGAGGGTCTGGCGGTCGTGATCGGAGTCAAACGTTTTCATCGGTATGTTTACGGCTGCCATCTTTTCATAGTTACTGAACATAAACCATTGTTTGGCCTGTTTCGCGAAGATGAAGCAGTGCTACCGATCGTGTCAGCATGGATGCAGTGGTGGGCTCTGCTTTTGGCTGCCAGTATTCTTTCAAACACTACCCGAGAACAGTGATAGCAAATGCAGATGTGTTGAGTCGTCTTCCCCTGCTGTGGTTTCGGTGGATCTGCCCAAGGGCGAAAAATTGTTGTGGTCCTAAATTTCATGGACACTTTGCCCGTGATGGCTGCCTGCTTCCTGAGTGGACACAGTACGATCCGGTGCTGGCCAAGGTGGGACATTTGGTTTTGTCCGGTGGACCATGTTGACAGATTCCAGTGGAATTAAAGGGTGGGATTCTCCGACCCCCCGCTGGGTTGGAGAATCACCGGGGGGGGGGCAGCGTGAATCCCGCTCCTGGCGGCTGCCGAATTCTCCGGCGCCGGAGATTTGGTGAGGGCGGGTATTGCGCCACGCCGGTTGGCGGCCGCTGGCAGGGGCTCCCCTCGGCGATTCTCAGACCCGCGCAGAGCCAAGTGGCCGCCCGATTTCTGCCGGTCCCACCGGCGTAAATTAGAGTAAGTCCTTACCAGCGGGGCCTGGCGGCGCGGGCGGCCTCCGGGGTCCTCGGGGGGGTGGGGGGGGGGGGGGGCGGGGGGATCTGGCCCCGGGAGGTGCCCCCACAGTGGCCTGGCCCGTGCTCGGGGCTCACTGATCTGCGGGCGGGCCTGTGCTGTGGGGGCACTCTATTGTTCCGCGTCGGCCACTGTGGTCCTCCGCGATGGCTGACGCGGAGATGAACCCCCCTGCGCATGCGCTGGGATGACGCCAGCACACGCTGGCGCTCCTGCACTTGTGCCAACTTGCAGTGGCCGGCGGAGGCCCTTCGGCGCCGGTTGGCGTGGTGCCAAACCCCTTCCCTGCCAGCCGGCACGGCGCAAACCACTCCGGGGCCGGTCTAGCCCCTGAAGGTGCGGAGGATTCTGCACCTTTGGGGCGGCCTGACACTCCTAGGCGTAAACCGTCGGGTAGGGGAGAATCCCGCCAAAGGGTTTGCTACCAAGATGTTGGAGCTGACCTTTGAGTATGGTATTCTCCTGTGGGGCACGGGGGTCGTCCCTGTGAAAGGGCAAGCTTTGATTCCGAAAGATCTTCATACTGCCGTGAATCGATGCGGACCTTGAGCTGGTAGCCCAGCTTTTTATTAAGAACATCAAAAGCTTCCTGCAGTGGACCTCTGCACCCATGGGAGTCTGGACGTCGCTGGGCTCACGTTCACACAGATTTCAATGGCCCATTTTTAGAATCCATGTTTCTCATCTTGCTGCACGCTTACCTGAAGTGGTTGGAAGTCCCCAAAATGGCATCCATCACCTCCCACGCAACCATCGAGTAGCTGAGCACCTCTTTTTTGGCCCGGTAGCCCAGATACACGAGCTCTACCGGAGATGCCCGTTACAGACACCGGGGCCTCGTTTACAAGTGAGGAGTTTGCTGCATTTGTGAAAGCAAGTGTCATTCACCATATTCCTATCGCTCCTTATCACCCGGCGTCAAATAGATTGGTGGACCCATAAGCGGGATCTGAAGAAACAAACCACAGGTTCGATGGATACCAGGCTGGCAAGTTTTCAGTCCTCATATAGAATTACACCTCATGCTGTGACTGGGTGGCCTCGGCTGAAATGTTGATGGATCATCGACTCCAGATTCAGTTGGGTTTGTTGCTCCCTAACATTGGGGTAAAAGTACGCAGCACACAAGATTTACAACGGCGTCTTCTATGACGCGTTGCACCTGACGACGCAGTCCATGCCCGTAACTTTGGAAGTTACTATCAGGGTTTGTAGTTCGTCAAACTGGTCCCATATCATACCAGTCCGTGTTCGAGGTCAGCTCATGAAGCGTCACCTATATTACCCCCATGCCTGGCGCTCCGCCACTTGGGTGGCTCTTCAGGAGAACGCCACCCTGGTCCTGCCGGTTACTCCAGTTCTGAAGCCTGTGTATCTGGGATCCGTCGTCTTTTTGTCTCCGGAGATGCCTGATGTCTGGTAGTCTGATTCCGATATGGAGACACAAACCTCTGGAGTCTCTGACTCGGACGTCATCGTTTGGCTGCCTTCGGAGGGTTCACTGTACAGAAGATCTAGCCACAGGCGTTGTTCTCCGGCTCGGTATACGCCGGTTTATCTGGTCCCACCGCCAGGCAATGATGTGCTGGAACCAAAGTGTCTGCGTCATCCGCCACCCGCTGCGATTGCACAGATATCTTCTGTTCCTGCCATGTCATCAGTATTTTTAACTTCTCCTTCCTTGTCTTCATTGTCCTCATGATTCCTTCTGGAGTTCTTTGGACTTTCGAGGGAAGGGGTGTAATAACCTGCATAGGACACATGGGGTGGGATCAATTCTTTTCCCTGTGTGGCTCGAGGAGTATGAGCTCCCCTGCAACTACGGGGCTTATAACCATTTTGCATAAAAGGTCGGCCAGATAGCAACCCACCGACAGAAAGAGAGGACCCGGTAGGGTTCAACCATGCCCCTTGTAAATAGTACGTTCTTCTAAAAATGTATTTTTTTTGTTTACTCGTCTGATATCCC
The DNA here is from genome assembly GCF_047496885.1 of Scyliorhinus torazame. Taxonomy (NCBI): domain Eukaryota; kingdom Metazoa; phylum Chordata; class Chondrichthyes; order Carcharhiniformes; family Scyliorhinidae; genus Scyliorhinus; species Scyliorhinus torazame. The sequence goes on along the minus strand of NC_092713.1, from coordinate 111,217,187 downwards.
TCGCCTTTATTAAAACCTACCCCCCTGAGGGACAGGCCCAACAGTAGGGCTTGTTAATTTCCTGAGATAAAAGCCTGCCTAAGAGGGAGACGGCATCTCATGATGTTCCCAATTGGGATTTGGACTGTTGCTTAGTTGCTGTATTTCCTGATTGTGAGTAGGAAATAAGCTACTTTTGACCCACTTTTTCGTGGCTTCTCATTGACTACAATATTGGCGATGAGGATAAAACGGAACTACAGGCAGCGTTGCTGGACACTCAGACTATGGTTGCTTCTCAGCACAGAGGAGCAAGGTTAGCACTGTTTCAAAAATGCCGCTCTTCGGCAGACTCAACGCTTATTATGCGAGCGTGGAAGACTGGTCTCAGTATATGGAGCATATGCCATATATCTTCAGGGCGAATGTTACTGGGGAGGACCCCAGAAAGTGATTTGTTTGACTGCCTGTGGGGCCCCCACTATAAGCCTCACAAAGGGCATAACCATGCAGCCCCAGACTCCAAGACGTTTTTTAAAAAAAACATTTTTTTCTCCTTTTTCACATTTTCTCCCAAATTTACACCCACCAACAATAAACAATAATCAGTAACAAATATGTCAATCCCCATATCAATAACAACGATCCCATCCTCCCACCAAACCCCAAACATTAGCCTGCATGTTCACACAAACAAATGACAAAAAGGAATTAGGGATCACCCATAGTCGCCATTAACACACACAGCTCCCCTCCCCCCCAACCCACCCACCTATATGCCCCAACTAATGTTCAATGTTATCCAGTTCTTGAAAGTGCATAATAAATAATGCCCATGAATTGTAGAACCCCTACATCCTTCCCCTCAGTTCAAACTTAACCTTCTCAAGAGTCAAGAATTCCAACAGGTCCCCCCCGCCATGCCAGGTCACAGGGTGGAGAGGTTGCACACATCTTTTACTCCTTGAAAGAATCGGCTCATCCTCACCCTCGTGAGGTGTACTCTGTATACCACCTTCAGCTGTATCAGCCCCAACCTCGCGCACGAGGTGGAGGCATTCACTCTCCGGCGCACCTCACACCAGAACCCCCCCTCCATATCCTCTCCCAACTCTTCCTCCCACTTTGCTTTGATCCCTTACAGTGGTGCCTTCTCCTCTTCCAAAATAGCTCCGTAAACCGCTGACTACCCCCTTCTCCAGTCCCCCTGTCGTCAGCACCTCCTCCAGCAATGTGGAGGCCAGCTCCACCGGGAAGCTCTGTATCTCCTTTCTGGCAAAATCTCAAACCTGCATGTATCTAAACATTTCCCCCTGCTCCAGCCCATACTTTGCTTCTAGCTCCTTCAATCCTGCAAACCGACCCCTAAGAAACAAATCTTTTAGTGTCTTAATCCCCTTCTCCTCCCATTTCCAAAAATTTCCATCCCACCTCCCTGGAGACTCCCAAGACTTTTGATGAATTGGTCGCGCTCGTGACGAAACTCTATGACCCCAAGCCATTGGTCGTTGTCCAAAGATACTGATTCAATATGGCTGAGGGAACCCCAGGGAAGTCTGTTACTGAGTTTCTGGCATGCTTACACAGACTGGTAGAGCACTGTGACTATGGGCCATCCCTGACGGAGTTGCTCCGAGACAGCCTTGTATGCGGAGTTAACAACATGGTGACCCAGAGGAAATTGCTGGTCGAACCGTCTTTGGACCTAAAAAGGGCCATTGAGATCTCCGTCTCATGAGAGAATCCGGAGAAGGGAGTCCAGGAGTTCCAGGGTACGTCAGAGATGGAGTTGAATAGCGTAGGCTGCCCACCATTCAGACAAGCGGCATCCCTTAGGAACAGAACTTCTGGGACCCACCTTTGCCTGAACACTGACAGAATCAGGCCCATTGGCTGAGGGCCACTGCAGCCATGCAAGACATCTTCTTGAACCACAGGAGGAAGACTCTCAGAGGTGCGATACCTGTGGCCGGAGTAACCGCAGAGACCATCAAGACCAGGTCAGGCAACAAGCACAGGCAACACTCCCTGGTTGAGGGAGGTGCCCGCCTTGCGCCAGGCTCCTCCAACTAGAGCAGACTGAGAAGATAAGTGCATGCAGTTAAATTGCATTTCAGCGCTGCGGGTTTCTCCCATCAAAGTCACCTTCCAGATGAATGGTCACCCACTAGTTATGGAACTGGACACGGGGGCTAAGGTCTCTGTGATAGGACGGCAGACGTTCGAAAAGATCAGGATGGGAATCCAGTGTTTGAACTTGAAGGACACCGTGCTGAGGTTAGCAATATTCATGGGGGAGCCTTCGCGGGTACAGCAATGACCCCAGTTGAATAAAGACAGCAGTCCGTCGGGTTGCCTTTGATAATAGTACGGGGCCCTGGCCCGAGTCTACTGGGCTGTGATTGGCTGCAGCGGCTCCGTTTGGACTGGCAGTGGATTTTCATGATGGGCACTGGGGGATTATACAAATCCTGGGGAAGTACCGAGAGGTTTTCCAGGAGGACCCGGGTAAGATCAAAGGTGCCGTGGCCAAGATTCACATGGAGTCTGAGGCCCAACCGAAGTACTTCACGGCATGAACTAGTTTCCCACGCATTGCTGATAAAGGTAGAGGAAGGGTTCAACCACTTGGAGAACCTATGAATCGTCCGGCCGGGCCAATTTGCAGATTGGGTAGTGCCTGTAGTTCCGATACTGAAACCAGATAAAACTATCCGCCTGTACAGGGATTACAAGCTAACAGTGAACACGGCCTCTCATTTGGACAGATGCCCATAACCGCGAATTGAGGACATTTGCGCAAAGTTGGCTGGAGGACAGGAGTCATGCACACCTCCAATTGGAGTTCGACGCAGCCTCCAGAAAATCTGTGACCATTAATACCCACAGAGGCCTCTACGAATATACAAGGTTGCCATTCGGGGTGTAATCACTTTGTACTATTTTCCTGAGAGTCATGGAGAACATTCTTCAAGGACTACCGCGAGTGGTGGTTTACCTGGATGTCATCCTAGTCACTGGAGCTACCTGAGCAACTTGGAGGAAGTCCTCCACCAGTTTTGCGAGACAGATGGCCGCCTTAAGAGAGGAAAATGTGATTTTTATGCAAAAGAGATCACATACTTCGGATACCACATCAACCAAGATGGCTTGCACCTAGTAGAAGAGAAGGAATGAACAATCAAACAAGTCACCACCCCAGAGAACACGACCAAATTGCCATTGTTCTTAGGACCCGTGAATTATTACAGGGAAATTTATTCCTAACTCGGTACCATTCTCACACCACTGCATGCACTATTGAAAAAACACCAGGTGTGGCCGTGGAGAGCGCCGCAAGAAGAAGCCTTCGCCAAGGTGAAGCAGCAACTGTCATCATCAAAATTGTTGATCCACTACTTAAAGCCCCTTTTTAAAATATAAATGTTTTTTATTGGGTTTTTGAACAAGGTATATTTGCCGTTATGTACACAGGATATGATATATATATATATAGAAGAGAAGAGCACACACACACAAATCACAAAGGGAGAAAAAAAAAGTAACAACACGAGAGAAATACAAAATCAAATAAAGTAACTGGTATGGTATTATGCACCCACACCCGCTCAACAGCAGCAACTTTGTACACTTGGCAAAATTATTTACACATATAAGTAGGCATCTGTTTATGGAGGCGGGGTGGGGTGCGGAGACCGGGGGGAGGGTAGATATACATTTGGGTGCCGGAGAGCTTAAAGCCCCTTTTGGTCACTTGGGATCCCTCCCTAAAAGGAATCGGGGGAGGGAGGGGGGGGTATCCCACCACATGAACAACGAAACAAGAAACCAATAGCCGACACGTCATGGACTTTGTCTGTTGTGGAGCGCAACTATGCTCAGATTGAGAATGAAGGGCTGGCTGTCATTTGTGTGATGAAAAAATTTCACCAGTATGTGTACGGACGTCATTTCACTATCATAACAGACCAGTGTTTGGATTGTTTAAAGAGGACAAGGCAAATCCCAAAATAACATCTGCCTGGATAGAGTATTGGGCCTTATTGTTAGTGGTGTATGAGTAGGTGATTGAGTATCGCCCGGAGACGCATATCGCAAACACGGATGCTCTGAACCGGTTCCCACGCCGATATGCCTCCCAAAAGGGCTCCACCAAGGACTGACGAGGTCGTATTGACCTTAAAATTTATGAATACCTTGCCGGTCACTGCTGCACAAGTTCGTGATTCGACACAGAAGGACCCAATCTTGCTGAAGATACGCCATGCCAAGGATCAGCAAGAGAAACTGCCTAAGGAGCTGAGTGTTTTTGAGACCAAGCAGCAAGAGCTTAGTGTAGAGGACAACTTCCTCCTGTGGTGAGCTCGCATTGTGATTCCAAGTCAGAGCAGACAGGCCATATTTCAAGATCTACACCCGGGGGTGTCAAAGATGAAAATGCTAGCCAGGAGCTATGTTTGGTGGCCAGGCCTGGATGGCAACATCGAGCGACTGGCCCAGCAAGCACCACATGCCAGGAACATCAGACGCTCCCACCAGTCACACTCCTTGACCCAGGGGAATGGCCCGGCCAGCCTTGGGAGCACCTGCATAATTCAGTCGGTTTTAAGGTACTGTTGGATAAAGGTAAGAGTAGTCCTTGGGTGAAGGTGCTTTTTGTGAGGGCCAGGAAGAATCCAGCAAGAGTTTGTAGAGTCAAGCAGAAAGTAACTTTGTTTACAAGAATATTGTTATGGGCCAGGGCTTAAAAACTCAAAATTGTATTATGGTGTTCACCTGACCTATAACTTTTCATGTTGAATTTGGCTAGGGTGAGCACAAGAGCCTACCTTCAGGTGTTATTCAACAGTCTTCCCAGACACTTTAATCAAAATAAGTTTTATTCTAAGAACTTAGTTCACATTTATATATAAACAAGCAGTAAAAATTGTCATCAATTACAAACATAAAGACCCCACACAGCTGCAGTAATCTACGTATAACACTTAAGGAATTCCCCCTTAACTGTTCCAATTCAAAAACAAAATCCCATAAACCAAAAACCCCTTTTCAAGGGCGTGGCCCAGCACTCTGCATTCTTACTTGAATAAGACTGGCTTTCCCTGAGATTCTGACCCGTCTCCCCTTCCGATAAGCTAACTATATCTAAAACGTTACCAAATCAGCAGGTAGCTATAATCAATGGTTTGTTTTACCAGAACAAAACACTTTCTCCCTGAGTCCACAGCAGTCCAAACTGTAAGTGAAACTAAAAACAGCTCACAGAGCCACAGCCCAGCCTCACCCACAAAATGACATCACTGAAGCTATGTGATAAGACAAAAACCTTTCTTAAAGGGACACTCACATGATAATATGTACACTGGACCAGTCGTTCACTGCTGGTTCCCTCCCTAGCCAGTACCACACTGGCCAGCTCTATGTATACAGCTGCCCCAACCCCTCCTCTCATTGGGGGAGCTCATATTCCCCAAGTAACACGGGGTAACCAATTGGCCCCAGCCAATAGGATCTGGGTGGGTTATAGCAGTACTAAATTGGGGGAACGCTAATTATAACAATATTAGGCAGGAACTAAAGAATCTAGATTGGGGTGGATGTTCAAGGGTAAATCAACATCTGGTATGTGGGAGGCTTTCAAATGTCAATTGATAGGAATTCAGGACCAGCATGTTCCTGTGAGGAAGACAGGTAAGTATGGCAAGTTTCGGAAACCTTGGATAACGAGGGTTATTGTTGTTAAGTAATGAGTTAAGAGTTAAGTAATGCATTAAGAGACATTGCAATTAGTTGTCTCATTTATGTTAAGTATCCAGTGATTGACACTGATACGTAAAGGGGCTTCAGGTGGCCCTTGTGTCAGGTGGTATGTTGTTGGAGTTTTGTGCAGAGGCTGTGGAAGTTAAATAAATGGTGTTTGCTGAGAAGGAACAGGACTTCTGACTCTTCATACAACGGTAACTAAAACGTTTAACAATTGTGAGCCTAATCCAAAAGAAAAAGGAAGCATTTGTAAGGGCAAGAAGGTTGGGAACAGACAAAGCCCCTGAGGAATAGAAGGAAAGTAGGAAAGAACTTAAGCAAGGAATCAGGAGGGCTAAAAAGGGTCACAAAAAGTAATTGGTTAGCAGGATTAAGGAAAATCCCAACACTTTTCAGATGTGTATAAAGAGCAAGAGGGTAGCCAGGGAAAGGGTTGGCCCACTCAAGGATAGGGGAGGGAATCTATGCGTGGAGCCAGAGGAAATGGGCGAGGTACTAAATGGATATCATTGCATCAGTATTCACCAAAGAGAAGGACTTGGTGGACGATGACTGGTAAGGTCCCAGAAGACTGGAGAATGGCTAATGTTGTTCCTTTGTTTCAGAAGGATAACAAGGATAATCCAGGAAATTACAGGTCGGTGAGCCTTACGTCAGTGGTAGGGAAATTATTGAAGAGGATTCTTCGAGACAGGATTTACCCCCATTTGGAAGCAAGTGGACGCACTGGCAAGAGACAGCATGGTTTTGTGAAGGTCGTGTCTCATTAACTATATTAAGTTTTTCGGGGAAGTGACGAAGATGAAGGTAGGGCAGTGAATGTTGTCTACATGGACTTGAGTAGGGCCTTTGACAAGGTCCCTCATGGCAGACTGGTAGAGAAGGTGAAGTCACACGGGATCAGAGGTGAGCTGGCAAGATGGATACAGAAATGGCTCGGTCCTAGAAGACAGAGGGTAGCGATGGAAGGGTGCGTTTCTGAATGGAGAGCGGTGACTAATGATGTTCCGCAGCGATTAGTGCTGGGACCTTTTCTGTTTGTAGTATAATGAAAATGATTTGGAGGAAAATGTAACTGGTCTGAATAGTAAATCAGGTGGAATTGCAGATAGCGATGAGGACTCAGAGGATGCAGCAAGATATGGATTGGTTGGCGACTTGGGCAGAGAGATGGTAGATGGAGTTTAATCCGGACAAATGTGAGGTAATGCATTTTGGAAGGTCTAATACAGGTGGGAATTATACAAATGGCAGAGCTCTTAAGAGTATTGACAGGCTGCGGGATCTGGGTGTACAGGTACACAGGTCACTGAAAGAGGTAACGCAGGTGGAGGAGATAGTCAAGAAGGCCTTCATCGGCCAGGGCATTGAGTATAAAAATTGGCAAGTCATGCTGCAGCTGTATAGAACCACACTTGGAATATAGTGTTCAATTCTGGTCGCCTCACTACCAGAATGATGTGGAGGCTTTTGAGAGGGTACAGAAGAGGTTTACCAGGTTGTTGCCTGGTCTGGAGGGGGTTAGCTCTGTGGAGAGGCTGAATAGATGCAGACTGTTTTCATTAGAACGACGGAGGTCGAGGAGGAATCTGATAGAAGTCTACAAAATTATGAAGGGCATGGACAGAGTAGATAGTCAGAAGCTTTTTCCCAGGGTGGAAGAGTCAATTACTAGAGGACATAGGTTAAATGTGCGAGGGGCAAAGTTTAGAGGTGAAGTGCGAGGGACGTTTTTTACACAGAGGGTAGTGGGTGTCTGCAACTCGCTGCCGGAGGAGGTGTTGGAAGCAGGTACAATAGTGACGTTTATGAGCATCTTGACAAATAGATGAATAGGATGGGAATAGAGGGGAACGGACCCTGGAAGTGTAGAAGGATTTAGGTTGGACAGGCAGCATGGTCGGCGCAGGCCTGGAGGACCGAATGGCCTGTTCCTGTGCTGTATTTTTCTTTGTTCTTTGCATGCAGATTTTGATGGGTCTTTTCAAGGCTCAATGTTCTTGTTGATAGTGGACGCCCAAGCCGTCCTTCTTAAAATTGTATGGCTGAACGAGCAGTGCAGGATTTCAAGAAGGGCACGAGGAAAGAGGCCACAGGATCCGTGGAGACAACACCGGTGTATTTTCTGTTCTGTTACCATACCACACCATACTTTACGACCGGAATGGCACCGGCGGATCTGCTGATGGGCTCAGAACCTGCCTCAGCCTAACGGGAAAGTGGAACTGAGACAAGACCTCCAGATATAGCACCGAAGCAGACAGACACAGGACAGCCGTTTCCAATTAGGGGACATGAGATACGTCTGAAACTTAGGAGATGGTGCTCAGTGTATTTTAGAGGCCGCGGTGAAAGAGACTGGACCGATATCTTATACGAGAAAAACACGAGAACAGACAGTACAGAATCAGAGGAACCATTGTCCAGCCCAGCCTGCCCGGCACAAGGGGGCCTGGAGACATCACCCAAGGGCTCTGACACTGAGATGCATGAGGTGGAGGATTCAAGATCTGACATGGAGATCAGGCATTCACGTTTTCAGACAATAGCCTCACCAGGGAACGGTCGCTGATGGTGCCCCGCAGACTATCGACATGAAAGCGACATTCCCCGACAGGCTACACTTCCTCGCAACAGCCGGAGCACAACCACAGGTAAAATGGAGAAGACAGCCTCCTCCACTCCCCATGATCGAGGGACTTAAAGACTTTGTGGGGGAGGGATGTTATAACACCCATAATACCAACAGGGACGATCCGATCGATCTCCCTGTGGGGATCATGGAGGATCAGCTTCCCTGCTGAGGAGCGGAGTGTCAACAGCAGGCTCGTTAATTCTTCGAGCTAAAAGCTGGTCCATGAGGGAGTTGGCATCTCCGGTCCCGGCTGGGACTAAGACAGTTGCTTAGTTGCTGTGTCTCCTGACTGTGAGCAGGAAATTAACTATTTTGACTCACCTTTTCGGGGCACCTCATTGACTACAATATTACCTGGCCAATCTTTGTTTCTAGTCCACCTGTGCTAGATCTCTTCTGTAATTGCAGAGAGTGGATCTGTTCCAGTAAGGCATTTCACATTTAATCTTTACTTCCACCCTCTTCCTAATAACTTTAACCTAATTATATTTTGATCACCATTACCTTGATGTGCTGCTGAAAAACACTTCACCTGCTCTACTTAATTTCCTCGGACTAGATTATGGAATAGCTGCCATAAAAATCTACAAAAAGTTTGAGGATGATAATGCATTTAAAAAATACTGCTAAGGATATTTGGGTATATTTGATGTTTAATTGAATTTTCTCATATATAAGAGCATAATTTGCCCGGTGTAACGATTAAAACAGACTTCCTGTACTGTGTCTGATGACGCTTGCTGTTATACTATTTTGGTTAAACTGTTATAGTCACACAGCAATGTTCACGTCACCCACAGGTTTTATTATCTTGCTTGCAAGGAACCTTTCAGATTTCTTAAGTCACAAAGGAAAAGTCACCTTGTTAGAATTTAAATATTGTATATCTATTTGCAGAATTGCATCAAACTCTGTGGGAAAATCTTTCTATTAGAATTATGAAACCTGGACTGACATCTGTACCACAATATTTTCAGCACAAATACTCTATCAATTAAAAGAATTTGGAAGCAACAGCAGTTCACGTTGTTTGTAAATGATTTAATAGGTTAACTCACACTTTCATAGGTTAGTCACACTGTTGTTATGTTTTAATGAAATTTTGTAGTAGTAGATAGTTAATTAACTATTTGAATTGCTCTATATCATCCCAGTACAATTTATAATAAGGCTGGATTTCCCATCAAGACCACTGTCCCACTTTGTGAGGCAGAATCAAAATGAAACTTTTCAAATTCGATAATAAAATCTAAGTTGGCAACAGGATGCACACTCAGGTGTATAGATCATTCAATTTAGCCAGATTTAATTTTTGTAGTTCAAGTTGTTGTTCTAATCTTAAACTTTAAATTTTAAAAAACACACCCTCTTTCTGATCTGTTTGTGGTGTCATTCTTCCGGAAAGGGAAACAATAATTACTGAGACTGTATTCAAGGCAGGTGTCCTCAGGTCAGCTCAGATGAACGTGGAGTATTAACTAATGTGTGGTGGTCACTGGCAGGTAGGGTGCAGGCGGTTAAAATGGTGGTCCTCCCGAGATTCCTTTTTGTGTTTCAGTGCCTCCCGGTGGTGGTCACGAAGGCTTTTTTCAAAAGAATCGAGAAGAGTATTATGAGTTTTGTGTGGGCCGGGAAGACCCCGAGAGTGAGGAGGGGATTTTTGCAGCGTAGTAGGGACAGGGGGGGGGGGCTGGCACTACCGAGCCTAAGTGAGTACTACTGGGCCACCAATGTTTCAATGGTGTGTAAGTGGATGGGAGAAGAGGAGGGAGCGGCGTAGAAGAGATTGGAGAGGGCGTCCTGCAGGGGGACTAGCCTACAAGCTATGGTGACGGCACCATTGCCGTTCTCACCGAAGAAATACACCACAAGCCCGGTGGTGGTGGCTACATTGAACATTTGGGGGCAGTGGAGACGGTATGGGGGAAAGACGGGAGCCTCGGTGCGGTCCCCGATAAGAAATAACCATAGGTTTGTTCCGGGGAGAATGGATGGGGGATTTGGAGCATGGCAAAGAGCAGGGGTAGCACAATTGAGAGATCTGTTCGTAGATGGGATGTTTGCGAGTCTGGGAGCGCTGACGGAAAAAAATGGGTTGCCCCTTGGGAATGCATTTCGGTATATGCAACTGAGGGCTTTTGCGAGGCAACAGGTGAGGGAATTCCCACAGCTCCCGACGCAGGAGGTGCAGGATAGAGTGATCTCAGAGACATGGGTGGGGGATGGTAAGGTGTCGGACATATATAGGGAAATGAGGGACGAGGGGGAGATCATGGTAGATGAGCTGAAAGGGAAATGGGAAGAAGAGCTGGGGGAGGAGATTGAGGAGGGGCTGTGGGCTGATGCCCTACGCAGGGTAAACTTATCGTCCTCGTGTGCCAGGCTAAGCCTGATACAATTTAAGGTGTTACACAGGGCGGATATGACTGGAGCACGGCTCAGTAAATTTTTTTGGGTAGAGGATAGGTGTGCGAGATGCTCGAGAAGCCCAGCGAATCACACCCACATGTTCTGGTCATGCCCAGCAGGGGTTTTGGCTGGGGGTGTCAAAGGTGCTTTCGAAGGTGGTGGGGGTCCAGGTAGAACCAAGCTGGGGGTTGGCTATATTTGGGGTTGCAGAAGAGCCGGGAGTGCAGGAGGCGAGAGAGGCTGATGTTTTGGCCTTTGCGTCCCTAGTAGCCCGGCGCAGGATATTGTTAATGTGGAAGGAAGCCAAGCCCCCGGGTGTGGAAACCTGGATAAACGACATGGCAGGGTTTATAAAGTTAGAACGGATTAAGTTCGTACTAAGGGGTTCGGCTCAAGGGTTCACCAGGCGGTGGCAACCGTTCGTCGACTACCTCACAGAAAGATAGAGGGAATGGAAAAGAAGAAGACAACAGCAGCAACCCAGGGGGGAGGGGGGGGGGGGAGGGGAGGGGGGAGGAATCGGACGGACTCTCAGGGATGTTATTGTATATGTATAGGCACTTATTTTAGGTAATGTATATTGGACTGTTGGATTGTATCTTTGGAGAGTATTTATTTTTGACAAGGCAGTTGCCATTTAGTTTGGTTTTTGTTTCTGTTCATATATTATTTATTTATTTGTTTAAAACTGGCCACTGTTATTTATATTGCTTTATTGTTGTTTAAAAGAAACACTACGTACTGTAATGTTTGGCCAAAAAATCTTGAATAAAATATATATTTTTTAAAAAACTAATGTGTGGTGTCTCCAGATGAATGGAAATTTATGTGACTGGTGAACACCACGTGACATACATGATTGTCACATTTGGTTTGGGGATATTATTAGAATGTTTTGATTTGTCCACATTAGTTTCAACTGATGAATTTTCTTGTTATCTGTAACATTTTCTAGATGGGGAAGCAATGTTTCCTGCCCTGATTTTGCCCAATCCCATCAATCATTGGTCAGTTTAAATATTTATTACAGCCCTTCTTTCTCTTTCATTTTCTCTCAAGTTGGAACCAGGATGCTCACAGATGAATCTCAGATTGGCAAAGAAGCAGTAGGAGAAATAATGAGGGGCAGACAGGAATGTGTGCAGAGATGAGAAACACCGTGAAGATAGAAGGCGTAAAGTCAACATTTCATGAATACTGAGGTTTCATTTGCTTACATAGACAAAGAATAAATGTTGCAATGAAGTACTATCAATATACGTTTTTTAATATTAAGAAACCAAGCTGTAGGATTTAACTCCACAATGCAAGATACCACATAGTTTGAGCATACCAAGAGACCAAGAGAGAAAACAGTGCAAATCTGACATCTATGGTTGGAGCACACCAATCCTGAAGTTAAGGGCTATAACAAATTTATTGCATGGTCTATTTTTTTCATGTATGGAATGATATGTATGGACTGTGCGTAGAACAATACTTTTCACTGTACTTTGGTACAGATGACAATTTTAAATCTACAATCTCAAAATCTAAATCTCAGGGTTCTGAAATCCTGAGAAAGGATGGGTTAGAATACAAAACTGACTTTTAGTTTCAACGTAGTGGGAATATGGGGTTCAGGAAGATTGTGTGGGGCGACATGCTTTGCAGCATGAAGTATGAGAAAGAAAGTTCAGAAGAATACTGACTGATAGTGCACAATAGTACCATAGGGAAAGGTTAAGAAAGTTGTGATCAAGAAAAAGGGAGGTTGAAGATTGATTTTGAATGGGAGAAAGAAAATTCAGGATTAATAAAGTTACAACGTTGGGGAGGCAGTGGCATAGCGGTATTGTAAGTAATCCAGAGACCCAACGTAATACTCTGGGGACCTGAATTCGAATCCCACCACCGCAGATGGTGGTATTTGAATTCAATAAAAAATCTGGAATTAAAAAGTCTAATGACCACCATGAATCCATGGTCAATTGTTGTAAAAACCCATCTGGTTCACTAATGTCCTTTAGGGAAGGAAATCTGCCATCCTTACTTGGTCTGGCCTACATGTGATTCCAGACCCACAGCAAGGTGGTTGACTCTTAAATGCCCTGAGGGATGGGCAATAAATGCTTCCCCAGACAGCGACGACCACATCCCATGAACAAATAAAGTATTTTACATGTATGATTTGATATGTGCATATTAAATTAACATCATCAGTTGTAAATTGATATCTCAGACATGTTAGATAACATACCATAACTACAAAGCAAAGTAGCAATAGTATGAATGAATCATGAAATGATCTTGACTTCTGAAAATAACATTTTGTACATTGGAATGAAAAAATAATAGCGCAGGAGCTGTATTAAAATCATACCTTTATGAAATTATGAAATGTATACTGTGGTGCTCTAATTAAAATTAATATAATATTTAGAAAGATCACTATTTTATAAAAAAACAGAGGAATGTTTGCATTCTATATGAACTAAAATACCACTGTACATAAAATCACAGAACACAATTTATAAAATAATTAGAATTATATAAAATACAAATTGTACAACTCTTTATATTTATAAACGTTTCCTACACTTCCTTCTTTCTTAAACTGAATGTGCTGCACTTGCTGTTGTTTAATGAGCACGGACATCATGTCCAAGCAACCATAATTCACCTGCGCACCAAGTTAGATCGGACTACTTTGATGGTGTCAACAGCACACTCCACAATGATCTAAAGAAATTAACACGTTTTTTAACTGAGGGTCCTCCGCAGGGCCTTTGTCCTTTTTTTGTATGGCGCAACTAACCTTTTTGGACACTAAGGACAATTTATCATGGCCAATCCACCTAACCTACACGTCTTTGGACTGTGGGAGGAAACCGGAGCACCCGGAGGAAACCCACGCAGACACGGGGAGAACGGGGAACCGCACAGACAGTTACTCAGCGGGGAATCGAACCTGTGACCATGGCGCTGTGAAGCCACAGTGCTATCCACTTGTGCTACCGCGCTGCCCTTAATAGTGTTGCACTATTAGCAGCTTCATAAATAGTTTGATTGCAGTCATAGGTAATCTCATAGGTTACTTTTGGGGCTGAAGGACAAGGGGATGCAGAAAGTATTGCACCAGAGAAAAGAATCTGTTGTGACAAGATCATAGAATGCCTACTGTGCAGAAGGAGGCCATTCGGCCCATTGGGTCTGCACCGACCCTCCAAAAGAGCACCCTATTTTGGCCCAGCCTATCTCAATAACCCAGTAATCCCACCTAACCTTTTGGACACTAAGGGACAATTTAGCATGGCCAATCCACCTAATCTGCACATCTTTGGACTTTGGGAGGAAACTGGAGCACCCGGAGGAAACCCACGCAGATACAGGGAGAATGTATAAACTCCACACAGATGGTGACCTGAGGCCGGGAATTGAACCCGGGTCCCTGGCACTGTGAGGGAGCAGTGCTAACCACTGTGCAACCATGCCAGAGGCGGAGAAGAGCATTGCACATGAGGTCATGCTCATAGCAGGTATTTGTTAACTTAGAATTAATGTGGGGGGGGGACGTCTGGGGGGGGGGGGGGGGGGGGGGGGGGGGGGAGCTGCCTGGGGGGGTGGATGAGCAAGAGATAACATGAAGAGTCGGGGAAACTGGCACGTACGGGAGAGAGCCAGTGTACAAAGCTATGTAAATATACTATTTTGCCATGTATATATCTTGCTCCGCGCGGTTTCTCTTCTTTTTTACGGGGGGGGTGGTTATTGTTTGTAAGGGAGAAAAATTGTGTTAAAAACTTTAATAAATATATTTTTTTTAAATAATAAAATATCCTGCAGGTTCCATCACGAAGGAAAAAAAAAAAAAGAATTAACGGGCTGGATTTTTCAGTTTAATAGTGATGTTGGAGAGACCCCGGGCGAAATTGTCCATTATTGGCGCAAAGTCCGCCAATCGGCGCCAAAAGCGGCGCAAATCCGACCTTCATCACGCCGCCACAAACGTCGCAAAGTCTCTGGCCCGGAATGGGCTAGCAGCGACGTGACGGGATCCGCGCTTGCTCAAGTGGTTCACGCCGTGCGGCGTCATACACGCTGCACGGCGTGACGGCTCATCAGGACGCGCTGCTCCCCCCCACCCGACCGGAACACCCGACCGGATGGCCGCCCGCCGCTCAGCCCCGAGGTTCCAGTCACGGGATGTGGAGGCGCTCCTGGACGCAGTGGAGCAGAGGATGGAGGCCCTGTATCTCGGACACGGCCGCAGAGTTGCCCCACGCCACAGCCAGCGTCTGTGGAGGGAGGGGGCAGAGGCCGTCACCGCTGTGGCCCTGACACCACGGACAGGCACCCAGTGCCACAAGAAGGTGAACGACCTCGTCAGAGCAGCCAGGGTGAGCCTCCCCCCCCCCTGCCCGATATCCATATCCCCCTCCCCCATATCCCCCCTCCCCCATATCCCCCTCCCCATATCCCCCCTCCCCCATAAACGCCTTCCCCCATTTCCCCAAGTGAATCCAGCCCTAACCTTAACCTCTGCAATACACGCGCAACCGATGGCGTGCATTCATATACCTGTCTAACACTGTTGCCTTTTACCCCTGCCACCCCCCCCCCCCCCCACAGGAGAAACGCGCACACAACACCAGGGAGCATGTGAGGACTGGAGGAGGCCCCGCTGATGAGAGGCCACTGACCGAACACGAGGAAAGGGCCTTGGAACTGGCTGGCGGACCTGAGAACCGGGAGGTTGCTGATCCAGAGGTCGGGGGCCCACCAGCAAGTGAGCCACCGACAGCCCGTCCCCATATCCCCCCTCCCCCACATCACCTGATCACTGCCTGTGTCTAACCATGCATGCTTCATTGTGTATCGCAGGAGCAAACGTCGAGGCACCCATCCCCGCAGATGCAGACCGCCCGCATGATGCCCCTCGAAGGCCAAGGGAGACGGAGAGACCTGGACCCTCCGGCATGCGACGCCCGCATGATGCCCCTCGGAGACCACTGGAGACAGAGAGACCCGGACCCTCCGGCATGCGACGCCCGCAGGATGCCCCTCGGAGACCACTGGAGACGGAGAGACCCGGACCCTCCGGCATGCGACGCCCGCAGGATGTCCCTTGGAGACCACTGGAGATGGAGAGACCTGGAGCAACAGGGAGACGACGCCCCCGTCACGTGCGGGAGCGACGACGCAGGCGTGTGCCACCCAGCGACGAGAGGGGCAGCCACAGGCCCCCGTCACAGCCGAGCCAGGACACCACTACCCAGGACACCACTACCCAGGACACCCCTACCCAGGACACCACTACCCAGGACACCCCTACCCAGGACACCCCTACCCGGGACAGCACTATCCAGGAAAACAAAATACCGGACAGTGACACAGATTGGATGGGTAGAGACGAACCGCCACCCCAAAGTGCCATGGACTCAGAGTGGTACGAAGAGCACGACACAACGCCACTGCTGTCACCAACACCCTCCACCATCGCAGAAACACTCACCTCGGTTGGGCACTTCAGTGGTGAGGCGTGTGGTACACTCACTGGTGCGCACAACACAGCCGTCCCGGTACAGCAGGCGGAGGTAGGAGCAGCAGAGGGGCCGGGCGGTCGGAGGGCAGCCCAGCCCAAGCGAACATCTGCCGCCCAGATGGATCCCGGGTTCCTGGAGTTACCACACCCACCCATAGATCCGATGCAACCACCGAACCGGAGACGAGCGAAGAGGGTGACGGCCGGCTTGCGGCGGCTGCAGTCGCAGGTGGAGGAGTCCACAAGCGTCCAGGAGCTGGGAGTGGTGCCGGTCATACGTGCCACCCAGGCCGACACAGCACGGATGGCATCCGCGGTGGAGGCAATGGGTGCGACGGTGTCAGACATGGGGAACGGTTTGCGAGGCCTGGGGCTTTCCGTGCAGGCGGCGTCTGTGGCCCAGGACATGGCTGCCCTCTCACAGGAGGCCATGAGCCAGCGCCAGCGGCAGATGTCAGAGGCGCTCAACGCCATAGCCCCGTCTCTGCAGGCCATGGCCCAGTCTCAGCAGGCCATGGCCTAGTCTCAGCAGGCCATTGCCCAGTCTCAGCAGGCCATGGCCCAGTCTCTGCAGTCCATGGCCCAGTCTCAGCAGGCCATGGCCCAGTCTCTGCAGTCCATGGCCCAGTCTCAGCAGGCCATCGCTGAGGGCATCGGCGCCATTGGCCATGTGCGAGCCGGCGTCGCACAGTCACAGACAGGGTTTGCCAATCCCCTGAGCTCCATGGATGCAAACCTGCAGACCCCTGTCGATACCAGCACGGGCCTCCAGGACTGGCAGCGCCAGATGTCGGGGGGGCATCGGGTGGCCAGTCTGTTCGCATCCCTCACCCATGTAGAGGCCTGGGGGCCATCGGCACCCCGAGGGAGGAGGTGGTGCTGTGGTCCGTCCCGGGTCCCCCTGTAGGGGAGGTCCCGGAACACCGCAACACCTCGGACTCCCCCCCTTCCGTCCTAGGTGCATTAGGTGGGCAACGGGCAGGACAGGCTGGCAGGTCGCCATCCCAGTCGCCCGGGCCGCAGCCTGGCCCATCTAGGCCAGGACGCCCCAGGAAACGGCCGCCAAAGGGATCCCGTGTCAGAGGGCAGGAATCACAGGAGTCCACCTCCAGTTCTGCTGTACCGTCTGGGGAACCACGTAGACGTAGTCATAGGGTCCGTAAGGCCAAACAACTAGACACTGAGTAAGTTGGCATGGGTGCAGGGCACAGATGGGTTTTAGGGGCTAGGGCACGTGCATGAACTCCATTCGTTATTAAAGTCAATGTTACACCTACAGAAGCTGCCTTTGTGCTCTGTCCAAAGCGTGCGGGGGTGTCATGTACGTTGAGCACAAGTGTGTGTGTGAGGGGTGGTCTTACCTCAGCCCCAGGTGACTCTGCCCCCTTCCCCCTGGGCCGCCAACAACATCCCCCCGGGCAGAGGATGGGACCGTGCGCTGCAGTGTCACAGCCTCATGCAGGGATGGTCCGGGTGGATGGTAGTACTGTGGCCATGTGTCAGACATAGTCCAACGATGTGGAGCCAGAAGCTCATCGCAGGGCGGGTTGTCATCATCCTCCATGGCCTGCAATAGACACGCGTCCACTGGCAACTGTGTGAGCCCGGCCGTTGTGCCGCAGGTGGATCGGCAATGGGGGGTGGTGTGCATGCGGGTGGGGTGGGTGGGTTTGGGAGGGGGGTGAGGGTGCTGGGTGGGTGGATGGGTGGGGGGTGTGGGTGGTCGGCTGTTGCCATGGTGTGCGGTCTGTGGCCAAACTACCCGATTCCCACGCCCATCTAGTCAGTGAAGCGGGCGGCTATCAGCCTGTCCTGTGCCCGCTGGCCCAGCCGGTCATGGTGGACAGCCACCCGCCCGTGTCTAGCCCGTCTGCCCTGACCATTGCCCCCATCCCCCTTATCTGGGGAGGACTGCGGCTCTTCCTGCTGCTCCTCCACTCTGCCCTCCTCTGCCTGCGGCACATCACCCCTCTGCTGGGCTATGTTGTGCAGGATGCAGCACATCACAATGATGCGGCAGACCCTATCTGACCGATACTGGAGGGCGCCCCCAGAGAGGTCCAGGCACCTGAAACGCATCTTCAGCATGCCAAAGCACCTCTCTATCACTCCCCTTGTCGCTACATGGGCATCATTGTAGCGGTTCTCCGCCTCATTGCGTGGCCTCCGTACAGGCGTCATCAGCCACGATCGCAATGGGTAGCCCCTGTCGCCCAGCAACCAGCCCCTCATCCGGGGTTGGCGTCCCTCGTACATGCCGGTGATGTATGACCGCGACAACACGTATGAGTCGTGTACACTGCCCGGGTAACGGGCGCAGACGTGCAGGATCATCATGCGGTGGTCGCAGACCACCTGTATGTTCATCGAATAGGTCCCCTTCCTATTGGTGAACACGGCCCTGTTATCTGCAGGTGGCCGCACGGCGACGTGCATCCCATCAATCGCGCCCTGGACCATGGGGAACCCGGCCACGGCAGAGAAGCCCACGGCCCGGGCATCTTGGCTGGCCCGGTCCGCAGGGAAGCGGATGTAGCGGTGCGCCATGGCATATAGGGCGTCTGTCACTGCCCGGATGCACCGGTGCACCGATGTCTGCGATATACCTGACAGATCCCCACTCGGTGCCTGGAATGACCCCGTTGCATAAAATCTCTGGGCCACCATAACCTTGACGGACACGGGGAGAGGGTGTCCCCCGCCAGTGCCACGCGGTGACAGGTGTGCCAGCAGGTGGCAGATGTGTGCCACGGTTTCCCGCCTCATCCGGAGTCTCCTCCTGCATTCCCGGTCCGAGAGGTCCTGGTATGACTGCCGGGGCCGGTACACACGGGGCGCCCTCGGGTGCCTCCGTTGCCGTGGGGCCGCGGCGTCCTCCTCCCCCTCCTCGTCCTGTTGGTCAGGTGTCCCTCCAGCCTGGGCCGCCTCTCTGGCACGCTCCTCCTCCTCCTCATCCAGGGCAACATAGACATTAGCGGCTGCCGCAACGGCGGCCAACATCACTGGCTGATCGGAAAACATGACGGCCTGGTTGGGGGGGGGGCGGGGGGGGGGGGGAACGACGACATGTCATCATTGCCCATACCCCCTCCTCCCCCCAGCCAGGTGGCATGGACCGCATGAGTCCAACTGTTGGAGGCTGGCACCTGGCACCCCCCCCTCCCCGGCAAGGAACCCCCCATCCTCCTCCCCGGCACGGTCCCCCCATCCTCCTCCCCGGCACTGACCCCCCCATCCTCCCTCCCCGGCACGGACCCCCCCATCCCCCCTCCCCGGCCCTCCCCGTCACGGACCCCTCCATCCTCCTCCCCGGCACGGACCCCCCCATCCTCCTCCCCGGCACGGACCCCCCCATCCTCCTCCCCGGCACGGACCCCCCCATCCCCCCTCCCGGGCACGGACCCCCCCCATCTCCCCTCCCCGGCACGGACCCCCCCATCCTCCTCCCCGGCACGGACCCCCCCATCCTCCTCCCCGGCACGGACCCCCCCATCCTCCTCCCCGGCACGGACCCTTCCCATCCTCCTCCCCGGCACGGACCCCCACACCCCCCCTCCCCGGCACGGACCCCCCCATCCTCCCTCCCCGGCACGGACCCCCCCATCCTCCTCCCCGGCACGGACCCCCCCATCCCCCCTCCCCGGTACAGACCCCCCCATCCTCCTCCCCGGCACGGACCCTCCCATCCTCCTCCCGGGCACGGACCCCCCCATCCCCCCACCCCGGCACAGACCCCCCCCATCCTCCTCCCCGGCACGGACCCCCCCATCCTCCTACCCGGCACGGACCCCCCCATCCCCCCTCCCCGGCACAGACCCCCCCATCCTCCCTCCCCGGCACGGACCCCCCTCAACCTCCCCGGCACTCACCCCCCCTCCCGCCCTCCCGGCACTCTCCCGGAGCCCAGCCCACTCTAACCACCCCCCCCCCCCCCCCCCCCCCCCCCCCCCCCGCCGCACACACACACGCAAAACCCTAGACACACCTCTCCCCCACACATTCAAAATGCGGCCACGCCATCGCCTGCCCAGCGGCCAACCCCCCAGGCCGTCACCCACCTCCACGCTGGTCGGCGTAAACCTTGAGCACAGGTTGACGCCGATTAAAAGGAGGTTTGATTTACGCCGACGTGACCCGTCATCACGTCGACGGGACTTCGGCCGATCCGGACGGGAGAATATCGGCAGGCCCAAAATCGATTGCCTTGCGCCCACCCGTGCCATTCTCCGAGGTCTGCGGCGCCATTGACGCCCCGCCGACTTTTCTCCCTTCGGAGACTTCGGCGGGCGGCGGGGGCGGAATTCACGGCGGCCAACGGCCATTCTCCGACCCGCTGGGGGGTCGGAGAATGACGCCCCCCCGTAACTTCTAGAGTGCTCACACATTAGTATACTAATCTGAAAATTACAGTGGACCAACAGTGCTACTCCCAAGGGTATGCTACTTCAAGCGTCAATTATCCACTAATTATGAATTAATTACGTTTTTATATCTTATACTTGTATTTTCAAGCATATGTTGGCTTCCTTTCAATTCATGAATAATTAATAAAGAGGCCTACACCATTTTAAAAGATAAAATGGATTGATTTTCCAATGCTTATTTACAGTGCGCTGACCATAAGCCATGCCATTTCCACTCAGGCTAGCCTGTATTGCTGAGCCTCATTGCAGTCTGCACCAGGAGGGAATCCTCCATCAAGACAGCCAAAATTCACACCACAGGGATTGTGAAGAGATTTATTCGATGTCAGTGGCACGTGCCACCACTGGGCGGGTGACCCAAAAATCCGGGCTGTTGCCCCATAACCAGCCTGGAAATTCTAGAAATTCTAAAGAATTCCACTCCCTCACTGACAACAGACAGTGCATCTTGCAGGTCAGTGCATGCTATCCTGGCAGAAGTCATTTTTTTCATCTTGTATCAGTTCTCTATGTGACATTTATTCCAATCAAGCTGTCAAGTTGGAGACTCCCTGCCTGGCAACAGAGATATTCCTTACAATCATATTATCATTTCTATCAGGAAGCAGGACACAACTGCAGAGTCGGCTGACAACAAGAGCCACCTCACCACCAAAAATATCAAAAAAACAACAATTATGCTCAAGCACACTTCTACTGCTTGGTATGTTCTGGAAGAGCTGTGCATTACACCCTTAAAGAGGTATCCAGATTTGGATTGTCTGCTGCATGCTACACAACCTTTCCATCATGAGGGGCCACCCTGGGGAACAAGAACTGCAGTAGGGGCTGCAGGAAGAGCAGGGGAAGCATCAACCACCAGTGCCCCGGCTATCAGAATTCAGAGTAACAGTGGGAGGCATTCAAAGGTGAGATCCTCTGGGCACAGTAGTCCCCACAAATAAAATGGGTGGTACTGCCAAATCTAGAACCCCCTGGTTATCCACATGCCTAAAGGCCAAGATAATGCAGAAAAATAAGGCTTATGTCAATCACAAAAGACTTAATACTGTAGAATGCTGGGAGGAATATAGAAAGTACAGGGGTGAAGTAAAAAAAATAGAAATTAGGAAAGCAAAGAGAAAAAATATTGGTAGATAGAATCAACAGAAATCCTAAGATGTTTTATCAATGCATTAAGAGCAAGAAAATAACTAAGGAAAAGGTAGAGCCTATCAGAGATATATGTGGTAACATGTGGGTGATTCAGTGATGTGGGAAGGGTTTTCAATGGGTGCTTTGTCTCTGTCAAGAGAGGGATGATGTAAACATTCCAGTTAAAGAGGAGGAATGTGAAATATTAGATACAATAAGCACAGTGAGAAAGGAACTACTGGAGGGACTGGCATTCTTGAAGGTGGATAAACTGCCAGGGCCAGATAGATTGTATCCCAGGCTGTTGAAGGAAGCCAGGGAGGAAATAGCAGCTGCTGTGAGGAGCATTTTCCGATCTTCACTAGATACAGATGAGGTCGCAGGGGATTGGAGGTCTGCAAATATTGTACCATTATTTAAAAAGTGTGCGAGGGATAGTCCAGAAAACTAGAGGCTGGTCAGTCTGACTTTGTTGGGCAAATTATTGGAAACAATTCTGAGAGGCAGGTTAAATATTACTTAGAAAGACATGGATTGATCACTGATTGTACTCTCTAGCTTTGACAAAGAGTGACCCAGACTCGAAACGTTAATTCCATTCTCTCTCCACAGGTACTATTAGACCTGCTGAGGTTGTCCAGCATTTTATGTTTTTGTAACGGTTGATGGATGATTTTGCGAATGGAAAATGGTTTCCAGTGATGATCCACAGCGATTGGTCTTGAAGCCTTTGCTGTTTGTTGTATATATGAATGATTTATACTTAAGCGTGGCGGCATGATTGGGAAATCTGCAAATGACACAAAAATTGGCCATGTAGTTGATAGTGAAGAGGATAGCTGTTGACTCCAGAATGGTATCAATAGTTTGGTTGAGTGGCAGAGAAGTGACGTCAATCCAGAAAAATGTGGGTAATGCATTTAGGGAGGGCAAACAAAGCAGGGAAATAAACAAGAAGATATTGAGAAAGGTTGAAGAAGTGAGAGACATTGGAGTGCATGTCCACAGGTCCTTAAAGGTGGCAGGACAGGTGAACAAGATGGTCAAGAAAGCATGTGGAATATTTTCCTTTATTGGATGAGGTATTGAATACAGATGCTCTGGCTGATTTTGAAATCCAGCTCTTGGTTTGTAGCATTGTAGGTAGCAGATGAGGAACATATCAGCCATGATAGCATGGCAGACCAGACTCGATGGGCCAAATGGCCTAATTCTGCTCCTATATCTTATGAACTTATGAAATGCAGGGATGTAATGATGGAACTGTATAAAATGCTGGTTAGGCCACAGCTGAAATTATGCGTACAGTCTGGTCACCACATTACAAGAAGGGCACAATTGCTCTGGAGAGAGTGTAGAGGAGATTTATAAGATGTTGTAAGAGCTTGAAAATTGTAGCTATGTGGAAAGATTGGATAGGCTGGGTTTTCCTCAGAACAGAGGAGGCTATGGGGTAACCTAATTGAGGCGTACCAAATTATGTGAGCCCTAGATAGGGTAGAGAGGGAAGACTTGGTCCCCTAGCTGGGGGATTTTGGGGGGCGTGCAAATTACCGGGGGGTCTGAGATTTAAGGTGATTGGTAGAAGGATTAGAGGGGACATGAGGGGAAACATTTTCATGCAGAAAGTGGTGGGAATCTGGAATTTACTGCTAATGTTGGTGGTTGAGGCCGAAGTGCTCAACTCATTTATAAGGTACCTGGACCTGCGTCTAAAGTGCTCTAACCTGCAAGACTATGGACTAGGTGCTGGAAAGTGGGATTAAAATGAGTGGCCGTTCCTTTTTTCTCTTTTCTAGCTGGTGCAGTCAAACTGGGCTGGATGGCTTCTTTCTGCACTGTAACCTTTCTTTGGTTCAATGGTTATAGTTCATCAAAGAGTTCTTCACTCAAGCTATCCCTCCAATTCTCAATACATCAATTGTTCCACAATTCTGACCACTGTCCTTACTCTCATTATTCATTGCTTTCCTTCAGTTCAGCCTTATATGTCTTGCCCTCACCACCACAAATATGAACAGAATCATCAAATTCTGAACGAAAATAAATTCTGTCAAGTAATGTAATTCAATCTCTAGCTAACAGTTAACACAAATAATTAAGAGTTACTCTTGTTAGCCTTTTGTCCTTTCCCCATCCTAGTGTTCCTGCAAAGTGCTCTTCCCAGCTGCTGCAGCTTGGGAGATGGAAGGCTACTGAGTTTCAATTGACATTTCAGATGGCCATGGAGGACAACCTTGAGCAGTTCTGGATCAAGAGAGAGCCCAACTGCAGACTGCACCAACTGAGCATTGGTCCAGTAGGTCATGTGACACTGACAAGGGGGCTGACAAAATGGCTGGTGGGGGAGCAGGCTGCTGTCATTGAGAGGCCAGAAGGGTCTCCCATAAAGCCATGGCCACTCTCCTGGGGTGTGTTGGACTGCAGTGACACATTAAGGCCAATCTACATTGGCCTCCCAGAGTCAAAATAGAAGTCAACCGAATTACTGCAGTTGAAGCTTTCAGAGATGTCAGCAGAGGCTCCATCATGATGGACTACACTGTTGTGCTTATGGAGTTGGCAGTTGGGTTCATTTTCATCAGAATGGTCTCCATGTCCAGAACAAAAGCCTCAAAATTTAGAGCTGAACTCTTCCATATTCTGAAATGTTGCACACAAGCTCACTGGCAGATTTCACGGTGCAGTTAGTATTTCCTGGTGTATGCTAATCAGCTTCCTTTGGTAGGCTAAGCCCTGTGGAATCTGCATCTGAGTTTTCTGCAGCAGAGCTATTATGTCATCTTACCCTCCAACAAGCTGGTACCTGTGGTATTCTATCACATTGCTCTGGCACTTGCACACCTACACCTGATGATTCACCCACCACATGAAGACTCCACCTCTAGCCTAGCCTCCCAAGTTATCTGATCTGATGCTTGCGAGAATGAGATTTAGTGACGGTGCATCAAGGCTGGCCTCACCTGCACATTTTCAACACCTGCAATGAAAGAGGGAGCCTTGGTTATATTTTAGGGTGATAAGAAATAGAACTGGTTCCTGAAAACAGTGTCTAATGATGAGATAGAAGTCATTTTTTAAATATAAATTTAAAGTACCCAATTTTTTTTTTCCAATTAAGGGGCATTTTAGAGTTGCCAATCCACCTACCCTGCACATCTTTGGGTTTTGGGAGTGAGATCCACGCAGACAGGGGGAGAATGTGCAAAGTCCACATTGACAGTGACCGGGGCCGGGATCTAACCCGGGTCCTTAGTGCCATGAGGCAGCAGTGCTAACCACTGCACCACCGTGCCGCCTCGAGATAGAAGTCATCAAAGTAAAAGTGTGCATAAAGTCTCCTCCAGGGTTCCCATTTGCCACCGCTGTGGCCTTACCCCTGACTATAATGGCCATCATGTTTTATTCATGGGCGGAATATGTGTAGACGGCAGAGTCTTTTCCAGCGGTGTCCTCCTCTCTCAAGTTCCATGTGACCAACTCCTGCAAGAAAGGAGAGAGTGTGTTCGCGAGCCTTGTAAAATGTTTTGAAACTATGTCTGCCATGGTAGATAACTGCTATGTTGTGTATAAAATATGGGGTATGGGAAAGTGATATTTGAAAGAGTGGTGAGTGGCAGTGTGAGGAGAAGGAAGGATGGTGGAATGCTTGCAGGATAGTGAAGGTTGGAGAGCAGTATTGGGAGTGGTGAGACTGTAGGTGATGGAAGTATGAGCAGAGTAAGAAAAACAACAACAACTTGGATTTATCTGATCCTTTAATTTAATTAAACGTATCAAGGCATTTGACTGGAGCATTAGCAAAATTTGACATTGGGAGATATTTGGACGTATGACTTAAAGCTTGATTAAAGAGGTAAAGGAGCATCTTAAAGGAGGACATTTTTAGGGAGGATGTTCCAGAGCTTGGGACCTTGGCAGCTGATGACACGGCCAACAATGGCGGAGCGCTTAAAATAGGGGATGTTCAAAAGGGACAGAATTAGAGGATATCTCGGAAGGTGATGTGGCTGGGGAAATTACAAAGAAAGAGAGGAGTGAAGGCACAGAAGGGTTTGAAAACAAATATGAGGATATTAAAATTGGGTAGTGCTTAATCAAAACCCAATTTAGGTCAGTGAGGGCGAATGGAACTTGCTGCGAGTTAATACAAAGACTATTGAACCTTGGATGAGTAGCTTATGGGAATATAACATGAGAGACTGGCCACATGTGAATTGCAATAGTCAAGTCTAGAGGTAACAAAGGCATGGTTAAGGGTTTCAGCAGCAGATGAGATGAGGCACAATGGAGTCGGGCAAAGTTACTCAATGGGAATTGGCGGTCTTAATGATGGAATGAATATGTGATTAGAAGACCATCTCAAATATGACATGTAGATTGTGAACCATATGGTTCAGCCTTAACTGGTTTGCAGGGAGAGGTTCCATGGTAACGGAGTTTGTAATGGAAGTGAAGACAATGGGGTGGATTCTCCACCCCGCGACACCGGAAACACAGATCGTGGTCACACGAA
Source organism: Scyliorhinus torazame (assembly GCF_047496885.1). Lineage (NCBI taxonomy): Eukaryota > Metazoa > Chordata > Chondrichthyes > Carcharhiniformes > Scyliorhinidae > Scyliorhinus > Scyliorhinus torazame. The sequence goes on along the minus strand of NC_092713.1, from coordinate 111,190,803 downwards.
TTGGGCATCTGTCGAAAACCGAGGTTGGCGCCAGGCTCTGAGCCATCTGCCATGTTCTGGGACCCCGCTGATGACGACAATGCACTCCATGCCCCATGCTGGCATTTACATGCGATAACATATCATTACTAGGTTTGGCCCAGTATTCTCCTTGGCAATGCTCCACCCCCATCAGGTGGAAGTGACATGAGCGCGGTTCACTACAGGTATTTAGAAACAGGGACCGGGCACCGTGGTGCTGAGGGAGAGAGAGGAGGTAAGAAAAGTTTCCAAAATCACAACACTGCTGAAAATTGTGCTGCTGACTGGGGGGGCGACTGCCAGGGCCAGGGGAGTAGCAGGGATTGACTTGGAGACAGGCCATGGAGCAGGGGAATAGCAGAGTGCACCCCGAACAGAGGACACATGCACCGTGGCCTTTGTCACTCTCCCTAGCATACTGCCCCTCGCAGGGCAGAGGTCTCACCAGTGACACTATCAGCTGGCCCACTCCACAGGACCACCGCACTCTCCATGCCCTGACTGCCCACCCGGCCCCTGCTCCCATTCATCCTGCTGCGGTCTGCCACAGCACGTGAGCCACACGCTGGACCCACAGCACACTGCAGCTATGATCCCAACTGGTGCCCACTCCCACTCACCTAGACCCATCGTGGGCCCTGCCCGCACACTTGCCATGAAACATGGCGGCAGTCGGTGACACATGGTGACAACCCCCACCCCACAACCCAGTGCCACCCTGCTGGTGGGGTATCACAGGGCCCACACAAGAAAGACACCCACAGTGGACCCCACTGTAGGAGGTAGGACAGGGGCCACAGAGCCTATCGCTGATATGGATTGTGGCAGCCGCTGGTACCCCTGCGACAGGGACGGGCAGTGGGGTTAGAGGCCCCCCGGTGCCAGTCATCGATGGGACCAGGAGTGCGGTGTGGAAGGCAAAGTGTTAGGGGGAACGGCTGAGGGGTAGGGGTGGTATTGGCGGGTGGGGGTGGTGGACATGGGGTGGCTGGAGCTGCAGTGCAACGCAGCACCACCATGTAACCTGTTGGACTTGAATGGGCACCGGAGTGCTCACCATGCTAACATGTCTGCCCTTTTCCCCATGCAGAGAATCAACTTCCGAGTACAGCCAGGAATGGTTGCCTTCTGTCTGACCGCAGCAGCCCTTGCGGACACAATGCAGTTGCAGGCACAGGCGCTGCTCAGTGAGGACTTTACACAACGGAAGCCTGCCCCAGAAGAGCAGGGGCCAGCCGCTGAGGCACGTGGGGGAGGTGTCTCATTAGGGCATGTGTATACCGACGGCCGGCCCTTTGAGGACCTGCCGGACAGAGCGTGCTGCCAAAGACTCCGGCTAACCAGGGAGACCGCGTAACATCTGTGTCAGATGATGGCACACCTGGGTATGGAGGAGGACACCTGCTCCTGGAGTTCTTCAAGGTGATCGCCCTGAATCATTTTGCTATAGGGTCCTTCCAGGCGCAGAATGGGGACCTGTCTGGGATCTCACAGGCATCTGTACACAGGTGCATCCGTGCCATCACGGATAGCCCCGACAGCGGGCTATATAAACTATTGTTATCATCAATGTGGACTGGGCCCACCTGGATGCCTGCGCAGTGGGATTTGCTGCCATCCTGCAGGTCCAGGGGGTGATAGATGGGACACATGTCCCCCTACAGGCCTTGGCGCATGAGGGGGTTCCTTTCATTGATAGAAAGACCTTCCACTCCATGAATGTGCAGGTGGTGTGTGAACAACAGATGCACATCATGCACATGTGGGCCCAATATCGAGGCAGCGTGCACGACGCATACATCCTGGCGCACTCGATGTTGCCCTACATCAGCGCGGCACTCCCGCTGGTGAGGGGCTGGCTCCTGGGTGACAAGAGTTATCCACTGTCTTTGTGGCTAATGACATCTGTCCAGAGGCCCCAGACAGATGTGAAGAACCACCACAACGACACCCATGCAGCAACCAGGACTATCATCGAACGGTGCGTCGGCGTCCTAATGATACAGTTCCGATGCCTGGACCACTTTGGTGGCGTGCTCCAATATAGCCCTAGGGGGGTCTCCCACATTGTGCTGGCCTGCTGTTCCCTGCACAGCTTTGCACTGCGCAGGGGAGACATGCTGGAAGAGGATGAGGAGCGGCAGTCCTCATTTGACGAGGAGGATGGCCAGGATGGACAAGGCATGGGCCTGGGCAGGCACAAGAGGTGGCACAATGTGTGCCAGGACCACCAAGCACGAGAGAACCTCATCATCTCCAGGTTCGCCGACCACACCCACCCCCTCTATAGCCAACACCCCCTCCCCTGTCCCTCCTCCCTTCACTCCATTTCCCCCCATCCCTGCATCTCCACCCCTCTCCGAGCTTCCTACCGGCATCACTACAGGGTGTTGGCCCTGGGTTGGCAGTATCAGTGGGCCTGGTCCATGGGACAGAGGATGATGATGACCCGCTGTGAGATGATGGTGCTCTGCATTGTTTAGGAATTGTCTGACTCCTGCCTTCAGTATCACATTTCATTGTCCGCCTGAGTGAGCCCTGCATGTGTGCTGGCCATTCCATCTCAGGCCCATAGACCCTCTGAGGAGGTGGGGGTGGGGTTGGGGTTGGGGTTGGGGGGGCGCTTATGGGGGCAGTGAGCGGTGATGGGTCACTCATTGGGTAGGCCGTACCACATGGTGCCCCCACATCTCTGCCTCTACCATGCTGCCTCCAAGGGTGACCCCAGGAGGAATGTCAGGCTGTCCTGGGGGTCCTGCCCTGTGCCTTCCTCCAACATACATACCCCACTTCACCGGCCTCCCACACCCACCCAATCTGGCACACTCTCCATACCCAGCACAGCACATCCCTCACACCCTTCACAGAGAGGACTGAGGCAGTTCAGAATGTCAGTGAACAGATGTTTCATAATGCTACATACAAGCATTGTGCCCTGGCCTCTAACGCTATTCTATATGCTGCACCCGTGCCAAATGTGTCTAACTTTCTATTCTATGTGCTCTAATGCTCCTCCTAGGTGTGACCCGATGCAGCATATCAGCTGTGGAGGTGGCCTGCTGTGTATCTCGTCCTGTGACCTGGGTTTCCTTTGGTGCCGTCCTCTGGAAGGTCAGAACCTGGATGGGCCTGGCTAACCTTTGGTGTCACAGGTGATGAAGTGCCACCATGTTCTGCCCGCTGCCCATGATATGTGCCAGTGTCAGGTGGGGGGGGGGGAATTCGGAGGTGCTGGGTGTTCCAGCACCTCCCCTGCGAGTGTAACTGGCATGGACCCCGTCACCTCTCCATCGGGGTGCCCGATGGCCCCTGGGCTACACCAAGTGTCATGTGAGAGTACCTTTAAGAAATGGGTGTTTATAAATGGGTGTGTATATAAATATCTGTAGTGAGAGTACCTTTAAGAAATGGGTGTTTATTACTGCAATGATGTCAGAGAGTGGGTGGAGCTGGACTGTCTGTCAGCTTTTTACTTTCGTTTCAGGCTGTTTGCTGCAGGGTGGGTTTTAGTTTCGTTTTTCAGAGCTGGATAGCTGCAGTCACAGCCAGAAGGTGTATGAATCTCTCTCTGTAATCTAAAGACTGTAAATCGATCCTGGTGATTTAAAACTAACAACAGTAGTGACTTTAACCTGATGTGCTTCTGGTAACAGGTGTTATAAGTTTTATGGATGTTAAAAGGAAAGCTTAAAGGATTACTTAGTGTTGTATTCTTTGGGGGTTGTATTTGAATTAATGGTTGCTAAGATGTTCACTGTTTGTTTTAAAAAGGTTAACTTTTCATAGAATAAACACTTTTAATTTAAAAGTACTGTCAAGCTCTGTTTGCACCATACCTGTAGAGTGAGCCGTGTGCTCCCCGCACCACAATCTATTAAAAGTTGTGGGTCAGGTGAACTCCATTATACACTTTGGGGTTCTCTAAACCCTGCCCCATAACACTAGGGATGGGAGTGCAGACGGAGTGAGCTCTAGGGACTGCACCGTCACCAGCCTCCCCGAACAGGCGCCGGAATGTGGCGACTAGGGGCTTTTCACAGTAACTTCATTTGAAGCCTACTTGTGACAATAAGCGATTTTCCTTTCATTTTTTTTCACCTGGCGCAGCCAGTCCTGGAGGCCCGCTCTCGTCTTGACCAGGGTCTTGATGCACGATGTTGGAGCACAACGACTGTGCTTCGTCCCTCTGTGCCTGGCCCAGGTCAGCCAGCACCCGGCCAATGCTCCCAACACCCTCAGTCAAGGCCTGTTGTAACTGGGCCAGACTCTGAGCATCGCAGCAATGTCCATGTGGGTCTGGTACATGGCTGTCTGTGACAGGACTGCCCCGTGCTGCACGCTCAACTACTGCCAGCGCAGTGTACCCCAGTCTTGGTCATCGTGAACTCCTCCAACTGCACCTGATGGCGCTGAATGGTTGGTGACAACCTCTCCTCTAGACCCTGGCTCTACATCTCCTACATTGTTCAGATCGTTCTTTCCAAAAGCGTGAGTCCCGTCTGGACTGCAGCTAGACCCTGGGGTTGGGCACCCGTCCGACTGTCCGCCGCCTTGTGGTTCCAACCTACTCCTGATGTGCCGCAGCTTGTGTGATGTGTGCACCAGAGAGTGACTCAGCAGTCTCTTCACTAAAATGACCCACTGAGGTGAGAGTCTCTGGGATGGTGGAGGGTACAGGTGACAACAGTGACAAAAAGTCGGTGCTGCCCCCGGACAGGTGCTCTATGGTGTTGCAGAGCTACGGCTGGAGGGCAAGGTACACCAGACAGTCCCTCTCGTCGGATGATGAACCTACAAGACAAAAGACAAGACACATGGTGAGATTTTGGGTAGGCGTGGTATGGGGGAAGAAGGGTGACTCACTTGCCATCGGGACATCACAATTCTTTGGGGCTTTCATTTGGTTGTCCCATGCCAACCTCTGCCTGGGAGACTGCCCGCTGTCCCACCTCCCCGACAAGCTCCATCGCTCTCTGCTCTGTACTAGTATTGCACTGAATTGCACTAGTTCCAGATGGGCAGAGTGCTGGCCCATTAACATGTCCTGAATGGCTTCAGGACTGGTGCCCCAAACTGGACTGGGGAACACTCGGCATCAATACTTATTCTCCGATTTTGAGACTATGTCTGCAGGAAGTGTCTAGTTTTACAATGAAAAAGTCAGTGTTGCCTGTCTTTACTTGCAGTTATGGATGGAGAATTGCCGTGGCTGAGCATGTGCATGGCGACCTGCGTCGGCCACACCGTAAAACATGTTTCCGGCCACGCGTGGACCCGGCCTGCCAGATAGCGCGCCCCTGTAATCTCCCTCACCAGTCCCACCAGTCCCCGCTGAAGCCTCCCCCCCCGCCCCCCCGGCCAGCGGAACGGCCCCCCCCCCCCAGACACAGTCTGCAGCCGCCACGCGAAGTCCCCGGAAACTGAGAGAACACGCGACCGACGCCGTCAGGAAGCCGCCCCATCGGGGGCGGAACATCGGGGGAGGGCCTCAGGTGACGTCCTGAGGCCGTCCCGATGGCGTGCGGCATACTCAGCGATGACGCTATTTTTGAGGGGGCAGAGCATCCAAACAACGCTGCCGCCCTCGATTTCGACATAAAAACGGATTCTCTGGCCAATCGCCGAACGTGATTTTGCCGGCGGCAATCGGAGAATCCCGTCCATAGTCTCTCAAACGGAGAATCTCGTCAAATGTCTCAATCATCCCTGTAGATAATTGGAGGAAATATTTGCTGATCCCGTACTGAATTTTGAACACCAATCTGACAATTTAGAGACGGTGAAGGGGTCAGGCGATTTGGTGGTAATGTAGAGCTTAGTGTCACCAGCATACATATGAGAACAACACAGTGGTTAGCACTTCACAGCTCCAGGGACCTGGGTTCAATTCCCGGCTTGGGTTACTGTCTGTGCGGAGTCTGCACGTTCTCCCCGTGTCTGGGCTTCCTCCGGGGTGCTTCGGTTTCCTGCCAAAAGACATGCTTGTTAGGTGAATTGGACATTCTCAATTCTTCTTCAGTGTACCCGAACAGGCGCCGTAGTATGGCGATTAGGGGATTTTCACCAGGGTACCGCAGGGTTCAGTGCTGGGACCCTAGCTGTTCACAATAGACATTAATGATTTGGATGAAGGAATTATCTCCAAATTTGCGGACAACACTAAGCTGGGTGGTAGTGTGTGCTGTGAGGAGGATGCAAAGAGGCTGCACGATGACTTGGACAGGCTGACTGAGTGGGCAAATACTTGGCAAATACAACATAATGTGGATAAATGTTAGGTTATCCACTTTGGTGGTAAAAACAGGAAGGCAGATTATATTCTGAATGGTGGCAGTTTAGGAAAAGGGGAAATGGCAGTTTAGGAAAACAAGACCTGGGTGTCATGGTGGAACAGTCGCTGAAGGTTGGCATGCAGGTACAGCAGGAGGTGAAAGCTAATTGCATGCTGGCCTTCATAGCGAGAGGATTTGAGTGTAGGAGTAGGGATGTCTTTCAGCAGTTATACAGGGCCTTGGTGAGGCCACACCTTGAGTATTGTGTGCAGTTTTGTCTCCTAGTTTGAGGAAGGCCATTTTTGCTATTGAGGGTGTCCAGCAAAGGTTCACCAGACTAATTCCCGTGATGTTAGGACTGACATATGAAGAAAGACTGGATCGACTGGGCTTGTACTCACTGGAGTTTAGAAGAATGAGAGGGTATCACATAGAAACATATAAAATCCTGATGGGACTGGACAGGCTAGATGTTGGAGATGTAGGAGAGAGCAGGATAGAGATGGAGTATTTTTATTTTATCTTTCTTGGAGGACCACAACATTTCATCCATGTATTTGGAGAAAAGCTCTTTGCATGTACCTGTCCACTGCTTCAGCCACTGCTGAGCATAAACTATAGATGGATGTTCCAACCAACCATTTCTTTCAAAGATTTCCTTGTTGCTTGGAACCTGAGTCCACCTCCCCTTTAAGAGGTGTTGACTGCCTTTAAGTGATGTCAAAAAAGCCTGATATCTGGCCCCAATACAGCTAATGAATAGTGGTAAGGTAATGCTGATTACTCGCTTGACTCATAATGAGCTGGCAGTATTTCTGAACATGATCGAATTTTGACAGTCGGTAATCTAATCTTATCTGTGGGAAAGCTGTACCTAACTGATATATGTGTGACACTTCTCATATTTACACAGTCATTTGATGGCAATTGCTGGGTAGGCCTGCTGTAAGTTGATTATGAAATTGAGACTTCAATGGTCAATGTCTGAGCAGTATATCCAAACATCACAAGGTCTCAATATACCAACATTGTGATGAATTGCTGCATTGATACTACATTTATTTTAATCTATTGCTAACGTTATCTTGGTGGCCGAAGATCAGGAGCAGGGGACTGAAACGCAACCAGAAATTGAGGAACAGCGAATTCAAATAGTAAAAGAGGGGCTGCTACCTCTCCAAGGATACATGAAATACAGACTCCTCCAGGTCATAACTGCTTTTCTGATTATGGGCGGGATTCTCCGACCCCCCGCAGGGTCGGAGAATCGCCGGGGGTCGGCGTGAATCCCGCCCCCGCCGGCCGGCGAATTCTCCGGCCACCCAAAAATTCCCCCGACATGAATCGTGCCGCCCGCCTCGGAGAATGGCGAGAACCGGTGCGACGCAATGGGCCCCGGGGCCGCCCGAATTCTCCGGCCTGCGATGGGCCGAGCGGCCGCCCGTTTTAGGCCCGTCCCACCAGCGTAAATTAAGATAGGTCCTTACCGGCGAGACCCGGCTCCGCGGGCGGTTTCCAGAGTTCTTGGGGGGGCACGGGGGGATCTGGCCCCGGGGGGTGCCCCCATCGTGTCCTGGCCCGCGATCGGGCCCACCGATCCGCGGGCGGGCCTGTGCCATGGGGGCACTCTATTCCTCCGCGCCGGCCGGTGTAGCAGTCCGCGATGGCCGGCGCAAAGATGAACCCCCCCCCCCCCCGCGCATGTGCTGGGATGACGTCAGCACACATTGGCCCTCCCGCGCATGCGCCAACTCGCGCTGGCCGGCGGAGGCTTTCGGCGCCGGTTGGCGTGGCGCCAAGCCCCTTCCGCACGGCCGGCGTGGCGCAAACCACTCCGGCGCCGGCCTAGCCCCTGAAGGAGTGGCCCGACGCCGGAGTGGTTCACGCCACTCCTTTGCGCCGTTGTTGCCCGCTCCGCGGAGAATCCCGCCCCTTGTGTTTACATCTTACATTGGAACATGTCTGAACAACCCATGGGAATGGGTTACAAGAGGAAACCATGGGTGTTATTCAACAACTGCGTTGCACCCAGCACGGATCAGGGGGGAACCGGGTGAATAGTGAGAGAGGGCAAAATCGAGGTTCACGCCGGGCGCGAACCATTTTGCGATTCACCATGCCTACTCCAATTGGCGAGTTCTGGATCACGCCCAAAAATGGTGAGAATATCATTAACCCTCATTTCAATCTCATTAACGAGATTGAAGCTGAATGCAGCGGCCTCCCATAATTCCCCAATTCCCCAGTGGAAGTCACATGGGCGTCGTTTAGTACTCCTTTTCAAAAATGGGAACCTGGTGTAATGGCCACTGAGGGAAAGTGAAGGGGTGAGTAGCCTTTTCCACTTTCCGGCATGCAACTCAAGAGCTCCTTTCCCAGTGGTCCTTGAGGGGGGGGGAGGCGGAATCCCACCCGTCAGGGGGGTTGGACTTGGTCAGAGGGTTGAAACATTCCAGGTCAGAGGTTGCCCCTCATCCGGCAGGATGAGGGGCTTTGCATCTGTGAGGCCTTCAAGCAATCTACAAATATTGTGGAGGCTCCTAACAAGAACAAACACAGCTGCAGCCCGTCTGTCCCACCAGACTCTTCCAGGACAGAGCAATGCTGCAGCTTCTCTCCTGAAATTCAATTTCACTCCCTTTGACTGTCAGCAGCCTCTAGCTTCATAGCTGAAGGCTACTTCAAATGAGGAATTAGCCTTGTTAGTTGTGAGAACACTCCACGCTCCTCATCACACAAGTGCATCCTTATCTATGCCCCTCATTATTTTATAGGCCTCTATAAGATCATTCCTAAGCCTCCTACGCTCCAGGGAAAAAAGTCCAAGTTTATCCAGCCACTACTTATAACTCAAACCATCAAGTCCTGGTAGCATCCTAGTAAATCTTTTCTGCATTCTTTCTAGTTTAATAATATCCTTTCTATAATAGGATGATCAGAACTGTATACAGTATTCCAAGTGTGGCCTTACTAATGTCTTGTACATCTTAGTGCGTTGTATGTCCAGCAACCTTTGATGCCTGAACAGTTGCCTGTACTCTAGGAGCATCAACATCACGGTAGCACAGTGGTTAGCACTGTTGCTTCACACTGCCAGGATCCCAGGTTCGATTCCCGCTTGGGTCACTGTGAGGAGTCTGCACGTTATCCCTGTGTCTGCGTGAGTTCCTCTGGATGCTCCGGTTTCCTCTTACAAGTCCCGAAAGATGAGCAGTTGGGTGAATTGGACATTCTGAATTCTCGCTCTGTGTACCTGAACAGGTGCGGGAGTGTGGCGACGAGGGGATTTTCACAGTAACTTCATTGTAGTGTTAATGTAAGCCTACTTGTGACAATAATAAAGATTATTATTAGCCAACAGTAAAGAGCAGGGTTTCAACACTGTGGCCAAAGGGTAAGCATGTGGATGAGCGGAGGGCAGCTGAGCACGTCCTCCATAATGGTCCCAGCAGAGGGCTGGGGTCTGGGATCGAGGAACTCCTGATGTGCCTGGAAGTCAGTGCACTGTAAATTCTATGATAATCTATGAGTGTGCAGAGCAATAATTGCCAACGCAACTGGCTGGCCGGATGGCACTCTGAGAGGCGGGGGGACAGTCATGGTAAGGGTGGGGGTGGTTTGGGGAAGTTTGAGGATCCTGGGATGGAAGGCCTAATTGATTGTCGGTCTCTATCCTTCTCCAATTCCTTCAAGGTATAACTATGTTTGCTGGAGTTGATCCCGTGGAGGCTGCACTCCTGTTGCTTGTGGCAGCCGAGATGGGCAGACGCTGTAGAAGGCAGCAGCGACATCAGAGATTCAGACTGCACCCCATGTGCAGGCAGCCGCCACACACCCTGAAGACCCGGCCGCACATCAGACTGAGGAGAGACCCAGAAGGGAAGGCCAGCGACAACCTAAGGTATACAGGTGTTGTTGATCATTCAATAAACTGACCATGTGCTGCAGAAAAGTCTGTCTCAACAAAGAGACAGTGCGGCACTGTGCCACGTCATCACGGACATGGCACCCGATGGAGGTGGAGGAGACTGCAGACCTAAACTTCTAAGCCACCAGGTCATTCTAGGGCTCGAGCAGCGACTTGTGTGGCATATCGTAATCTTCAGCCCCCTGGTGCATTCGGGAAATGACGGATGCTCTGTATGCTCAGGCATCAGAATATATCACCTTCGAGCTTAAACCATTGAATTATGGACAGGTTTGCGTTGTGGGCACACTAGGACCTGATCGGCAATATTTTGGAATCTGTGGGATTATTCATGACATTGGTGGGAACAATAAAATAAATCCCTGAGAAATGGTACTTTTGCCTATAACGTCTAGAAAGTTCTGTGAAATGAATCTCCCAAACTTTAAATGTTTGGTAGCTTTAAAAAGGATTTAATCTGATCGTAATTCATCTGGTAATATGGAAATTTATGTCTGTGGGGGTTTGCTTGTGAATAGTCTTTAACAGTGGTCAGATTAATCACAATGGTGCCTGAATTATCGGGTAAGCAAAATAGTTGTGTAATTAACTGGATGATACAATTAGTTGACATTGACCTTCCACTATGGATGTAGGCTCCAATCAGACCAAGCTGATTAAATGAAAGTGACCTTTATTAAGTGACCTTTCTGATCCATTTTTAACCCCTTAAAAAAAATCCCATATGTGTATTGCCTCAATGTAAACCCCTCTTCTCCCACCAGACCATCTCTCTTTTGTTCTTAAAGTTACTACATTTTGTTGCAATCTCTCACTTTAATATCTGACACATTTTCCCTCTCCTGACGAAGAGGCAAAAGGACTCAAAATATTTACTCTGCTTTCTCTCCTTACAAATGCTGCCAGACCTGCTGAGTTTTTCCGGAATCCTCTGTTCTTGATTAAATGGAAGTTCTCTTGCATAATTAGTCAGGATCCAATGTGATGGGAGTCAGGGTGGTCTCAATCCATTGCCTAGTGTGCCCACAACACAAACTTGTCCATAATTCAATGCTAATTGTCACAAAATATTGGCAATCTCACCTATTGGTTTATACAGAAAATAGACAAATGATGCATTGGTGGAGGAGATTAGATATTAATATAGGGTTAAGCGGGGTGTTAGTGTCACAAGCACCTGAACTGTAGGTCTTACTAGTAAGCTAGTGGCAGCAACAGGATAAACCTACTGGTTTCTCAAAGGTCAATAACACAAGGCCCATCTATAAGGAGCCAGGAAGGTTAGCATCCCATTAAACCCAGTAAATGTAATGACAGCTTGAGTTTGAGGACAAAGGATGGGAGGCTTTTCTCAGTATCTATATTCACATACCAGATCCCAGAGCCATCCAGGCAGAAAGTGGATGAGCAATTCCTGATAGTCGAGCAAAAGCCTCCATTCAAAAACTTAAAAAAGAATAGACCACCTAATTTCTGTATGGTTATAATGACAGCTGACATAAAGAGTGATTTAATGTAGCCAACTGTATTGATTAAAGCAGAATAGATATTGGTGGCACAAGCTGAACCAAGAAGTGGTGGGAGATAGAATTGGTCTATAAAATAATGAGGAGCATTGGTAAGGTAGATAGTCAACATCTTTTCCTAAAGGTAGAGGAGTCTAGAACTGGAGGGCCTAGGTTTAAGGTGAGAGATACAAAAGAGACCAGAGGGGAAAGGTTTTCACACAGAGGGTGGTGAGCATCTGGAACGAGCTGCCAGAGACAGTGGTAGAGGCGGTACAATTTTTTCCTTTAAAAAACAGACAGTTACATCGGCAGGGTGGGTATAGAGGAATATGGGCCAAATGCGGGCAAGTGGGACTAGCTTAGTGATAGAAACTGGGTGGCATGGACAAGCTGGGCCGAAGGGCCTGTTTCCATGCTGCAAACATCTAGGACTCTAAACCCCAAACTGGTTTTCTTTTTTTTTAAATAATATTTTATTGAAAATTTTTGGTCAACCAACACAGTACATTGTGCATCCTTTACACAACATTATAACAATACAGATAATAATGACCTTTTTTATTTAAACAAGAACAAAAGAAAACAACAACAAATAAATAAATATTAAATAACAAAAAATAAAAACTAACCCTAATTGGCAATTGCCTTGTCTCAGGCCACCCCCCCCCCCCCCCCCCCCACCCCCCACCCCCCAAGCCCTGGGCTGCTGCTGCTGCCTTCTTTGTTCTCCCCTATCTATCTTTCCGCAAGATATTCGACGAACGGTTGCCACCGCCTAGTAAACCCTTGAGCCGACCCCCTTAGGACGAACTTAATCCGCTCTAACTTTATGAACCCCGCCATATCATTTATCCAGGTCTCCACCCCCGGGGGCTTGGCTTCTTTCCACATTAGCAATATTCTGCGCCGGGCTACTAGGGACGCAAAGGCCAAAACATCGGCCTCTCTCGCCTCCTGCACTCCCGGCTCTTGTGCAACCCCAAATATAGCCAACACCCAGCTTGGTTCGACCCGGACTCCTACTACTTTCGAAAGCACCTTTGTCACCCCCATCCAAAACCCCTGTAGTGCCGGGCATGACCAAAACATATGGGTATGATTCGCTGGGCTTCACGAGCACCTCGCACACCTATCCTCCACCCCAAAAAATTTACTGAGCCGTGTTCCAGTCATATGTGCCCTGTGTAATACCTTAAACTGAATCAGGCTTAGCCTGGCGCACGAGGACGACGAGTTTACCCTGTTTAGGGCATCTGCCCACATCCCCTCCTCAATCTCCTCCCCTAGCTCTTCTTCCCATTTCCCTTTTAGTTCGTCCATCATAGTCTCCCCTTCGTCTCTCATTTCCCTATATATATCCGACACCTTACCGTCCCCCACCCATTTCTTTGAGATGACTCTGTCCTGCACCTCTTGTGTCGGGAGCTGCGGGAATTCCCTCACCTGCTGCCTCGCAAAAGCCCTCAATTGCATGTACCTGAATGCATTCCCTTGGGGCAACCCATATTTCTCGGTCAGCGCTCCCAGACTCGCAAACTTCCCATCCACAAATAGATCTTTCAATTGCGTTATACCTGCTCTTTGCCACATTCCATATCCCCCATCCATTCCCCCCGGGGCAAACCTATGGTTGTTTCTTATCGGGGACCCCCCCAGTGCTCCGGTCTTTCCCCTATGTCGTCTCCACTGTCCCCAAATCTTCAGTGTAGCTACCACCACCGGACTCGTGGTATAGTTCCTTGGTGAGAACGGCAATGGGGCTGTCACCATAGCCTGCAGGCTGGTCCCCCTACAGGACGCCCTCTCTAATCTCTTCCACGCCGCTCCTTCCTCCTCTCCCATCCACTTACTCACCATTGAAATATTAGCGGCCCAATAATACTCACTTAGGCTCGGTAGTGCCAGCCCCCCCCCTATCCCTACTACGCTGTAAGAATCCCTTCCTCACTCTCGGAGTCTTCCCGGCCCAAACAAAACCCATAATACTCTTTTCTATCCTTTTGAAAAAAGCCTTCGTGATCACCACCGGGAGACACTGAAACACAAAAAGGAATCTCGGGAGGACCACCATCTTAACTGCCTGCACCCTCCCTGCCATTGACAATGCTACCATGTCCCATCTCTTGAAATCTTCCTCCATCTGTTCCACCAACCGCGTCAAATTTAGCCTGTGCAATGTGCCCCAATTCTTAGCTATCTGGATCCCCAGGTAACGAAAGTCTCTTGTTACCTTCCTCAACGGTAGGTCTTCTATTTCTCTACTCTGCTCCCCTGGATGCACCACAAACAGCTCACTCTTTCCCATGTTCAATTTATACCCTGAAAAATCCCCAAACTCCCCAAGTATCCGCATTATTTCTGGCATCCCCTCCGCTGGATCCGCCACATATAGTAGCAGATCATCCGCATATAAAGATACCCGGTGTTCTTCTCCTCCCCTAAGTATTCCCCTCCATCCCTTGGAACCTCTCAGCGCTATCGCCAGGGGCTCAATCGCCAGTGCAAACAGTAATGGGGACAGAGGACATCCCTGCCTTGTCCCTCTATGGAGCCGAAAATATGCCGATCCCCGTCCATTCGTGACCACACTCGCCACTGGGGCCCTATACAACAGCTGCACCCATCTAACATACCCCTCTCCGAACCCAAATCTCCTCAACACCTCCCACAGATAATCCCACTCTACTCTATCAAATGCTTTCTCGGCATCCATCGCCACTACTATCTCCGTTTCACCCTCTGGTGGGGCCATCATCATTACCCCTAACAACCTCCGTATGTTCGTGTTCAGCTGTCTCCCCTTCACAAACCCAGTTTGGTCCTCATGAACCACCCCCGGGACACATTCCTCTATTCTCATTGCCATTACCTTGGCCAAGACCTTGGCATCTACATTGAGGAGGGAGATTGGTCTGTAGGACCCGCATTGTAGCGGATCCTTTTCCTTCTTTAAAAGAAGCGATATCGTTGCTTCTGACATAGTCGGGGGCAGTTGTCCCCTTTCCTTTGCCTCGTTGAAGGTCCTCGTCAGTAGCGGGGCGAGCAAGTCCAAATATTTTCTGTAAAATTCAACTGGGAATCCGTCCGGTCCCGGGGCCTTTCCCGTCTGCATGTTCCTAATTCCTTTCACCACTTCTTCTACCGTGATCTGTGCTCCCAATCCCATCCTTTCCTGCTCTTCCACCTTGGGAATTTCCAGCCGATCCAAAAACTCCATCATTCTCTCCCTCCCATCCGGGGGTTGAGCTTCATACAATTTTTTATAAAATGTCTTAAACACTTCATTCACTCTCTCCGCTCCCCGCTCCGTCTCTCCATCTTCGTCTCTCACCCCCCCTATTTCCCTCGCTGCTCCCCTTTTCCTCAATTGGTGTGCCAGCAATCTGCTCGCCTTCTCTCCATATTCATACTGTACACCCTGCGCCTTCCTCCATTGTGCCTCTGCAGTGCCTGTGGTCAGCAAGTCAAATTCCACATGCAGCCTTTGCCTTTCCCTATACAGTCCCTCCTCTGGTGCTTCCGCATACTGTCTGTCCACCCTCAAAAGTTCTTGCAACAACCGCTCCCGTTCCTTACTCTCCTGCTTCCCTTTATGTGTCCTTATTGATATCAGCTCCCCCCTAACCACCGCCTTCAACGCCTCCCAGACCACTCCCACCTGAACCTCCCCATTGTCATTGAATTCCAAGTACTTTTCAATGCATCCCCTCACCCTTAAGCACACCCCCTCATCCGCCATTAGTCCCATATCCATTCTCCAGGGTGGACGCCCTCTTGTTTCCTCCCCTATCTCCAAGTCTACCCAGTGTGGGGCATGATCCGAAATGGCTATAGCCGTATATTCCGTTCCCCTCACCCTCGGGATCAATGCCCTACCCAACACAAAAAAGTCTATGCGTGAATAGACTTTATGGACATAGGAGAAAAACGAGAACTCCTTACTCCTAGGTCTACTGAATCTCCACGGGTCCACCCCTCCCATCTGCTCCATAAAATCCTTAAGCACCTTGGCTGCTGCCGGCCTCCTACCAGTCCTGGACTTCGACCTATCCAGCCTTGGTTCCAACACCGTGTTAAAGTCTCCCCCCATTATCAGCTTTCCGGTCTCTAGGTCTGGGATGCGTCCTAGCATTCGCCTCATAAAATTGGCATCGTCCCAATTCGGGGCATACACGTTTACCAACACCACCATCTCTCCCTGTAATTTGCCACTCACCATCACGTATCTGCCCCCGTTATCCGCCACTATAGTCTTTGCCTCGAACATTACCCGCTTCCCCACTAATATAGCCACCCCCCTGTTTTTCGCATCCAGCCCCGAATGGAACACCTGCCCTACCCATCCTTTGCGCAACCTAACCTGATCTATCAGTTTCAGGTGCGTTTCCTGTACCATGACCACATCTGCTTTAAGTTTCTTAAGGTGTGCGAGTACTCGTGCCCTCTTTATCGGCCCGTTAAGCCCCCTCACGTTCCACGTGATCAGCCGAGTTGGGGGGCTTCCCACCCCCCCCCCTTGCCGGTTAGCCATCATCTTTTTCCAGCTTCTCGCCCAGTTCCCACGCGGCTGTATTTCTCCCAGACGGTGCCCCCCCGCCCATCCTTTCCCGCACCCACTCCCCCCTTTCCCCAGCAGCAGCAACCCAGTAATTCCCCCCTCCCCCCCCCCCGCTAGACCCCCCGCTAGCGTAATTACTCCCCCCATGTTGCTCCCAGAAGTCAGCAAACTCTGGCTGACCTCGGCTTCCCCCCGTGATCACGGCTCGCCCCGTGCGGCGCCCCCTCCTTCCTGCTTCTCTATTCCCGCCATATTTATCATAGCGCGGGAACCAAGCCCGCGCCTCTCCCTCGGCCCCGCCTCCCATGGCCAACGCCCCATCTCCTCTCCCTCCCCACCTCCCACCATCACCACCTGTGGGAGAAAGAAAAGTTACCATACCGCAGGATTAATCATACAATCCCTCTTCACCCCCCCCCCCACTCGTCCCACCACTTTGTCCAAACGTTCATTTTCGTAGTCCAATCATTCCAATTTTTCTTCTACAATAAAAGTCCACGCTTCATCCGCCGTCTCAAAGTAGTGGTGCCTCCCTTGATATGTGACCCACAGTCTTGCCGGTTGCAGCATTCCAAACTTTATCTTTTTTTTGTGAAGTACCGCTTTGGCCCGATTAAAGCTCGCCCTCCTTCTCGCCACCTCCGCACTCCAATCTTGATAGACGCGGATCACCGCGTTCTCCCATTTACTACACCGAGTTTTCTTCGCCCATCTAAGGACCATTTCTCTATCCTTAAAGCGGAGAAATCTCACCACTATGGCTCTGGGAGCTTCTCCTGCTCTCGGTCCTCGCACCATAACTCGGTATGCTCCCTCCACCTCCAACGGACCCGTCGGGGCCTCCACTCCCATTAACGAGTGCAGCATCGTGCTCACATATGCCCCGACGTCCGCCCCCTCCACACCTTCAGGAAGGCCAAGAATCCTCAAGTTGTTCCTCCTTGCGTTATTTTCCAGTGCCTCCAACCTCTCCACAGATCGTTTCTGGTGTGCCTCCTGTATCTCCGACTTCACCACCAGGCCCTGTATGTCGTTTTCATTCTCTGCTGCTTTCGTCTTCACGACCCGAAGCTCCTGCTCCTGGGTCTTTTGTTCCTCTTTCAGCCCTTCAATCGCCTGTAATATCGGGGCCAACAACTCTTTCTTCATTTCCTTTTTAATCTCCTCCACGCAGCGTTTCAAAAACTCTTGTTGTTCAGGGCCCCATATGAAACTGCCACCTTCCGACGCCATCTTGGTTTCTGCTTGCCTTCCTTGCCGTTGTTCCAAAGGATCCGCTGCAATCCGGCCTCTTTCCTCTCCTTTTTCCATCCGTGTCCAGGGGGAACACCCTTCTGGTTTACCGCACGGTGTTTTCAGCCGTTAAAATTGCCGTTGGGGCTCCTATCAAGAGCCCAAAAGTCCGTTTCACAGGGAGCTGCCGAAACGTGCGACTCAGCTGGTCATCGCCGCACCCGGAAGTCCCAAACTGGTTTTCAATCTCAGCTGTGCTGGCAGGGAAATATATGTAGCTGCATAGGAAACAAGAAGGAAATACAGTGTGGCAAGATAGCCAGCCACACACTACTCGCTGCAGTTGCCTCAATGTTGTCAATATGCAGTGATTTTCTGATTTTTGATTCAATGTGCACAATTCGCCAGGGTAGAAGGAGCAAATGGGATTCTTTTTATCTCTCCCTCTGGCCCTTTCAATCAGAGGCAGTAATATAACAATGCTAAATCTCTAAATGCTGAACAAAATTGTTAGAGCTGCCAATGTTGTCAACTGGGTACATGGAATCTAAAAAGGTTAAATAAGGGAAAATAGAGAAGGTAAAACCTGTTAAAGTATCCATTTTCATTTGTTTCTATCCTGCTAGCTTCTACATTATTTTAGTGGCTTGACTTTGCCGTTTTTACTTATTGCTACATCGAGATCTGAAGGAGCACCACAATATCTTTATTCATTTATTGATCATTGTTGTTGTGTTGATTCCAGTATTTTCTCAGTCACTGTAAATCTGACTATTGTTGTCCTTGATTTATTAAATCTCCAGAGGATTCTTCGTATGCTTTTAATAACACTTTGCAGACTTGACATAGCACTGCTTTTAAATTCCTTTAATCCTCTTTGGTCTCATTGTTCTTCTGTAAATGGTAACTGTATATTCGCTGTGCAGACAAATGACATATGTATGACAACATTTCACACACCGCTCACGCTGCCTTGACTCATTCAGTGCACTGAATTTAATGAAAAATGACCTTGCTTTAGAGGGCAAAACAGAACAGCACAATGACTAACCTTTTGCATCATTATTTTCCCTATCAAGCCATCAAGCTAGATTGAACATTTCCTACATTATCTTATGACTTTAAAAAAATGTTTTTTGAGGAACATTATAAGGCTGGATTTTGC
The DNA here is from genome assembly GCF_047496885.1 of Scyliorhinus torazame. Taxonomy (NCBI): domain Eukaryota; kingdom Metazoa; phylum Chordata; class Chondrichthyes; order Carcharhiniformes; family Scyliorhinidae; genus Scyliorhinus; species Scyliorhinus torazame. Next base: position 111,172,118 of record NC_092713.1, on the reverse strand, counting down.
TCCAGGCTTTGGGACCCCGACCCTGGGACCAACTGCATTCACCAGGTGCAAGACCAGGGTGACAATCTTTGCGGAGGCGCCTCCCAGTTGGCTGCCTCCATGCTTGCCATCTAATTGAGGAGGGAAGGTTTGCATTACATGCTGCCATTCAGAGGGCAGGCAGCACTAGTGCCTCATCAGCCCAAATGATTTTAGAAAGAGATTAACCCTTAAAATGTTCTCACTCACCAAATTCTCAAGCTCATACTCGGGCTAGCTGCAGTCAGTAACCAGCTACTGTCTTTGTGCTTGCTTGCGAAGGTATTCCAGTTGTATCCATTTGTACCATCCAACGAAGAAACTGATTTCAATTGGACTCCATGGGTCCAGTTAAAATCAACAGGACAAATGGGGATCTAACTGGTTTCCAATTATGATGAGCATTTGCTCCTGTTGTGTCCTGTTATACCTGATTATGTCATGTTAATTCCAGTAAGGACAAATTATGATGAGTTGATATTTCCAACTGACTTCAATGGGTTTTGAAGTCAGGAGGGGTGGGTCCTGTTAAGGCAAGCTGGAGAACATGAGGGAACCTCAACATGGAGACACCCATGATCGAATGGATATCAGTAATCAAATAATAAAGGTTCAGGCCAGTAAAGAAAGAGAAAATCTTTCTGTTGGATCGATCTGGGCTGCAATTGCAGTCTTTCGTTACTCCAGCTTCCTCTGCAACTGCCATGTCACCTCCCCCCCCCGCCCCCAACCCTCCCCCCCCCCCCACACACTGGCTAACCACCTCAGCCCTCCCACTTCACTTCCATTCACTAGTGTTCCTTGCTAATATGTTGACTCCCATCCAAAGGCCCCCCCACAAAAATTCCCCCCCCCCCCCCGCCCCACCTATCCAACCTGCACTCCCACACTCCTTCTCTTAAAACCTCACCCTGGCCCTTCCCCCCCATTCCCTGCACCCAACCCACCACGAGAAACATTTAAAAAAATGTATTTTATTACAGACATGTATCAAAACAGATTACAGCGAAGAAACATCCTGGGAAACATACTTCCCAACAATCAACTATACAGTCTGTACAGATTTTTCTCCTTTTTCACCCCCCCTCCCCCACGACGAACAGCTCCTCAAACACGGTCACAAACATCCTCCACTTTCCTCAATACCCCCTGCAGAGCCCCTTAACTCATACTTTATCTTCTCTAATCGCAGGAAGTCGTACAGGTCACCCAACCAAGCCGCTACCCCTGGTGGCGATGCCGACCCTCTCCAGCAAGATTTGCCACCGTAATCAGTGAGGGGAAGGCCAATACATCGGCCTTCCTCCTCTCCATGAGCTCCGGCCTCTCTGAAACCCCAAATATCGCCACCAAAGGGTCCGGGTCCACCTCCTCCTCCACTATCCTGGCTAAGACCGCGAACACTCCCGCCCAGAATCTTCCCAATTTTTCGCAACCCCAAAGCATGTACACATGATTCGCTGGCCCCCGCCCACACCTCTCACACTCATCTGCTACCCCCTGAAAGAACCCACTCATTCTCTCCCGAGTCATATGCACCCTGTGCACCACCTTGAACTGTATCAAGCTCATCCTTGCACAAAAGGAGGTCCCGTTTACCCTTTGCAGTGCCTCACTCTATACTCCCCAATTGATCTCCCCTCCCAACTCTGCTTCCCATTTCTCCTTGATCTTCACCACCTGCTCACCTCCCTACTCCCCCAGGCACTTGTATATTTCCCCAATTCTTCCCTCCCCTTCCACATCCGGAAGCAGCGGTCGCTCCAGCAGGGTGTATCCTGGCAACCTAGGGAACCCCCTCCAGACATTTCGCGCAAAGTCCCTAACCTGCAGATACCTGAACTCACTCCCCCTAGGCAGCACTACTCCCTTAGCTCCTCCAGACTCGCGAACCCTTCCTCCAAATACAAATCCCTCACCTTGACCAGCCCCACTTCCCTCCACCTCCTATATAAACTATCCATCCCCCCCAGCTCAAACTCATGATTCTCCCACAGCGGCGTTAGCACCGACATCCCTTCCACCTAAAATGCCTCCTCAACTGATTCCATATCTCCATCGTGGACTGCACCATCAGGCTTCCTGAATACCTACTCGGAGTCATTGGCAATGGTGCCATCACCATAGCCCTCAAACTAGACCCCTTACAAGATTCCTCCTCCATCCTAACCCACTCTACCCCTCCTCCTTCCCACCACCGCCGCACCTTGTCCACATTCGCCACCCAATAATAATGAAGCAAGTTTGGTAACACCAACCCCCCATGCTGCCTCTGCCTCTGTAGCAGGGTCCCCCCTCAACACCTTCCCCGCCCATACAATGCCAGAAATGATCATGTCCACTTTACGAATAAAGGCCTTTGGTATAAAGATCGAGAAAGCTTGAAAGATAAACAAGAACCTCGGCAGAATATTAATTTTCACCACTTGACCCCTCCCTGCCAGTGTTAAGTGCAGTGTATCTCACCTCCTAAGATCCTCCCTAGCCGCCTCCACAGCTTTGTTAAGTTCCACTTCTGGAGCCCCACCCTTCCATCGCTATCTGAATCCCCAAGTACGTAAACCTATCCCTCGCTACCGTAAATGGCAACCCCCAAAAGTGCCAACTCACTTACTGGGAATACCTCGCTTTTCCCTACATTGAGCTTGCACCCTGAGAACCCTCTAAACCTCCCCAGCAGGCTCATAATCCTTCCCATACTCCCCAACGGATCCGAACCATACAGCAAGAGGTCATTGACATAGAGCGACACCCGATGCTCCCTCTGTCCCCTCATAATCCCCCGCCACTCTGCCGACCCCCTAAGAGCCTTCACCAATGGCTCTATGGCCAGCGCAAACAGCAGCGGCAACAGCGGGCACCCCTGCCTCGTACCCCTGTATAAGTCAAAGCTTCGTGACCTCGTATCATTCGCCCTCACCCTCGCCCTTGGTGCCACACACAGTAACCGTACCCATCCCACAAATCTTGGCCCAAACCCAAACCTTCCCAAAACTTGAACAAGTACCACCACTCCACCTGATCAAATGCCTTCTCCGCGTCCATGGACACCACCACCTCCGGTACCAGAGCCACCGACGGATTCATCACCACATTCGACAGCAATCTTATATAACTCGCGAGCTGCCTGGCCTTCACAAAGCCTGTTTGATCATCTGCCACCACCCCGGGGACATACTCCACCATCATCCCTGCCAACAACTTAGCAAATACTTTCACATCCGTGTTCAATAATAATATGGGCCTATACGACCCACATTTCACCGGGTCCTTCCCCTTTTTTGGGATTAGTGTGATTACTGCCTGCGTCATCGTCTCCGGCAACTCCCCCTTCTCCAATGCTTCATTAAACGCCGCCAACAGATGAGTTGCCAGGTCCGTCTCAAATTCCTTATAAATTCCGCCGGGTACCCATCTGGCCCACAGTCCTTCCCCGACTTGAGAAACAATTCTAACATGGCCCCCTACAGGGCATTCTTGAACTATCCCACCCTGACCCACATCAACCCTCGTCCCCTGGCACAGAGCATAACAAACAGAGTGCATTAAAACTAAACACTATACCCCCAACACAGAAGGCCCCCCCTCTAAAACAAGCAGCGATTAAACTTCAGTACAAAAATATCAAAATACAAGTAAGCCGGGTACAGCATCCCAAGCTGAATCTGGCGCCAATATAGCACTGCCTTGACTTTGTTATACCCCGCCCATCTCCTGGCCAATGTCCTGGTAAATCCGGATTTGGTTTCCTTCCCAATCGCAATCCCACTGCGCGCCAGTCCACCTCAGAATCTTTTCTTCGTCCTGGAACTTGTGCATTCGCACAATCACCACCCGTGGCGGCTCCCCCAGTCTTGGCCTCTGCCTCAGGGACCTATGGGCCAGATCCACCTCCAGGGCCTTGTCCAGCACCTTCTCGTCCACTAACCTGGTCAGCATTCTCACAACATAGCCCATTGCGCTCGTTCCCTCCACTTCCTCCGGTAGGCCCACAATCCAAAGATTTTGCCACCTGGACCTATTCTCCTGGTCCTCCACCTTTGTTTGCAGCATTTTGCACTTGTCCCCCAGGATCGCCATCTCCGCTTCCAGCAAAACAATCCAATCACTCTGGTCAGACATCATCTTCTCCACCTCCTGGATCATCACCCGCTGGACCTCCAGGGTTTTCCACCCATTCCAACGTCCCGCAAAGAGGTGCCACTACCCCTTCAATCACCTTAGATCAGTCACTTTACATTTCTTTACGCTGTTGCTGAAATTAGACCTTAATGAAACTCATCAACCGCTCCATTGGCGGCTTTCCAGTTGATGAAGACCCTTCCCCCTATGCCATTTTTGCAATTGATGCTGCGCCATGATTCTCCTCCAACTCCTCACCAGGGCTCCGACTGTCTTCCGTCGAGTTTGGTATCCCACAGACCTGCGCATCCGGGGGAGAACTAATCCCTCTCCACTCTCCACACAACTTTTCCACTGAAATTCCCCAAGTTCGGGTAAAAGGGGCCAAAACCAATGTCTTCAAGCAGGAGCCACACTGTGTGTGACCATTCACTCCATGGCTGCCATAGGAAGTCCAGCTGTACTCCTTTCACTATAGCCTTCATTCTTCAAGACTGCATTCCTGGTTCCCCCTTTGTAGCTTTTAAAGTTTTTCAAGAGGCTATTGTGCCTATTCGTTTAAAAGCGTAAAATTAGAATTCTGGCTTGCTTCTGCTTCCTGACCAATAGGCTCCAAGTCCAGTGTAATTGACCTGGACCCTGTCCACTGTAGCAGCACCAACAAGTGAGGATTCATCCCAAGGTGTTGCCCAGCTTAGCGGTCCTCCCACACTTCATCATACCCCTTCGAGACACAACCAATCTTATTGTTTGAAGACACAATTTTCCCTGAGTGTTGAGGAGATGGTGCTACGCCATCAGTGGACAATGCAGAGTACCCCCCCCCCCCCTTCTTCACTGCCTGTGGGTCTACGATTTACTTGGAGCCTCATGATATTAAGGTAGCGATGCCACCTGTTATTCTCCGGCCTCCCCATTAATACTGAATCCTGTCTTTGTGTTGGTAGACATTGATGCACTCCCCTTTGCAAGACCACTATCTGGGTGGTGCCATGCCTCACATGGACTTGTACTCACCAATATGGAGGCTGTGCATTATTTACAGGGGATCCCCCCCTATGAGAGCTCCTCCCCCCAACCCCCACCAACCTGTGCATTTTTCCTTGGAAGCACACAGCCCTTGCCACTCCCTGCAGCTGGGGTACACCATACTCCCAAAGATTGTTCCTGCTGCATGCCCACTGCTCTTTTGCACTCTCCCCTATCTCTAACTTCAGACTTTGAGATCCACATAGCTCCTGACTGCCTAATCATCTATGACTCCTTTTCCATTTCACAGCAGGAATGCCTGCACTCTGACTCCTGTCTGCCAGGACATAGTTCTCAATTCCAAAGAGGACGATGAACAGCAGTGACCTTCACAAACCACTGGAGCCCCGACCTGTAAGTGTTCATGAGAACCATCCCTAATGTGCAACATGAAAAAGCCCCCATCCCATATTCTGGAGACTGCATGCATTCCCTTCCAGTAATATCCTATCCCTTAGAACCCCCCCTTGTTTGTCTGAGTTGCATGCAGCCTTGTCGGGGTCCAGCTTCTTTCCTCTTTGTCTTCCCTCTGCCTTCCATTATTTGCCTTTGTCATCCACCTCCTCACAATTCTGTCTGTCAATGTGAGCCCTCACACTTCCCCCTTGCCCTTCTCGTTCCTTGCACAACCCTCCTTTCATATTGCCCCACATAGTGTTTGCCCTTTGCCACCACTCTCCTTGAACAGCTCTCCTTTCATGTTTCTCCCCGTATCTTCATTAGCAGTCCCCCCCCCCCTCGGCCTCCCCCTCCCCCCGATCGAACTCCAGACCTTTGTTGCGGTGGCTGCGTGAGTGCCACAGCACAATGCTGTCCAGATAAACACTGCCGTGTGGCACCAGGGGGAGGAGACCCCTGTTCTTCCCAACCCCAGACGTGGTACTGATCTGACTCGGTGACACAAGAGGGTCCATGGGTCCAGCAGCATGGTGCTGTCCATGAAGACCTGCTCGGACTGGAGATAGGGGGCAAGAACCAGTCTGTCCCAGTAGAGTGCTGAACAGTGCATCAGGAGCAGCACTATGGCAGAAAAATTTTGTTGTACTCATCTCAAAGTCCCTGGTGAACTGAGGGCCACCCGTTATCAATTGGGTTTCAGACCAATGTAATTTCATGCGGCACAGCAGCATAGTGGTTAGCACAGTTGCTTCACAGCTCCATGGTCCCAGGTTCGATTCCCACTTGGGTCACTGTCTGTGCAGAGACTGCACGTTCTCCCTGTGTCTGCATGGGTTTCCTCCGGGTGCTCCAGTTTCCTCCCACAGTCCAAAGATGTGCAGGTTAGGTGGACTAGCAGTGCTAAATTGCCCTTGGAGTGTTCAAAAAAAGGTTAGATGGGTTACGGGAAGAGGGTGGAGGTGTGGGCTTGGGAAGGGTGTTCTTTCCAATGGCCAGTGCAGAGTCGATGGGCCGAATGGCCTCCTTCTGCACTGTAAATTCTATGATTCTATGCTGGCGTAATGCAAGATTCGATGGGACGCTGGTAGGCATCTGTTTTAATGAGTATTCATGAGATACAAATGAAATCAAATGACATTCATGCCACCAGGCAGTGGGAAGATCGACTTCCATTCACCCACCATTGGGAGAAATGCCACTGTAGCCATCTGGAATGGCCACTTCCCAATTACAAAATGGACACTTTGCAAAGATTGCAGGAAAAATGGACAATACTGAGAAAACAAGCAGGTTCAGGGTTTGTCTGCATATTGGAGCTGCAGTTCCCAGCCAAGACCAAAACTGCAAACCCATTAGCATACTAATGGTCCATCTCTGGGAACAAAAGAGTAACATTTGAGTAACCGATACTAAGGCAGACATCCCGGCACCAGAGGAGACCAGAACAAAGCAGGCCAATGGCCACCTAAGACACGCCCAGCCATCAGGGCACCCATCCCTTTATTGGAGGAAATCGTTAGGAACGATCGAGAAACGGCCCAATTAATTGGGGCCTGGTTCAAGGCCCGCCGAAAAGCGCACAAAGCCCCTTTTGGGTATCAGAAGGATCCCCCAAGAGAGAATTGTTCTCTTGGACCCGGCTCTCACCGAGGAGAGACCTGCCCAACAGCTGCACCAGAACAAGTAAGTCCAAGGTCAACGCGCGCTACCAGTCAGACGACCTTAGCTGTTCCCCTTCACCACTTCGACCCCAGCAGCCTCAGAACCGAACAACGGCCATTGTTCCTCTGACTGAGTGGGCACCCGAAACTAAGTATAGGCTTTAGCAGTAGTGATTGTTTAGTCTGTAGTATTTGTGCATGAGTATATTTAACTGTGTGTGTAAATAAATAAGCATTTGACTTTGAACTAACTAACTGGTGTATCAAGTCTTTGATCAGTATTCGGTTTGAACCTTGTGGCAGTATCGAAAAATACCTGGCGACTCTAAAGCAAAACGTAATTAGAATTAAGGAAGGCGACCATATTGACCGCCATATTCACAGCCAATTAAAGGGAAACACAATTAGCAACACCACCTGATTTTATGTTGATTGGTTTCCGACTTTTGAGATCCCACTAGATTCTCCGCTGCCACCTTCTGCCAGGGAGAATACTGCCCTATAGTTTACTCATAAGGTTAACCATCATTTTTTTATATAAATTTTTTTTTTCTCCTCCTTTTTCACATTTTCAACAAAATTTACAACAACAGATAATCAACAATAACAACAAATAAAATAGCAATCCCCTAACCAACAATCCTTTTGCCCCACCCACCCTCAAGTCTCACGTGCACCACCTTTGAGATTATCTTCAAGACATCCCTCCAATACCCCTCCAGTTTTGGACAGGACCAAAACATATGAATATGATTAGTGCCCCCCCTCCTCCCCGCACCGTTAGCAAACATCCTCCACCCCCTCAAAAGTCGACTCATCCTCGCCCTTGTGAGGTGCGCCCTATACACCACCTTCAACTGTATCAGCCCCAACCAACCTCGCGTATGAAGTTGACGCATTCACCCTCACACCATGACCCCTCCTCAATATCCTCCCCCAACTCTTCTTCCCACTTTTCATCCTCTCTAGCGATACCTTATCTTCCCCCAGAATCACACCATAAATCGCCGACACCACCCCCTTCTCCATTCCCCCTGTCGTCAATATCCCTTCCAACAGGGTGGGAGCTGGTGCCATCGGAAAGCTTTATACCTCCTTCCCGGCAAAATTTCGGACTTGTATATACCTAAACATCTCCCCCTGCCCCAATCCATATTTCTCCCCCAGCTCCTCCAACTTCACAAACCGGCCTCCCAGAAACAAATCCTTCAATACTCTAACTCCTCTCTTCTCCCATCAAGCTCAACCAGCGTTACTCTTTCTTTCCTTTACAAATTATGTACAAAAATCATGTGAAAGAATTTGAGAAGTTCATTATAACTAGCATATTTTTTAAGCTTTAACATCCTCTGTACATTAAAAAATATATAATTGCTAACGCAATCCTGTTTACATAATTTCAGCATAGTCGGTAACCAATTTAGACCATAAGACCATAAGACATAGGAGAAGAATTAGGCCACTCGGCCTATCGAGTCTGCTCTGCCATTCAATCATGGCTGTTATTTTTCTCATCCCCATTCTCCTGCCTTCTCCCCATAACCCCAATCCCCTTATTAATCAAGAACCTATCTATCTCTGTCTCAAAGACACTCAGTGATTTGGCCTCCGCAGCCTTCTGCGGCAAAAAAGTTCCACAGATTCACCGCCCTCTGGCTGAAGAAATGTTTTAAAGTCTGAGATAGTGTCCTCTGGTTCTAGTTTTTCCTATAAATGAGAACATCCTCTCCACGTCCACTCTATCCAAGCCTCGCAGTATTGTGTAAGTTTCAATAAGGTCCCCCCTCATCCTTCTACACTCCAACGAGTACAGACCCAGAGTCCTCAACCGTTCCTCATATGACAAGCTCTTCATTCCAGGGATCATTGTTGTACACTTTCTCTGGACCCTTTCCTAGGCCAGCACTCTTTTCTGAGATATGGGGCCCAAGACTGCTCACAATACTCCAAATGGGGTCTGACCAGAGTCTTATGCAGCCTCAGAAGTAGATCCCTGATCTTGTATTCTAGCCCTCTCAACATGAATGCTAACGTTACATTTGCCTTCCTAACTGCCGACTGAACCTGCACGTTAACCTTAAGAGAATCATGAACAAGGACTACTAAGTCCCTTTGTGCTTCTGATTTCCTAAACATTTCCCCATTTAGAAAATAGTCTATGCCTCCATTCCTCCTTCGAAAGTACATAACCTCACTTTTCCACATTGTATTTCATCTGACACTTCTTTGCCCGCTCTCCTAGCTTGTCCAAATCCTTCTGCAGCCCACCTGAAAACCTCAAGCATGGCAAGGGAACTCCGCCACTTTATGGAACAGATGGGAGTGGTGGACCCCTGGAGGTTCACCCACCCAGGGGAGAAGGAGTTTTCCTTCTTCTCCCCAGTACACAACGTATACACCAGAATTGACTTCTTTGTGGTGGGGAAAACGGTGCTTCCGGGGATAGACAAAGTGGAATACTCCGCAATTGTGATATCAGACCACGCTCCACACTATATGGACGTGAGGCTGGAGACGGGCAGGGCCCTACGCCCCACATGGAGGTTGGACATTGTCCTACTAGCTGACAAGACCTTCAACGAAAAGATATTGCGGGCCATAGCAGAGTGCACGGAGAACAACCAGAACGGGGAGGTCTCACCCTCCACGTTCTGGGATGCGCTAAATGCCGTGCTAAGAGGAGAAATCATCACTTTCAAAGCGCGAAGAGATAGTGAGGAAAGGGCGGCTAGGCAGCAGCTGGTCGACTCCATACTGGAGGTAGACCGTAAATACTCCGAGGCCCCGACCGTAGAGCTCCTGGCGGAGAGGAAAGAGTTACAAAGGAACTTTGATCTGCTCTCCACCAGGAAAGCAGTGCATCAACTCCGCCAGGCACGTGGGATCCTATACGAACACGGAGACAAAGCCAGCCGCCTGCTGGCACACCAGCTGAGAAAGCAGGCAGCCACCAGAGAAATTGCACAAATCAGGGATACTAGAGGCACATTCGAAACAGAACCAGAAAAGATCAACAAAACCTTCAGGGCCTTTTACCAAGGGCTGTACACCTCAGAGTCTGGGATGAAATGGTTCCTTGATGGATTGGACATACCAGTCGTGGAGGGGGTGTGGGGGGGGGGGGGGGTGGCAGAAAACGGGGCCTGGAAGCACCACTAGCACTGGGAGAGATCATGGACAGCATTAGTTCCATGCAAGCAGGGAAGGCGCCAGGACCAGACGGGTTCCTGGCGGACTTCTACAAAACATTTGCGATAGCACTGGCCCCGCACCTGTGGGAGATGTTCATAGACTCGCTAGCGAGGGGCACACTGCCGCCCACGCTAGCACAGGTCTCAATCTCGCTGATACCTAAGAAAGATAAAGACCCAACGGAATGTGGGTCATACAGATCCATCTCACTGCTGAACGCAGATGCCAAAATACTGGCCAAGATTCTAGCCTAAAGGCTAGAAGACTGCGTGCCAGAGGTGGTCGCAAAGGACCAGACGGGCTTTGTCAAAGGTAGACAGCTTACTTCGAACATCAGGTGCCTGCTGAACGTGATAATGACTCCATCAGGGGAGAGAATCGTCTCCCTAGACGCAGAAAAGGCCTTCGACAGAGTCGAATGGAAATACCTCATAGAGGTATTGGAGCAGTTCGGGCCTGGAACAGGGTTCACCTCCTGGGTAAAGCTCCTATGCAACACTCCCATGGCGAGCGTACGGACCAACAATACCAACTCCCGATACTTCCAGCTGCACAGGGGCACCAGACAAGGATGCCCACTGTCCCCACTGCTGTTCGCTCTAGCGATCGAGCCACTAGCAATTGCGCTCAGAGCAGCAAAAAGCTGGAGGGGGATCCGAAGGAGCGGCAGAGAGCACGGAGTCTCACTCTATGCAGATGACCTGCTGCTCTACATTTCGGACCCACAGTGCAGCATGGACGGAATCATCGCGCTCCTGAAAACGTTTGGCGCCTTCTCGCGCTACAAACTCAACATGAGCAAAAGCGAGATCTTCCCGGTACGCCCACAAGTAGGTGGGGCAGCACTAACGGGACTGCCGTTTAAACAAGCCCGACACAAATTCCGCTACCTGGGGATCCAAATAGCCCATGACTGGAAAGGGATCCACAAATGAAACCTCACCAGTCTGACAGAGGAAGTAAAAAAGGACCTGCAAAGATGGACCACACTCCCACTCTCCCTCGCGGGGAGAGTCCAGACGATCAAAATGAACATGCTGCCCAGGGACCTCTTCCTATTCAGATCCATCCGATCTACATCCCCGAGGCCTTTTTCAAAGCATTAGGCAAACTAATCAGGGCGTTTGTATGGGGAGGGAAGAATGCTAGGATCCCAAAGAAGGTCTTACAAAAAACAAAATCCGGGGGTGTTAGCCAAAGCATGAGAGGGAAAGATAGACCGGGGTGGGGAGGGGGTGACTGCCAAATCTAAGAGGAAGGAAAGGCGAACCACAGAGAGATGGGGGGGGGGGGGGATGGGAGGGGGGGGGGGAAGAGGGAAGAGATAGGGAACTATAGAGGAGAGCCAGGGAGATGGGGAGGGGTGGGGGGGGCTAGGTGGGGAAACGTTAACAAACTTGGCATCCACAGGAACAGAGAAAGAGGAGAATGCGGGCGGAAGACGGGAGGGCTGGCTGAGGCGGAGGTGGGCGCGAGACGACAGCGGCGGCAAGGACCGTCCGGGAGAGGCGAGGGACGGCACCAGCACCGGACCCATTCGAGTATTGCCCCCTGAGGTTGTCTCTTCGGCACCCAGCTGTATATCTGCCAACCCCCCCCCCCCCCCCCCCAGTCTCCCCCCCCTCCCCCCACACACACAAACAGATGCCTACTTATGTGTGTAAATAATTGATTTTGTATTTCTCTCGTGTTGTTACCTTTTTTTTATCTTTCCCTTTGTGAGTTGTGTGTGTGTGCCCTTCACTTCTATATATATATCATATCCTGTGTACATAACGGCAAATATATTTTGTTCAAAAACCCAATAAAAAAACATTTAAACTCCACCGTCCATCAGCGCAGAGACACGCACCTCATTAGTGGTCAGGCTTCTGGGGCACATTCTGGTGAGCACCACATCAGTTGCTGGTGGACATCAGCTGGAGGTAGTAATGCCCAGGTGAGACAGCAATCGGAGGTCTGCTAGATCCCAGGACCCAGCTGGGTCCCAGTCAGATGCTGAGCTTCTGGAACAGGTTTACCCGGAGACAGGGGCGGATCTACTATGAAACTAATGAAGCTTAAGCTTGAGGGCCCCTAATCCCGGAGGGGCCCCAAAAGCGACTTTAGTCCACATTCAATAAAAATTTTGGGTCTACTGTATGAGAAGGGGTTTTAAAAAAATAAAAAAAATAATATAGTGTAATTCAATACAAAATAATAGTTAAAATAAAAATTAAAAGGTTATTAAAGTATCATGTAGGCTAGCCGTAAACGAAAAAACGTTCAAATTAAGGATGCTTCATTCTAAATATATTTAATATAAAATAATTATAAATAATTTAAAACACTATTAACATTTATGACAGAAATACAAACAGTAGATGACGTGTCGTAACAAAAAAGGGGAGCCATTGAAAAGGCAATCACAATGCTAATGTGAATTTTCAATGTGATAGCACTCGTGATAGTGATCGAGACAAGAATTTTTTTCAATAAAGTGTTCATAAGGATACAATATTTTAATTACCCCGACTCAAAAGTAAATGTTATATTTAGAAAAGTAAGGTACGTAATAAAGGTGAAATAGTGTTAGATTAGCCTAAGCCTATTGATTTTATGAAGAGGTGAACGGAAGGTAGGCTACGACCGCATAGCCTAGGCTAATACTATATTACAAGTATTCATGAAAAAGTAATAAAAGGGTGAATTTGTGTTAAATTACAGGTGTTTATTATGAAAAGTGTTCAAATAATGGTAAAATTGTGTTACATTACCTTAGCCTAAGAGTTTTGTGGCCTAATCTTGCCTAACCTAGTCTAGCCTAGCGTAGGCTAGCTTGAACATAGCCAAGTTTACCCTATTTAGCTTATTTATTATAAATCTTTAAAAATGGCGCTTTACTTTCTGAGAAGGTTTTTTTTAAAAAACCCTTTCTCAGAAAGTAGACCTAAGATTTTTTTCCTTTCAAAGCATGCGACAATCGTCGCACGACTCAAATTGATTAATTTTTTGTTGTATATATTTCAACAATCCCAAAGTTTGAGAGTCAGTAGTACAGATGTTGTAAAGGTGGAGTGTTGCGGTAAGTTGGCTGTTCTGCTGTGGCTAATGTAACTTTTTGCAAAGAATTTATACCACAAGTTGGTAAAGCTGGAATATGCTATTTTAACAGTTGTTTGGGAAGAAATACTGGAGCGTTTCAACAAAACAAGTAAGAAACTCGAAATTTGAAGGTTATCTTCTGCTATCATCTTTACTTTTGTGTGTTAAAGAACTCAGAGAAAATTCAGCCGATAGGATTGCACACAATGAATCAGAAGCAAAAGGTTTGTGTGAAGATATCACCTCAAGTTATTCTGGTGCTTCAAACGCATTGTTACAAGGAAATTTTCAGATGGGACAAGTGGTATTGCTTCTTTGAGAGGAGCTGACAAATTTAGGATAGAAGTTCTATATCAACTCTATGACTGCTTATAATCCAGTTACGCAAGAGGATTGACACATATGAGCAGATTGCGAAAAGGTTTAAGTTCCTCTCAGAATTGGTGAACAATTCTGAAATTGATGAGGACAGTATTAAACTTATAATATTGTATTACAAAAATGATATTGACCACAAATTAATAAACGAGTGTTATCAGTTCAAAGAATATTTGCAGCTTAGGAAATCCCAGAACACAGAAGAAAACACACCATCTAAAATGCAATGCGCAGAAGTTCTTCAGCTTATTTGTGAGCAACACCTAATTGAAGTGTTCCCCAATATTAATACTGCGCTTAAGCTGTACTTGACAATGCCTATCACAAGCTGTGAAGCAGAAAGGAATTTTTCAAAGCTATACTTTATAAAGAACAAATTTCGGTCTACCATGACTGAAGAGCACTTAAATTCTTTCTGCATATTGTCTCTAGAAAATGACATTGCAAGGAAGCTTTCATATGACAAAACTGTACGTGAATATGTTGCTAGAAAAAACAGTATTTTGTAAAATGTGCTTCATGTAGTATATATTCTCATAGGTGTCTAAAATAAAAGATTATATTGACTGTGGTCTTTTCTATGTTTTATTTCATCATTCTATGATGCATCATGCATGTATTTATCATTTCCCTAATTTTCATCCCCCCATAACTCAAAAACTATAAGGCATAGGAAACTTTTATTCACACCAGTGACTTTGACATGTGAGATAATCCAGTACAGCAGTTTTAATCAAAATCTGAGATGTAGTGGTTAAATCTTTTTAAAATCTGTCGTGGAACAACTCCATTGAAGAAGATAACAGTGGTCACCCAGACCTCGTTGCTGGTTGAGAAGGGGCCCTCATAACAGTTCAAGATCCAGGGCCCCAAAAATGTACGCCCGCCACTGCCCGGAGATGATGCAGGCGTTAGAGTGCGGCCGTGAGATTCAGAGGGGGCTGTCAGCGACACTTCAGCAGATCCATAGCTGATTGGAGGAGTCCTAGAGGCTACGAATGCAGGAGACGTCGCTGGCAATGCCTGGCACTGAGGCCAATACTGCTAGGGTGGCGACCACAGTGGAGAGCCTGGTGCACCACGTCAGCAGCATGAGTGAAAGCATGGTTTAGTGGGTGACGGTCATGGCTGAGGGTCTCGTCAGACTGCCCCATTCCTGGTGGACGTGATCAGTACCAGGCTGACCTTGATGAGGTGCTGCGGGATGACCCAGTCTCAGATGGGAATGGCAGAGGCGCTGCGGAGCTTCTCCCAGTTACAGGTGGGCATTATCCAGGCATTGCAGAGCGTGACCCAGTCACCCAGCAGCATCATCGAGGGTGCCGACACCATGGTGCAGACATCAAGGGGCTGGCAGAGCCAGATTACCCAGGGGCAGTCATCCAGCTGCCCCTCCATTCCAAGGTGAACCTGGGGGTCCAATGGGCACCGACCAGGACGAGGGGGTGCTGGGTGGCAACCCACACCAATCCTATGGACTGGCGACAGTAGCCATCAGCTCCCCCAAGTTCCACTGCTCTGACAAAGCTGCATCTCGCAGTCAGCACCCGGAACAGGGTGGCACCGTCAAGTGCGCTGGGGCCTCCACCCACAAAGCCCCCAGAGGACAACCAGTCCAGACCACTACTGCCCATGCCCAGATAATCTAGCATACAGCTGGCTTTTAGGCCCAGAGTTGCTCAAGGTCGTCCTCTCGGGCCATTTCCAACCTCCTCCACTGAAAGGCAGTAGCCTTTCACCAGCCATGTTGCAGACAATGGGGTAACACTGCAATGGAGAATTTGGACAAGCGAAGACACAAGGAAAATATGCACACAATCAAGGATAATTAGTTGACTGTTTTACACAATATGACATGATTTAATTTATAAATTTGGCTCAGAATGTTTATCTTGTGGTGGCTTTTATTTTTTTCATTGTGGTCAAGTTGACCCTGTGATGGTCTGTCACAGAGTGAAGGTGGCGTTGATGAATGAAGAATTGATATGTGGATGCTGGTATCACACTTGGATAAGTTCTTCATGGTCAGCCTGGCTAGGGAGGGACTGTCTAAGTTGCCTCCTCCCTTCCTCTTCCTCCTGCTCCTCAGCTGCTCATGTGAACATTGACTGAAGTATATTTAGCTCTGATTGAATAGCTTCAGCCTTACGCAACAGTGGATGAGAGCGGGGTGATGTTGCAAATATTTGGAAGGAGCCAATAGCACATTTGCCTTTATTGCTTCTGGCTCTGAGGTTGCAAATAGGATTGCAGCAAATACAAATTTCAGTGAGAACATTCATGCTGAGGCACACACGTTATGCAATTTGTTCCTAACTGAGGTTCAGGTAGCAAAATTGTTCTCTGAGAGCATTCAGGTGGGCATCCTTTCTCTAGAAACTTCTCTTGCTCTGTATTGCCCCTGTATTATTCCAAATCATGTTGTATGCAGAGAGAATTGTCCTACTAGTTACACCTTTGTATGGAAGCAACTGACTTGTGTAGAAACTTTGGGGTCAGGAAAAGGTCTTTTAGCACCTGCCACACCACAACTGGTAGACTCTTGCAATTTGAAACAAATAGCGAAAATATCAAACACTTGTAGAATCATAGAAGCAGGCAGAAGCAATCAATCAACAACTGTAGTGTATGCGTGCATCAACAACCAACTTCGAAGTACTTGATACAAAAACAAAAAATGCCCGAAAGGCACAGCAGCTCTTGCAACATCTATGAAGAGAGAAACTAAAGTTTATGGGTGGAATCTTACTTGAATTTGGCAAAGTGTCAGGCTCAGACTGAAAATTGGTGTGTAGCTCAAAGAAAAAAAAATGAGTGGGTGAGTTTTATGCCTCTGGCAGGACAGGGCCTAGTAGAACTGAAACTGAACAGCCCCCACCACGGAGCTACAGGGGGCTCAACACACTGACACCCCCCACCACCACTGCAGAAGTATCGCCAACATGTAGGGCAGCACGGTAGCACAGTGGGTAGCACAGGGGCTGGTTTAGCACACTGGGCTAAATCGCTGGCTTTTAAAGCAGGTCAGCAGCACGGTTCAATTCCCGTACCAGCCTCCCCGAACAGGCGCCGGAATGTGGCGACTAGGGGCTTTTCACAGTAACTTCATTGAAGCCTACTTGTGACAATAAGCGATTTTCATTTTCATTCATTGTTGCTTCACAGCTCCAGGGTCCCAGGTTTGATTCACGGCTTGGGTCACTATCTGTGCAGTCTCTGCACGTTCTCCCTGTGTCTGTGTGGGTTTCCTCCTGGTGCTCCGGTTTCCTCCTGCATGTCCTGAAAGACGTGCTGTTAGATAATTTGGACATTCTGAATTCTCCCTCTGTGTACCCGAACAGGCGCCGTAATGTGGCGACTCGGGACTTTTCACAGTAACTTCATTGCAGTGTTAATGTAAGCCTACTTGTGACAATAAAGATTATTATTACTATTAAATCCATGCAAATGCAGGTTTTGCATGTCCCTGCCAGCGCAGGGTGCATACCTCATTATCGGACGGCACAGCAGCACAGTGGTTAGCACTGTTGGTTCACAGCACTGGGCTTGATTCCCGGCTTGGGTCACTGTGCGGAGTCTGCACGTTCTCTCCCCGTGTCTGTGTAGGTTTCCTCCGGATGCTCCAGTTTCCTCCCACAATCCCGAAAGACGTGCTTGTTAGATGAATTGGACATTCTGAATTCTCCCTCCGTGTACCTGAACAGGTGCCGGAATGTGGCGACTAGGGGCTTTTCACAGTAACCTGATTGCAGTGTTAATGTAAGCCTACTTGTGACAATAATAAAGATCATGATGATTATCGCCGCCAGGGAGGGACTGGCGCATGGTGCCGGAACAGACGCCGGGTGCAAACCTTGATTTGCACATGACTCCCGATTATCCTCCTGATCACGTGTTCCTGGCGTTGCAAGGCGGTGACTCCAGCCCCTGGTGTCAAGTCAAGGGGATCTCCTATGTGCAGCTGTGGTGATGTCAGCAAGCAGATATCAAGCCAGGAAGTGAGAAACACTTCATCCTTCAATTTTAGTTCAAATTTTCAGATAGCAAAATAATTTATGGTTGGATTAAGATAGAAGGACATCCAGTGGTGGCCATGGAGTAAATGGTCGCACATTTGGTGGCTCCTGCTCAAGGCAGATATTTTTGGTCTTTTCTTGCCCAAAGGGTATAGTATTTAAGGCAAAAGGTTCAGGAGTGCCTGGGGAAGATAATACTCTGGTGTGGCTGGTGCATGGACAGTGGACAGGAGTGCCACGAGAAAGAAAGTGCTGATGGAGCAGGAGAGTTTTCGTGGTGCGCCACTGGGAAAGATGGCGAAGGGCAAGTGGGCTGCGCTGCCTGTTCAGTGGTCATTGGAGCAGTTGGTGGAGTTCCTGAATGAAAAGTTTCGGCAGCAGAGGAAAGAGCCCAAAAGACCTAGCCAAGGTGGTGGAACCGCTGAGATCTGGGATTGAGCGAATGGAGCAGAGGCTGAAGAACCAGGGCCTAGTGATCCAGAAGGTGGAGGAAGTGGTAGGGGAGCACAAGGCTTCGTTGGTGGCTAAGGTGTGAGTGATGCGGAGAACTAGAAAAAGCTGAGGGAGAAGGTGGAAGATTTGGAGAATCGCTCCAGAGGGCAAATCCTAAGGATTGCCGGGATGCCTGAAAGCGTTGAAGGTGCGGAGGTCGCGGTGTATGTGACAAAGATGTTGGCGAAATTGATGGGGGTAGGGGCCTTTGATCGGCAACTGGAGGTGGACCGAGCACAGAGGGCATTGAGGAGGAGGCCGCAGGCGGGTGAGCTACTGAGAGCGATGATGGTGCGGTTTCACCGCCTCCTGAACAAGGAGAAGACCCTTCGATGAGCAGGGCAGATCAGGAAATGTACCTGGGAAGGGAACGAGTTCCGGGTGTACCAGGACTTTGGTGCAGAGCTGGCGAAGAAGAGGGCTGGGTTTAACCAGATTAAGGCTGCCGTCTTCAAAAAGGGGGTGAAGTTTGGGGTACTGTACCCGGCCCGCCTGTGGGTGACTTTCCAGAAGCGAGAGTTTTATTTTGACACGCCAGAGGAGGCGATAGAATTTGAGGGACATTGAGCTGGGAGGAGTGTGAGGACTGTGTGAACTTAGGAGGAACTTTGTGTGCACTTTAAAGTGTATGGTGGTGGGTTTTCAGTGGCAGGTTTTGACAGGGGAGCAATGATGGTGCATGTGCCTTTTGTTACTCTTGTGGGATAGATGGTTGAGTAGATTGGGGGGGGGGGGGAACTGGAGGGAGGAAGGATGGTAGGAGGCCTAGGGCAGGCGTTAGCTGGGCTGGCTAGTTAATGGGAATGAAGTGGGGAGTTGCCAGGAGGAAGGCGTGGGGGAGGGAGTTGTTTTTCCTTCGAGGGTGGGGGGTTGCTGACATGGGTGTGGTTGGTGTGGCACAGTTTGGAAGAGATCAATGATGGTGACATCAGAGGACGGGCATGGAGGGGCGGGTAACGTGGGCCAGGGTCTGGCCCAAAAAGGGGTATGGCTGATCGGCAGGGGAACCTCCTAATCTTTGCCCCCATGCCATTTTTATTTATAAATTTAGAGTATACAATTATCTTTTTCCAATTAAGGGGCAATTCAGCATGGCCAGTCCACCTATGCTGCACATCTTTGGGTTGTGGGGGTGACACTCTCGCAGACACGGAGTAGAATGTGCAAATTCCACACGAACAGTGACCCGGGGCCAGGATCGAACCCAGGTCCTCAGCACCATAGGCAGCAGTGCTAACTGCACCACTGTGCTGTCCCCCAAGTCGTTATTAAGAAGATCAATGCGCTGATCTCTGGATTTGTGTGGGTAGGGAAGACCCCGTGGGTTAGGAGGGCTTTCTTGGAGTGGGGGCGAAGTGGGGGGGGGTGTTGCCGAATATGGTGAATTATTACTGGGTGGCAAATATTGCTATCGTTAGGAAGTGGACCGTGGGGGAGGGGTCGGTGTGGGGACGGATGGAGGTGGCATCGTGTAGGGATATAAGTTTAAGGACTTTGTTGTTGGCGCCTCTACTGTTCTCGCTGGCCAGGTACTCAGTGAGCCCAGTGGTGGTGTCGACCCTAAGGGTGTGGGGGCAGTGGGGGCAGCATTTGGGGTTGGAGGGCGCCTTGGTGTGGACACCGATATGTGATAACCATAGGTTATCTGGCGGGACAGGATGCGAGGTTTTGGGGGGAGGCGGCAGGCAGGGATATGGTGCTTTGTCGATCTGTTTATAGGGGGCAAATTTGCAAAATTGGAGGACCTGGAGGAAGTGTATGATTTAATCAGGGGGAATGGCATTAGGTACCTGCAAGTTCAGGACTTTGTAAGGAGAGAGGTGTCATCCTTTTCTGGGCTGCCGCCCCTGGGGTTGCAGGACAAGGTGCTGTCGAGGGACGAAATAGGGGAGGGGAAGGTCTCAGATGTCTGTAAGGAGTTGATGGAATGGGAGGGAGCCCTGCTGGGCGACATCAAGTGCAAGTGGGAGGAGGAGCTGGGAGGGGAGTGTGGGCCGAGATGTGGGTGGAGGCCTTGCGAAGGGTGAATGCATCCTCATCATGTGCAAAGCTAAGCCTCATCTAGTTCAAAGTTGTACCTAGGGCGCATATTACAGGGCGAGGATGAGTTGGTTCTTTGAGGGTAGGTAGAGGATTGGTGTGGGTGGTGTGTGAGGGTTGGGGCCACAAATCATGTCCACATGGTCTGGGCGTGTCCAAGATTCAGGGGGCTCTGGCAGGGGTTCTCGGACGTGATGTCTGATTTCTGGGGTGAGGTGGTCTCGAGTCCAGAGGTGGCGATATTCGGGGTGTCGGAAGACCCGGGAGTCCAGGGGCTGAGAGAGGCTGATGTCTTGGCTTTTGGCTCCCTGATAGCC
The DNA here is from genome assembly GCF_047496885.1 of Scyliorhinus torazame. Classification (NCBI taxonomy): domain Eukaryota; kingdom Metazoa; phylum Chordata; class Chondrichthyes; order Carcharhiniformes; family Scyliorhinidae; genus Scyliorhinus; species Scyliorhinus torazame. Next base: position 111,151,370 of record NC_092713.1, on the reverse strand, counting down.
CAGAGATAGATCTTGCCCGGAGATAGATCTTGCTCTGGTGGTGGGACTCGGAGCCTCTGAAAATAGGGGTGTGGGTAAGTGACCTGGCAGAATTCCAGTTTAGAAATACCAGCTGTCCGGAAATGTTTTGAGCAGACTCAAGTATCATTTTAGTACTTAGGGAGCGGACACTGGGAAGTTACAGAGTGGAATTTCATGGCCCCTGCTGATGGTGGGAATTTACGGTCCTATCGAAGTTAATGGGCTTATGAATGGCTTGCCGCATTTTCTGGATAAGTAAGACAATATTTATTATTGCTTTATAATGTTATATCACTTTTATGTTTCAAGTAAATATTTATATTTACAGTGTTTCCTGTTCACACACTTGTGCTTAGGCATTCTTCCAGAACATTTTCCAAGAATTTTGGTCTGGAGACGTTCCAATGTATTTGACATTCTACAAATATTAAATTAGGTTTTAGGGCCAAAGAGAGCGGTTAGGAGTAATCGTCGAGTTAGTACTCTATTAAAAACCCAGTTACACCTCATTCAACAACTTGTAACTTTGGAAAGGGTTTGGCTTCTTCCGGTGACGGCGGGCGGGAGGCAGCCGCACAATGGAGGGCTCCCGTTCGGGAACGTCATTTTCAGGGCTTTAAGCCCGGTCCCAGGGTCCACGGAGGCGGCATAAGCAGGGAGAAGGCACAGAGGAGACACAGTGAAGGCACAGTAAAGAAAAATGTCGAGGGTGAACAAAAAAACAGCAGTAAAAAAAACAGCTGAAGGTCCATCGGGGAGTGGAAAGGTCACCACGGGGTCACCAAGGAAAATGGAGGCTGGAGCACCAGGGGAGGCCGCATTGCTTACGGCTGAAGAAATAACTAAGGTGATGGCTGCGGAATTCGAAAGGCAGTTTACAAAATACATGGAGACAATGAGGAAGGAGATGAGAGAGGTTTTGAGCGCTGGTGGAGGAGGCGATTTCCCCGGTGACAATGGCGGTGGCGAGCGCAGTAGCGGAGGTGCGGGAGCAAGGGGAGGCGCTGAAGGAAGTGGAGGAGACATTATTGCAGCACGGTGATCAACTTACCTCGATGAGGAAGGAGATGCGGAAGGTGATGGACATTAACAAGGATCTGCGAGGAAAAATGGAAGACCCGAAAAACAGATCCAGGCGACAGAATTTGATGATTGTGGGGCTGCCCGAAGGAGTTGAAGGACCGAAGCCGACTGAGTATTTTGCCACGATGCTGGCCAAACTATTGGGGGAGGGGGAGGATCCCTCCCGATATGAGCTGGATCGGGCTCACCGGTCGTGGAGGCCAGGTTTGAGCTGGTATCCGTGTATACCAGGACTTTACGGTGGAGCTGGCGAAGAGGCGGGCTGCCTTCAACCGGGTGAAGAGGGCACTGTACATTAGCAAGGTGCAGTGCGGCATTGTATATCCAGCGAAGCTGAGGGTGACTTACAAGCTCAAGGACTTTTATTTTGGAACGGCGGAAGCAGCGGAGGAGTTTGCGAAGGCAGAAGGACTGTGGCAGAACTGAGAAATTAAGAAATGGCCATGGCCGATGTGACCTCATGACTGACTGTATTTTCTTCTTTTTTTGTTTCACTGCGTGTGGGTGTAGGGGCTAAAGGAGCCAATGTTGTATATATTTGGACAAGGGAAGTGATGGGACTTTCACTCGAAATGAGGGCTTTTTGGGGTGTAGGTGGATATGCGGGGTTTGTGTGCTAAAAGGGGATTTCTGGGCTTTCCTAGGGCCAGGCAAGGGGGAAAGGGACCCGGTCGGGGGCCTCCACGCTGGCCGGTTTAAGCCGGCCAGTGAACGGGAGTGAGGTGGGGGGAGGGGCTGCGGCCATCGGAGCTTGGCAGAACAGGGTCCGAGTGGTCTAGCCGGGGTGGAAAGTTGGGGGGAAGGAACCGAGGTTGGGGGGACGAGTTTTACAGGAGGCAGTGGACGGGAGGAGTTGGAGAGGGGGGGCGGGGGTGGTGTTTACAACTCTCGGGTATCATGTACGGTACTCTTTCAGAGGTTGGATGGCATTGAGTGTAGGGGGGGACGGGGGTGAGTGGACTCTATAGGTTAATGGTGACCATGGGTGGTCCCGGACTCCTTTTTCTTTTTCTCCTTTGTTTTTTGTTTCCACCGTGGGAGGGTTTGTTTTATTGGATGCATATAGTGACAGGTGGGCCGTTGTTTGGGGTGATGGGAGGATGGGATCATTGTTATTGTTAAGGGGATTGATTTTGTATTTGTTACCATTTACTGTCTGTGGGTGGGGTGTACATTTTGAAGGAAAATGTGAAAATGGAGAATAAAAATATTTTTTTTAAAAGGGTTTGTACAGTGGGATTAATAGCATCAGAGTGCAAGTTCTCATCAATTTACATGGTTGCTTAGGGATTGCACTCATGGGGAGGGGAACCCCAGAGGAGAGTATAATCACTGACAGCAACTTCTGAATTTCCAAATTATTCTGTGCATGTGTGAACACCCAAAAGTTGCCATCTGTTTCAGTGGAAATGACAGTGAATGCTGAGAGTTTTGCCATCATTACCACTGCAAAATCTGGGGCATTAATTTCTAAGTCCGTCGAGTCTCCATTATTTCAATTCTTTCCTCCCCACAATTGAATGACTAAAGCAGCCTTTCTTGGTGGGACACACGGAGGAGTGCCCGGCTCTTGAGCTTCCCCACATTGCAACCAATAAGAAACTTGCAGATGGCAACCCGAACCATGACTCTAAACGGAAATTAAATCAGCAAGTTTCTACTGTCTGATTGATGGCTCACTGGGATCCCACTTCTGATGATGGAAGTCACAACTGCACTCTGGATAATTGAACATGTGTGTACCTCAAACAGAAATGTAGTTACTAGCTTCAGAAGGGCAACTCCAAAGTTTGTCAATGGTTCCTGACACTGTTCACAGGATCATTTTGATTCTCCTTCCTCTTGCTTGAAATGAGTTTTAGAAAACTACAGTGAGTACCATCCGTACTGGACATACAACCATTATCTAGGTAGCATGGTGAAGTGTTTATTCCCCCCTTCACAAACTGCACTAAATTTTTAATCTTTAATCTAAATGACGATACCCACTGACACCCCAATTGATCTCCCCGCGGGAGCCGTGGAATACGAGCTGGAGACGCTGGGGACCCAGCAGCTGGGGCTCGTATTATTGCCTCATAAAAGCCAGCCTGGACTGTGACTGGCGAGAGCACTTGTCCCGATTGGGACCTTGGGACTGTCAGCCACGTTGCGGCCTTTAGTTTTGTTGCCGAATTAAACTTTTTTGGGGATTTACCTTCACGGGCCTCCTGAGCTTTTATACTGGAGACGAGGAAAACAATGGCTGTGATCCTGGACATCCTGACTGCAGCGGAACTCACAAGCACAAGAACAAGGTCAGGAAGAAGTCCAGAGGCCTTTGATGCAGGCATAGAAGACTGGTGTATTGGCTCGGTATACTGAACTGGTGCAGCATTTCTTCAAGGCAAATGGTATTGTTGGAGAGGACCGGCAAAAGGTAATGCTCCCGACATTCAGAGTAATCAAAGCCTCACCTGCCTGGCAGCTCCGGACCCGAGAACCTTTAGCAAACTAATGGAACTTGTTGCGAATCGTTGCCACCCTCAGCCATCAGTAATAATGCAGAGATACCACTTTTAATACAGCTGGGCGAACCCCTAGGGAATCAGTTATGGAATTTCTCACGAGCCTTCACAAGTTAGCTGAGCATTGTGACTTCGGCCTATCCCTCCCTGAGATCTTGAAAGATCATTTGGTGTGTGGCATAAACAATGTGGCGACCGAAAGGAACCTGGTTTGGATATAAAATGGGACCTAGAACTGCGGCGCTCCAGTGAAAAGGTTCCACAGACTATGATGTACACAGTGCTGGCTGGCCAATAAGCAACTTACGTGACCCAGTCACCTTCAAAACAGCATTGTGGTCAAACCCGCTGGCCAAGGGTCACCACAGCCCCACGAGATATCTCCCCAGAGGACAGTGAGGAGTGCCCACAACAGTGCTGCACTTGCGGTTGCAGGAACCGCGGTGGTCAAGGCTACCAGAATCGCCAGCCATGATGTGGAGATGCTGCTGTGGACTGGGGTGAGCACAGTAAGAAGTCTTACAACACCAGGTTAAAGTCCAACAGGTTTGTTTCGATGTCACTAGCTTTCGGAGCGCTGCTCCTTCCTCAGGTGAATCAACAGCGACCGTGTTGCCCTGACCATGTGACTCAAGTGCCTCAAGCAATCGCTTTGCACATCGCCCAACCGAGGAGGATTTCATGCAGTTAAACTGCAGCACGGTCCAAAGTAGCCCCAATTGGAATAACGCTCCAAGTTAACAGTTACCTTTTGAACATGGAAATCGATACGGGACTGCCGCTTCAATTATTGGACAACAGACATTCTATAAGCTCCTTTTGGGGATCCAGCCCTGGGCTTGAAGGATACCAAGGCCCAGCTGGCAACATACACTGGGGACTATTAACTATCATTGGGACCACGGTTACCCACGAAGAGCCGTTGGCTCGGCTACCACTGCTCCAAAGATGTGCAGGTTACGAGAAATGGTCATGCTAAATTGTCCCTTGGGGTCCAAAGATGAACAGTTTAGGTGTGGTTACAGGGATCGAGCGGGGAAGTGGGCCTAGGAAGGGTCTTCATTCAGAGGGTCGGTGCAGACTCGATGGGTTGAATGGCCTCCTTCTGCATTGTAGGGATACTAAGGATTTTATAGAGTTAGATGCGGCATCGCCAGACTCACAGGGGGTTTTACAAGAACATCCGGCTTCCATTCGGGGTATCATCGGCATGTGTAATTTAACAGCGGGTGATGTTAATCATCCTTCAAGGGTCCCACGGGGTGCTTGTCGACTTGGACGAGGTACGTATTATGAGAAGGAACAATGGGGAACCTCGAAGAGGTCCTCCAATGGTTTCCCAACGTGGGTGTCTGCTTGCAAAGGGGCAAGTGCGTCGTCCAGAGGAAAAAGGTTTCATATTTGGGACATTTCCATCCTCGGCCTGCTGCAATGTTCCAGTGAAGCCCAGCGCAAACTGGAGGAACAGCACCTCATCTGCCGATTAGTCACGTTACAGCCTTCCAGACTTAACATTAAGTTCAACAACTTCAAACTGTGAACTCTCTCCTCCACCTTCACCCCATTTTTATTTCTATCAATTTATTTTTCTTTTCATTTCTTCCATTGATCTGTTTTTCCCTCACCATTGTTCCCCTCCCCTCCCCCCGTTCCACTCGGGCCAAACGTTCCTAGTTGCCCTTTAACACTTTGTTCTGCCATTCACACATTCTAATCTCATTATGTGCCACTATCAACACCCTTATTAGCCTTGATTACCACCATTTATATTCATTTTATCTTCTGTCCTCGACATCTTTGTCTATCTCCACCTATGGCTGGCCCCCTATCCAGCCCCACCACTCCACCTCCCCATTTTCTCTAGCTTTGACAAAGAGTCATCCAGACTCAGAACTTTAGCTTCCTTTTTCTCTCCACAGATGCTGTCAGACCTGCTGTGATTGTCTAGTATTTTCTACTTTTGTTTCAGATTCCAGCATCTTTTTTGTAATTGTGCAAACCTGCGGGTAAACTCGACTCCCTGACTTTTATTCATTTCACTGATGACCCTCCTAACTGTCACATTGCTACGCAATCGCTTTTGCATCAGCTCTTGGCTAGTCCAAAGGGGCTTTAATTACTACCTTAAAGGCCCTCTGTCATCCCTTAACAGTTCCTTTGACAGGACCCTGACACTTCCAATCCTCATTGCTATGTCTGCTGCCCAGCCCAGAGGCCTATCACAATTATGGCAATGGACTAAGTTGCAATTTCTGAGGACCGACCTTCCCTTCTGCCACTGAAGGCATAGAAATGCCACAGGATGGCACAACACTGACACTTCTGAAATGCAATTTCAGCATTCATTTGTTTTCTCAAGTAGTACCTAAGTAGTGGCACTGGCTAATATTACTACCAACATTAAAAAAATTAATTCATAGGGTATAGGCATCGCTGGCAATCCCAACATCCATTGCCCATCCTTAAGTACACTTGATAAGGTGATGGTGAGCTGCCTTCTTGACAGCAAGTGGCTTGCTCAGCAATTTCAGAGAGCAGGTAAGAATAAACCACATTTATGTGGGCTTGGGATCACATATAGACCAGACCAGATAAGGACAGCAAATTTTCTACCCTAGAGGACATTAATGAATCAGTTGGATTTTAACGTCAATCCAGTAGTCATGGGTCACTATTACTGATAGCGGGATTTTAATTCCAGATTAATTTAATAACAGAATTTAACTTGCCCAGCTGCCATGATGAGATTTGAACTCATGTCATTTTAACTCATAATAAAGGCTTTGCTGCTCACATCAATAAACAGAGGGACACACTGGTTTATCCGGTAAAGAGGAGGATTGAATTCAGCCCATCGCACCTGCTTGATCCATGCACAACTTATAGTATAAGGTAAGTAAAAGGTATACTCCCGGGGTGAAACTTGAGGCCAACTACCAACGCAAGTAAAGCATTGAGTAGCTGAGGGGTGGGATTGATTTATACTCAGGGTACATGCAAAAGTATGAAAAAATGAGGTTGTGTTTTACGTTGTAATGTATCGTATTATTGAATTAGGGACAGAAAGTGAACAAAATTAACATAAGCAATAGTAATGGAGAAATGAAAACACGAAAGAGAGACAAATCCCCTAGATCAGATGGTTTCCATTCCAGAGACACTGAGGCCCTAACTACAATCTTCCAATTCGGAAACCGTACCTTTAAATTGAAAAATTGTGCTTGTATCGCTGCTACTAAAATAACTGAGAGAGATTGTGGAAACATAGACCAAATAACCTAGCATTTGTTGTTAGAAAAATGTGATGGGTCTATAATAACTTAATTACAGTGTTAATGTAAGCCTACTTGTGACACAAATAAAGATTATTATTATTCGTGGATGGAAGGAACTAAACTGGCTGAACTGCAGAGAATTTTGGGCCCCACACCTCAGGAAGGACATACTGGCACTGGAGCGGGTCCAGCGGAGATTCACACGGATGATCCCAGGAATGGTAGGCCTAACATACGATGAACGTCTGAGGATCCTGGGATTATATTAATTGGAGTTTAGGAGGTTGAGGGGAGATCTAATAGAAACTTACAAGATAATGAATGGCTTAGATAGGGTGGATGTAGGGAAGTTGTTTCCACTAGCAGGGGAGACTAGGACCCAGGGGCACAGCCTTAGAATAAAAGGGAGTCACATTAGAACAGAGATGAGAAATTTCTTCAGCCAGAGAGTGGTGGGTCTGTGGAATTCATTGCCACAGAGGGCGGTGGAGGCCGGGACTTTGAGTGTCTTTAAGACAGAAGTTGATAAATTCTTGATTTCTCGAGGAATTAAGGGCTATGGAGAGAGAGCGGGTAAATGGAGTTGAAATCAGCCATGATTGAATGGTGGAGTGGACTCGATGGGCCGAATGGCCTTACTTCTGCTCCTATGTCTTATGGTCTTATGGTCTTATTGCTCATTGTCACTGCTTTTGTCTTTTTTGAAGGGGTAATTTGTAATTGAAATAATTAGAAAAAAACACCAACATCAAGAAAACAGTCACATTTCTGACTATTTAAGGTCAATTTTACCCACTGTCTCTTATTGACAGAAACACAGAAAGGAAGAGAGTAAGGCAAATATTTTGGTAAGCTGCTGATTTGACCAAATGAAGAAATATGTTAGATCAGATCGTCATAGAGGTTGCGGTCATTGAGCATCATTCTCTGTTCTTGGTGGTATTAATATAAAAAGGAATCCCACATTATTAGCAGTGGCATGCTTCTGCTGTCATTGCACAAATGTCATTCAAGGATTCAACCCATGCACACAAAGCTGAGCTCCTTAGATAATTCACAGCAAGCTGCATCTGTAGATGTTACAACGCATTCAAAATCTTCCAGAAAAATATGAAAATGTAATAACTTTCCTTCTTCTATATTTTCTTTACGCTGATGTCACTGTGAAGCAAGTAATGCACATTATTATTAGAACAGTGCATAAAATTCCTGTCACTAAGCAAATGCTGTATATCCAGGCTATGCACCATGAAAAATGTAATATCCTCCCTTACCCTTTCCTGAGCATCCTTGAGATTGAAGATTGATTGCATTAGTCACTTTATGAGTGAAAGGCTTCCATTTGAGGATGAATGAAGATCAGACTTTCTATTATGAAAATGAAAATGGCTTATTGTCACAAGTAGGCTTCAAATGAAGTTACTGTGAAAAGCCCCTAGTCGTCACATTCCGGCGCCTGTTCGGGGAGGCTGATGCGGGAATTGAACCGTGCTGCTGGCCTGCCTTGGTCTGCTTTCAAAGCCAGCGATTTAGCCCTGTGCTAAACAGCCCCTATTATTAAAACTGTGAGCATCTAGGCCAACATGTTACTGTTCTAACTCTTAAAAGATATTGGGCGGGATTTACCAAGCAACCCGCCGTGTGTTTTTCGGCAGCGGAGTCGAACGGCCAGCGGGATCTTCTGGTCCAGCTTTTGTCAACAGGATTGCACCCTCGTTGCCAGGAACCCCAAGGTGGGGGTGCGCCATCGGTGGGACCGGGATATCCCACCGGCGTCAACAGCTGGCAAATTCCACCCATTCGCTTAGAGATCAGGAGCAAAGTTGGTGACAAAGATTCCAAGATGGTAGACATTGTGTGGTGTGCACATTCTGAGCCACAAATGCACTGTCTATCACCTTCTGCACTGTAAATTCTATGAAATAATCTATGAAATGGTATAAGTGTTGAATGTTTCCAGGGCCTATTATTAACACATGCTTTAGGACATATTCATATACAAATAAGGGGCTAACATTATAGCAAATAGTGTGAGAGCACATATAACACATCCATAAAAATTGGTTTGCCATGTGTTATGACCCCCTGGGCTAGTGCACGGTCAATTCCAGCCCCACTTGACTCAGAGTCACAACACAATTTAAATTAATAAATAATTCTTAGAAAAATACCCAAAGTTTTGGCCCTTCGCTGCCCAACAATTACAGTCACCAGGTTTGTAAATGTAAACACAATTAGTTTTTATTTAGAACAAGAACTACAATGAAATTTTCAGCAAAGATAATTGTTTAACTATTATCAAATTCCTAATCCTCGACTTTTACTTGCTCCCCCACCTGCTACACACACGCAAGACAAACAAACAGAGGGGAAGAGAGGGATGAAAGTAGTAAGTAGCAGGTCTGTGTCTCTCAGCATCCAGGATTCAAACTAACCCTGCTTTCATTCGGTCTCTGGAAATCATTCCACTCAGGCAGGATCAAATCACCTTGTTACCGGGCAGAAAACAACCTTTTGGCCAATTCATTGGCCACCAGCTAACCAATCAAACTGAGTCCCACCCATTCCTCGGGTGCCACAACATCAGGGTTCTGTTATCCAAAGCTAATTGCACCATGTACAATGTTGCAACTTATTTAATTCCTCATTCTCTCTGCTGCTTGACTGAAAGATTAAGCATTATGCCCATTAGCATCCATCGATCAAGAATGATAATGGCAAAAATAAAGAAATGGGAAATAAGGGAATCATCAGGAAGGGCCCTTACAGCTGAACCATTAGTCCTTAAAGCAACAGGCCACCAACAAAAAGTAGGTTTCTAAAATGTGCTTGATGAATGTTTATTAATTCTGGGTGTGGACATTATTGGCAAGGCCAACATTTATTGCCTATCCATAATTACCCTGAGAGGGTGGGAGTGGCTGATCTCCATGAATTCACGCAGTCCTTCGGGTGAAGGTACTCTCAGAGTGCTTTTAGGTGGAGAGTTTGAAGATTATGAGCTGGATTCTCCACCGCCGGGATTCTCCGTTGAGCCGGCAGTGCACCCACGCCTGTAAATTTCCTGACTGTATGGGGTCGCCACAATGGGAAATCCCATTGGCAGGTGGCGGGAAAAGAAAATCCCTCTGTCGGTGAGGGAACACCGCCCAGGAATACGTGGCTGGTGGACCAGAGACCCCCGCCCAGCACCTTTGACAGTGGAGCACTCCCTTAGTTCAGCACTGGAATGTCAGCCTTGTTTTGTGCTCATGCACTGGAGTGGGGCTTGAACCTGGAACCTTGTTACTCAGAAGAAATATTGCTACCAACTGAGCCCCAGGGCAAGACTTTACCGTGTACTTTGAGAGTAAATAGAAATCCTGACTCCATACTTGCTGGGAACCAGACCGGGGAGATCTATTTTCCCGGAGGTGGGGTCCTAATTGACTACCTATGTGCTGGGCTGATATGTATCTGTGAATACATTCCTGCTGCGTCTGCTTCACGTGATGTGTAGTGATGTCAGAAGGGTGCACAGGCTTTGGGCAGATCACCATCTTGATTGTATAAGCAGCATCCTTAATAAACCTCTCGTCGCATTTTCTAAGAATCCAGAGTGTGGGCATCTCCATACCTTTTCTCTTTATGTAACAAAGAAATATAACATTGGCTTTCTGTGAAGGATGATGGACAGGTCTCCCAATAATAATAAGAACATAAGAACATAAGAACTAGGAGCAGGAGTAGGCCATCTGGCCCCTCGAGCCTGCTCCACCATTCAATGAGATCATGGCTGATCTTTTGTGGACTCAGCTCCACTTTCCGGCCCGAATACCATAACCCTTAATCCCTTTATTCTTCAAAAAACTATCTATCTTTATCTTAAAAACATTTAATGAAGGAGCCTCTACTGCTTCACTGGGCAAGGAATTCCATAGATTCACAACCCTTTGGGTAAAGAAGTTCCTCCTAAACTCAGTCCTAAATCTACTCCCCCTTATTTTGAGGCTATGCCCCCTAGTTCTGCTTTCACCCGCCAGTGGAAACAACCTGCCTGCATCTATCCTATCTATTCCCTTCATAATCTTATATGTTTCTAAAAGATCCCCCCTCATCCTTCTAAATTCCAACGAGTACAGTCCCAGTCTACTCAACCTCTCCTCGTAATCCAACCCCTTCAGCTCTGGGATTAACCTAGTGAATAGGCATAATAAGCTTTATTATTGTCACAAGTAGGCTTACATTAACACTGCAATTAAGTTACTGTGAAAAGACCCTAGTCGCCACAGTCCGGCGCCTGTTCAGGTACACAGAGGGAGAATTCAGAATGTCCAAATTACCTAACAGCATGTATTTCGGAACTTGTGGGAGGAAACCGGAGGAAACCCACGCACAGGGCTAAATCGCTGGCGATGAAAGCAGACCAAGGCAGGCCAGCAGCACGGTTCAATTCCCGTAACAGCCTCCCCGAACAGGCGCCGGAATGTGGTGACTAGGGGCTTTTCACAGTAACTTCATTAAAGCCTACTTGTGACAATAAGCGATTTTCATTCATTTCATTTCATACATGGGGAGAACGTGCAGACTCCGCACAGACACTGCCAGCCCAATAAGAAGGCGATAATTCCTGCCAATACTCTCATGGACAGATGCACCTGCGACAAGTTGATTGGTGAAGGTGAGATCAAGTAGGATTTTACCTCTTATTGGTTCTTTCACCATCCAGCTGTGAGGTGGCAAGGGGGTATTAGAGGACATGGGGTCTATGAGTGGGCATGGGGATATGAGGGATGGAGAGGGCATGGTGATTATGAGGCAGCATGGAAGGGGCATGAGGAAAAGGGGAGTATGATGGGTCTTTATAGGGGAGGCATGGAGTATGAGGGGGCATGGAAGGAGCATGGGGGATATGAGGGGCATGAAGAAGACCTGGAGAGTGGTTGGGCAGTGAAGATTTGAAGGTCAGCCATTACAAGTAGGCTGCTGTCCCAGTAAACTAGGTTTTCTAGCCTCCTGGCCTGACCATTTACTGACCAGCTTTGCTGCTCCAGGCCTGCTTTTGGAGGTGGCAGGTTCAACTTAATTTTGCCCTGCCTCCCCAGAAAGAAAATATTATGGAGGGGCCTCTTTTGAAGGAGACAGGCCCACTAGGGTGGGAGGTTTCCCAACTCAAACTTCCTGTCTTGCCCACGTCACTGGCTGTACTGCAGCTTGGAAAGCATTATAGAATCAAACTGCTTAATCAAATAACCTTGAAAAGCATTTGCCAAGTGTTGTACTCATCAATCAAATGAATACACAAGTGATCAATCAAAATAAAAGAAGGAATAAAACTTTGATAAATTATTTTCAGTCTTTGTTATTGAATTAATCTTTCAAAATGGCCACTGTTCATTAAAAGACTAACAAACCTTTGTCCAATGACAGTATTTATATACTGTCGATCATGATATCAGAATTCCCCAAAATCGGATTTCCAGTGTCGGTGATGTGTTGAGCACATCAGGTGGCTCTCCTCCCAATCTGACCCAAAACACTGAATATTTGGAGATTTTTGGCCCAAAAATCCACCCATCCAAAACTCTCCCGAACCCAGATGGTGCGAACAGCAACGATGTGGAAAGGAAGATGCCGGCAAACGGCAGTTCAAAGAGTCAGCGAGAAGGCAGAAGCGCCGGAAAGGGGCAAGAACAGCAGGCGGATGGACCAGCAGACCTACGAGGCGAGGGAGAAGCCCTGGCGGACCAGGAGAGAGGACGACCGGTGACTCGAACAGCAGAATAGGAGCGGACAGCGACGTTCACACCCACACCGGGGGACGGATGGAAGAGTCCTGCCATGAGGGAGGCGATTAAATTGGAGTTCCAGGCGGTGGTGAAAGAGGTGATGAAAGAGGTGGTGGCGGAAGCGATGGCCTCCCTCCAGCGCACGATAGACGGCCTGAGGAGGAAGGTGGAAGCCCAGGAAAAGATGATCCTGGACCTGGAAAAGGCATCATCGGATCAGATCGACAGGATTGTGGCCCTGGAGGCTGAGGTGAAGAGGTTGGTGGCGACCCAGGGGAACATCATGGAAAAGGTCGAGGACCAGGAAAACAGGTCCAGATGGCAAAATGTCCGCATCGTGGACCTGCCAGAGGGCATTGAGGGAAGGGACCCAACGGACTACATCGCCCAAGTGCTGGGCAACCTAGTCGGGAGGGACAGCTTCCCAAGCCCCCCAGAACTCGACAGGGCACAAAGGTTGTTCCAGTCAAAACCCAAAATTGGGGAGCAACCGAGAGTGATCATCGTGAAGTTGCACCGGTACCAGGATCGGGAAAATATCCTGAGGTGAGCGCGGCAGACAAAGTCATGCACATGGGAAGGGCACAGAATTAGGGTTTACCAAGACACATTGGGGCGGACCTTGCAAAATAGAGGTCCGGGTTCATGATGCACTATCAATTACGACGAGACGAGAGTAGAGAGTAATCGAGGCTTTATTACACAGAGATGTGTGGCCTCCTACAGCTGCAGCCGAAATGGCTGCCGTTCGGAGAGCACACACATTTATACTCCACCTACTGGACGGAGCCAGCAGGCAGGGATCTACCCCCATACCTGTAGTACAGGGGCTTTACCGTAATACCCTCGTATGCAGTGCAGTATATACAATATAATAGAACAGTGGTGACCACCACATTCACCCCCTGTTAAAAATGAGTCCAGCAGGGGTGGTGGAAAACTATTTACAAAAAGATTGTCATTAAAATTTCAGAGAAGGTTACAAATTTAGATGGTCGGGCGCCTTGATCTGTCGTTGAGAGCGCCGCAGTGCTGGTGGCGAGTCAGGCGTCGGCTCGGTCGTCGGTGACTCCGGGAGCGTGTCGACATCCTCTTCATCCCCGGGTGGGACTAAGGGGAGGACGGATTGTCCTGGAGCTGGGGGCTGTGGTGGGGTGCGCTGGGGGACGGGAGGGTGGCGCCGGGGCAGAAGGGGGCATGTGTGGGGACCCAGCTGGTGCCAGGTCCCTGAGGGAGACTGTGTCTTGGCGGCCATCGGGGTACGCTACGTAGGCGTACTGCGGGTTTGCGTGGAGTAGCTGTACCCTCTCAACCAACAGGTCCGCCTTGTGGAGCCACACGTGCTTGCGGAGGAGAACAGGTCCTGGAGCTGCCAGCCACGTTGGGAGCAAAACCCCGGAGGTGGACTTCCTGGGGAAGGCAAGGAGATGTTCATGGGGGGTTTTGTTAATCGCCGTGCACAGGAGCGACCGAATGGAGTGAAGTCCGCCGGGGAGGACCTCCTGCCAGCGGGAGGCCGGGAGATTTCTGGACTGTAGGGCCAGCTGGACGGCCTTCCACAGCGTCCCATTCTCCCGCTCCACCTACCCATTTCCCCGGGGGTTGTAGCTGGTCGCCCTGCTCGAGGCAATGCCCCTGTTGAGCAGGTACTGGCGCAGCTCATCGCTCATAAATGAGGATCCCCAGTCGCTGTGGACGTAGGCGGGGAAACCGAACAGAGCGAAGATGGTGTTGAGGGCTTTGATGACGGTGGCAGACGTCATATCGGGGCATGGGATGGCGAAGGGGAATCTGGAATATTCGTCGACCACATTGAGACAATACGTGTTGCGGTTGGTGGAGGGGAGGGCCCTTTGAAGTCCACGCTGAGGCGTTTAAAGGGGCGGGAGGCCTTCACCAGGCACGCACGGTCTGGCCGGTAGAAATGCGGTTTACACCCCACGCAGACCTGGCAGTCTCTGGTGATAGCCCTGACCTCCTCGATGGAGTAGGGCAGATTGCGGGCCTTAATGAAGTGATAAAAGCGGGTGACCCCTGGGTGACAGAGATCGTCGTGCAGGGTCCGGAGTAGGTCCACTTGTGCGCTGGCACATGTACCTCGGGACAGGACATCGGGGGGCTCGTTGAGCTTACCGGGGCGATACAAAATCTCGTAATTAAAGGCGGAGAGCTCGATCCTCCACCACGAGATCTTATCATTTTTGATCTTACCCCGCTGTGTTTTGTTAAACATGAAGGCAACCGACCGTTGGTCTGTGAGGAGAGTGAATCTCCTGCTGGCCAGGTAATGCCTCCAATGCCGCACAGCTTCAACGATAGCTTGGGCCTCTTTTTTGATGGAGGAGTGCCGAATTTCAGAGGCATGGAGGGTGCGGAAAAAGAATGCCACGGGCCTGCCTGCCTGGTTGAGGGTGGCGGCCAGAGCGACATCTGATGCATCGCTCTCGACTTGGAAGGGGAGGGTCTCGTCGACCGCGTGTATCGTGGCCTTGGCGATGTCGGCCTTGATACGGTTGAAGGCCTGGTGGGACTCGGTCGTCAGTGGGAAACCGGTGGAGTGGATGAGTGGGTGGACCGTGTCCGCATAGTTAGGGTCCCACTGGGCGTAGTACGAAAAGAACCCCAGGCATCGTTTGAGGGCCTTGCGGCAGTGGGGAAGGGGGTGATCCATGAGGGGGCGCATGCGATCAGGGTTGTGCCCTAGAACTCTGTTCTGAACCACGTAGCAGAGGATTGCTAATTGGTTCGTGCTGAACACAACTTCTCCTTGTTGAAGGCTGGGTTGAGGAGTTTGGTGGTGTGAAGAAATTTGGAAAGGTTAGCGTCGTGGTCCTGCTGGTTGTGGCCGCAGATGGTGACGTTATCCAGGTACAGGAAAGTGGCCCGCAGTCCGTACCGGTCAACCATTCGGTCCATCTCCCGTTGGAAGGCCAGGACCCCGTTAGTTACACCGAAGGGAACCCTAAGGAAATGAAATGAAAATCGCTTATTGTCACAAGTAGGCTTCAATGAAGTTACTGTGAAAAGCCCTTAGTCGCCACATTTCGGCACCTGTTCGGGGAGGCTGGTACGGGAATTGAACCGTGCTGCTGGCCTGCTTGGTCTGCTTTATGGTAAAGGCGGCCGTCCACTTCAAACGCGGTGTACTGGCAGTACGCCTTGCGAATGGGGAGCAGGTGGTAGGCAGATTTCAGGTCCCCTGTCGAGAAGACCCGGTACTGTGCAATCTGATTGACCATCAGATATGCGTGGGAGGGGGTACGCGTCGAGCTGCGTGTACCGGTTGATGGTCTGACTGTAGTCAACGACCATCCTGTTTTTCTCCCCCGTTTTCACCACTACCACTTGGGCTCTCCAGGGGCTGTTGCTGGCCTCGATGATACCTTCCCGCAGCAGCCACTGGACCTCAGACCTGATGAAGGTCCTGTCCTGGGCACTGTACCGTCTGCTCCTTGTGGCGATGAGTTTGCAATCCGGTGTGAGGTTTGCAAACAGAGAAGGCTGGTCGACCTTAAGGGTCGTGAGGCCGCATACAGTAAGGGGTGGTAGGGGCCCGCCAAATTTCAGGGTTAGGCTCTGGAGCTTGCACTGGAAGTCCAGGCCGAGTAGCAAGGCAGTGCAGAGTGTGGTAGTACCAGGTATTGCGGTACCTAAGAGGTGGATGACCATTGGTTAGACCCAGGAGTCTACCATTGACTGTTGTTATGTAGCTCCGCCCTGACAAGCGGAGTATAAGAAACGTTGCCGTCCCAGCAGTCTTCACTTTCTGTACCGAAGCTGCTGGGGAACAAGTTCTAGTAGATTAAAGTCTTCAGTTATGAAATCACTTCGTCTTGAGTGTAAGAGGTTGTGGAGGACATAGAGCCGGATGTCGCTGAACTCTATGCCCTGGATGGTGAGGGTGGCGATGCAGCACCCCCGGATCGCCACGGAGTGGGATCCGGAGGCCAGGGAGATTCTTTGGTTAATGGGGTATACCGCGAGGGAGCAGCGCCTTACTGTATCGGGGTAGATGAAGCTCTCAGTGCTCCCGGAGTCCAGAAGGCAGGATATCTCATGCCCATCGACCTTCACCTTTGTCGGCGCGCTCACGAGATTCTGCGGTCGGGTTGGTCGATCGTGACGGAGGCGAGATGCGGCTGGTCGGCGGCGGTTGCAGGCGATGAGCGGCCCGATGAGGTGCCTAAGGCGGGGAAGATGGCGGCGCCCACAGGCCGCACGTGTCCTGAGGCAGGCAAGATGGCGGCGCCCTCGGGCCGCACGTGTCCTGGGGCAGGCAAGATGGCTCCGCCCATTGGTTGTGAGGCAAGCAAAATGGCGGCGCCCACGGGCCGCACGTGTTGTGAGGGGAGCAAGATGGCGGCGCCCACGGGCCTAAAGTGGTCTGAGGTGAGGACCATGGCGGTGCCCACTGGCCGCACGCGAGGTGCGCAGGGACAATAGTGGCGATTGAGCGGGCCTGGCACACTGCAGCAAAATGTCCTTTCTTGCCGCAGGCCTTGCAGAGCGTGCTCCGCGCCGGGCAGCGCTGCCGTGGGGTGTTTTGTCTGTCCGCAGAAGTAGCATTTAGGTCCCCCGGGGTTGGTTGGCTGGCGCGTGATGCAGGCGTGGGGTTGGCTGGGGGCGGTCGCTGATGGGGGTTCACGATGGAGTGGCCGTGTGGTTGGGGGCATACGCCTGTACGTTGCGTGAGGCGACTGTGAGCGAGAGCGCTAGTTTCTTGGTCGGCGCGAGGTCAAGCGTAGCCCTTTCTAAGAGGCGCTGGCGTCTCTCATTAGCAGGTTAGAATGTTCAGCAGCCGAAACGGCCTGGCAATCACAGTCTCTCACCAGGGCGAGCAGGGCACGCCAGAAATCTTCCACAGACTCACCGGGAAGTTGGTGTTGCGTGGACAGGAGGTGCCGGGCGTAGATCTTATTGGTCTGCTGAGCGTAGTTCTCCTTCAGTAGCGCCATGGCCTCTGCGTAGGTAGGCGTGTCCTGGATGAGGGGAAAGACATCGGAGCTCAGCCGCGTGTACAGAATCTGGAGCTTCTGTGCTTCTGGGTTTGGGTCTGTCGCAGATCCGATGTAAGCTTCAAAGCAAGCTAGCCAATGTACGAATTCCTTTTTGCCGTTGTCTGCTTGAGGATGCAGCTGCAGGCGATCCGGCTTGATGCAGAGATCCATCTTTCTAAAATCTCTGTGTAATAAATTGATGCACTATCAATTACGGCGAGACGAGAATAGAGAGTAATCGAGGCTTTATTACACAGAGATGTGTGGCCTCCTACAGCTGCAGCCGAAATGGCTGCTGTTTGGAGAGCACACACATTTATACTCCGTCTACTGGGTGGAGCCAGCAGGCAGGGATCTACCCCTGTACCTGTAGTACAGGGGCCTTACCGTAATACCCTCGTATGCAGTGCAGTATATACAATATAATACAACAGTGGTGACTACCACAGTTCAACAGGGCAAAATCTACAAGAACGGGGTGAGGTTCGGCATATTGTTCCCAACCAGACGCTGGGTAATGTACCGGGGCAAGAGCACTACTTTGGCACCCTGGCGGACGCTGACGAGTGTGTGAAAACAAACAATTTGGAGAGGGAACAAACGTGGCAGTGGTGAGGGCAGCGGAAAGAAAGACTGAAAACGGAGGACGAGATGGAACCAAGAACTATTATGTGGACTCTGTATTTGCGTGGGACTGTGCTGCCTCGTTCTCACTTTAAAGAGAGGGAAGGCAGCGAGGATAGGGGAAGCAGGTGAGGGGGCAAGGAGGCGAAGGGAGACAGGCAGACAGAATAGAGACAGGGCTAAACCAGCCCAGGGAGGGGAGCCACCATACTAGTTGGGAGGGCTAGCATGGGAAGACAGGCAGTCCTCAAAGGGAGGGACAGGGCAGAAGGGGAGAAGAGTTATGGGGGGGGCAGGAAGGGGGGACAGGGAGGAGAGGGGAACAGAGATGGGGAGAACTGATAGAACAGAAAGGGGGCAGAAAGATAGGAAAGGGTTGGCAGCGAGACAGACACATGTCTCGGCGGACAAGGAACAGGACATGAAATCAAGATGGCGCCGCAACCAGCCACTTGGGAGGGTCCCTGAACAAAGGGAAACCCTGGAGCGCAGGGGCCTGACCACATGGTGAGAGCGGCGACCATGGCCATTTTGGACGGCCCCCTAAGAAAGGGAAACCCCAGAGTGCAGGGGCACGTCCACCAGGTAAGTATGTTTGATCCCGCAAAAACGTGGGGGTCACAGACCTCCTGGCCGACAAGGCCTTCTGCCAGAAAACATCGCAGGCCATAGGCGACTACGTGAGTAACAACCGGACCGGGGAGGTCACACCTTCCACATTCTGGGAAGCACTGAAGGCTGTGATCTTAGATGAAATTGTAGCCTACAAGGCATGTAGAGATAGGGAAGAGAGGGCGACCAGGCAACAGCTGATCAACTCCATCCTGGAGGTCGACAGAAAGTACTCCGAGGCAGTGGCGGACCTACATTTTTGGGACCCTGGAGCTTGAACTGTTATGGGGGCCGCCTCACAACCAGCAACGAGGTCTGGGTAACCACTGTTATCTTCTTCAATGGGGTTGTTCCACGACAGATCATCACACATTTAAAAAAAATGTAACCACTAAATCTCAGATTTTGATTAAAATTGCTGTACTGGGTTATCTCACATGTCAAAGCCACTGGTGTGAATAAAAATTTCCTATGCCTTATAGTTTTCGAGTTATGGGGGGATGAAAATTAGGGAAATGTTATATACATGCATGATGCATCATAGAATGATGAAATAAATCACAGAAAAGACCACAGTCAATATAATCTTTTATTTTAGACACCAATGAGAATACATACTACATGAAGCACATTTTACAAAATACTCTTTTTTCTGTTTTTTCTAGCAACATATTCACGTACAGTTTTGTCATATGAGAGCTTCCTTGCAATGTCAATTTCTAGAGACAATATGCATAAAGAATTTAAGCGCTCTTCAGTCATGGTAGTCCAAAATGTGTTCTTTATAAAGTATAGCTTTGAAAAATTCCTTTCTGCTTCACAGCTTGTGATAGGCATTGTCAAGTACAGCTTAAGCGCAGTATTAATATTGGGGAACACTTCAATTAGGTGTTGCTCACAAATAAGCTGAAGAACTTCTGCGCATTGCATTTTAGATGCGTGTTTTCTTCTGTGTACTGGGATTTCCTAAGGTGCAAATATTCTTTGAACTGATAACACTCGTTTATTAATTTGAGGTCAATATCATCTTTGTAATACGATATTATAAGTTTAATACTGCCCTCATCAATTTCAGAATTGTTCACCAATTCTGAGAGGACCTTGAACCTTTTCGCAATCTGCTCATATGGGTCAATCCTCTTGCGTAACTGGATTATAAGCAGTCATAGAGTTGATATAGAACTTCTATCCTAAATTTGTCAGCTCCTCTCAAAGAAGCAATACCACTTGTCCCATCTGAAAATTTCTTTGTAACAATCCGTTTGGAAGCATCAGAATAACTTGAGGTGATATCTTCACACAAACCTTTTGCTTCTGATTCATAGTGTGCAAACCTATCGGGGGTCAGAGAATTGAGCCCTGTACGTTTTCAAAGAGCAGTTAGATATAGCACTTGGGGTGAAGCGGTCAAAGGATATGGGGGAAAGGCGGGTTAGGCTATTGAGTTGGATGATCAGCAATGATCATAATGAATAGTGGAGCAGGTTCAAATGACGGAATAGGCTCCTCCTGCTCCTTGTTTCTGTTTCTGTTTCTAAAATAGCATCGTATAATATGTAGAACACAGGGAAATGCTCTTTTAGAAGAGTTAGTGCCTGATAATCGACATTGTATATAAAATCTATGTACCTATTCCTACAGTTGTGCAAAGTAAAAAACTGTATGAGGATAGATCAAAATTAAATTCTTATTCACACTGCAGTTGTCCACAGGTCAGTAATTTCCTTTTCAAAAGTCTCATAGAATGATGGAATATAACAAATAACAATCCTCTGGATGTGCAGACTAGTCATATGTAACCTGAGACAATGAAAAATACAACTCCTGCTGCTTTGGTAATGAATTTTACTCGTGCGCCAGAGATTTTGGCAAAGTGTTCACATTAATTGCAAAGAAATTGCACCAGCATGAGAAATTCAGACTAAATGTGTGGTCCTTGTCTACAACAGGTCTGCTTTGGTGCATAACTTATCCTTAAATTGTATTGTGTCTAGCTCTATGTGGGACAATAAATGTTTCAGCAAGAGTCATGACGCATCCTGAGCTAAATAATGAGGCATTAATGACATGACATAGGAATAGTTTTAAATTATTTATGATGGCTGAAATTTGGAATAATTATAAGCAATTACCAAAAAGTGACCAAATCTGAACAGGAAACAAAGTTTTGATTTTGGTTTCTTTAAAGGCTGAGAACGGAATATGCTTTGCTTATTTTTATGTTTGTTCTCTGGGTGCCAGTGACACTGGGAAGGTCACATTTATTGGCCATCTCTACCTGTTGTTAGAAAAGACGTCAATTTAACCATTTACACATAGCTGTTATAGAATAGAACATATAGAGGTACATTCTTGTATTCCTGATAATGTCACTGAACTAATAGAATATTCTGGAAGAATGATTGGACAGCTATTAAAGAGAAGTTGGTCTGTGTTGTATCTGCAATAGGATTGTACATGCAGGGAAAAGCTAGGGTTTGTAAGCCTACTTGTGACAATAAAAGATTATTACTATTAAATTGCAGCAGAGCAACAGGCCATTCAGTTCAACTAGTCCATGTCAGTGTTTGTACAACACACAAGCCTTCTTCCATTCGTTTTAGTCTAATCCTATCAGGATATCCTTCTATTTCTTCACTTTCCAGGGGCGGGATTCTCCCCTACCTGGCGGGGCAGGGGGTTCCGGCGTAATGGGAACCACTTCGGCGTCGGGCCGCCCCAAAGGTGCGGATGTCTCCGCACCTTTAGGGGCCAAGCCCTCATCTTGAGGGTCTAGGCCCACGCCGGAGCGGTTTCCGCTCCACCGGCTGGCGGGAAAGGCCTTTGGCGCCACGCAGGCTGGAGCCGAAAGGTCTTTGCGGGCGACGCGGGTCGGCGCATGCGCAGGAGCGTCAGCGGCTGCTGACGTCATCCCCGCGCATGCGCAGGGGAGGGGATCTCTTCCGCCTCTGCCATAGTGAAGATCATGGCGAAGGCGGAAGAAAAAGAGTGCCCCCACGGCACAGGCCCGCCCGTGGATCGGTGGGCCCCGATCACGGGCCAGGCCACCGTGGGGCACCCGCTGGGGGTGGTGGGTGGGGGTGTGGTCAGTTGTTGCTGGATGCTGGGGGTGGTGGGTGGGAGGTGTGGTCAGTTGTTTCTGGATTCTGGGGGTGGTGGGTGGGGGGTGTGGTCAGTTGATGCTGGATGCTGGGGGTGGTGGGTGGCAGGTGTGGTCAGCTATTGCTGGATGCTGGGGGTGGTGTGTGGGGGGTGTGGTCAGTTGTTTCTGGATGCTGGGGGTGGTGGGTGGTGGGTGTGGTCAGCTATTGCTGGATGCTGGGGCAGTGGTAGGGGTGTGGTCAGTTGTTGCTGGATGCTGGGGCAGTGGTAGGGGTGTGGTCAGTTGTTGCTGAATGTTGGGGCTGGTGGGTGGGGGTGTGGTCAGTTGATGCTGGATGCTGGGGGTGGTGGGGGGTGTGGTCAGTTATTGCTGGATGCTGGGGGTGGTGGGTGGGGGTGTGGTCAGTTGATGCTGGATGCTGGGGGTGGTCGGTGTGGTGTGTGGTCAGTTGTTGCTGGATGCTGGGGGTGGTGGGTAGGGGTGTGGTCAGTTGATGCTGGATGCTGGGGGTGGTGGGTGGGGCTGTGGTCACTGGATGCTGGGGGTGGTGGGTGGGGGGTGCGGTCAGTTGTTGCTGGATGCTGCGGATGGTGGGTAGGGGTGTGGTCAGTTGATGCTGGATGCTGGGGATGGTGGGCGGGGGTGTGGTCAGTTGATGCTGGATGCTGGGGGTGGTGGGTGGGGGGTGTGGTCAGTTGTTGCTGGATGCTGGGGGTGGTGGGTGGAGGAGTGGTCAGCTGATGCTGGATGCTGGGGATGGTGGGTGGGGGTGTGTTCAGTTGATGCTGGATGCTGGGGGCGGTGGGTGGGGGTGTGGTCAGTTGTTGCTGGATTCTGGGGGTGGTGGGGGTGGTCAGTTGTTGCTGGATGCTGGGGCAGTGGGTGGGGGTGTGGTCAGTTGTTTCTGGATGCTGGGGGTGGTGTGAGGGGGGTGCGGTCAGAAGTTGCTGGATGCTGGGGGCAGTGGTAGGGGTGTGGTCAGTTGTTGCTGGATGCTGGGTGTGTTGGGTGGGGGTGTGGTCAGTTGTTGCTGGATGCTGGGGGTGGTGTGCGGGGGTGTGGTCAGTTGTTGCTGGATGCTGGGGGTGGTGTGAGGGGGGTGTGGTCAGCTATTGCTGGATGCTGGGGGCGGTTGGTGGGTGTGTGGTCAGTTGTTGCTGGATGCTGGGGGTGGTGGGTAGGGGTGTGGTCAGTTGATGCTGGATGCTGGGGGTGGTGGGTGGGGCTGTGGTCACTGGATGCTGGGGGTGGTGGGTGGGGGGTGCGGTCAGTTGTTGCTGGATGCTGCGGATGGTGGGTAGGGGTGTGGTCAGTTGATGCTGGATGCTGGGGATGGTGGGCGGGGGTGTGGTCAGTTGATGCTGGATGCTGGGGGTGGTGGGTGGGGGGTGTGGTCAGTTGTTGCTGGATGCTGGGGGTGGTGGGTGGAGGAGTGGTCAGCTGATGCTGGATGCTGGGGATGGTGGGTGGGGGTGTGTTCAGTTGATGCTGGATGCTGGGGGCGGTGGGTGGGGGTGTGGTCAGTTGTTGCTGGATTCTGGGGGTGGTGGGGGTGGTCAGTTGTTGCTGGATGCTGGGGCAGTGGGTGGGGGTGTGGTCAGTTGTTTCTGGATGCTGGGGGTGGTGTGAGGGGGGTGCGGTCAGAAGTTGCTGGATGCTGGGGGCAGTGGTAGGGGTGTGGTCAGTTGTTGCTGGATGCTGGGTGTGTTGGGTGGGGGTGTGGTCAGTTGTTGCTGGATGCTGGGGGTGGTGTGCGGGGGTGTGGTCAGTTGTTGCTGGATGCTGGGGGTGGTGTGAGGGGGGTGTGGTCAGCTATTGCTGGATGCTGGGGGCGGTTGGTGGGTGTGTGGTCAGTTGATGCTGGATGCTGGGGGTGGAGGGTGGGGGTGTGGTCAGTTGTTGCTGGTTGCTGGGGGTGGTGTGTGGGGGTGTGGTCAGCAATTGCTGGATGCTGGGGGTTGTGGGTGGGGGTGTGGTCAGTTGTTGCTGGATGCTGGGGGTGGTGGGTGGGGGTGTGGTCAGTTGTTACTGGATGCTGGGGGTTGTGGGTGGGGGTGTGGTCAGTTGTTACTGGGTGCTGGGGATGGTGGGTGGGGGTGTGGTCAGTTGTTGCTGGATGCTGGGGGTGGTGGGTGGGGGTGTGTGGTCAGTTGTTGCTGGGGGTGGTGTGAGGGGGGTGTGGTCAGTTGTTGCTGGATGCTGGGGGTGGTGGGTGAGGGTGTGGTCAGTTGTTGCTGGATGCTGGGGGTGGTGTGAGGGGGGTGTGGTCAGTTGTTGCTGGATGCTGGGGGTGGTGGGTGAGGGTGTGGTCAGTTGTTGCTGGATGCTGGGGGTGGTGGGTGGGGGTGTGGTCAGTTGCTGGATGCTGGGGGTGGTGGGTGAGGGTGTGGTCAGTTGTTGCTGGATGCTGGGGGTGGTGGGTGAGGGTGTGGTCAGTTGCTGGATGCTGGGGGTGGCGGGTGGGGTGTGTGGTCAGTTGTTGCTGGATGCTAGGGGCAGTGGTAGGGGTGTGGTCAGTTGTTGCTGGATGCTGGCGGTGGTGGGTGGGGGTGTGGTCAGTTGTTGCTGAATGTTGGGGTGGTGGGTGGGTGTGTGGTCAGTTGTTTCTGGATGCTGGGGGTGGTGGGTGGGGGTGTATGATCAGTTGTTGCTGGATGCTGGGGCGGTGGGTGGGGGTGTGGTCAGTTGTTGCTGAATGTTGGGGGTGGTGGGTGGGTGTGTGGTCAGTTGTTTCTGGATGCTGGGGGTGGTGGGTGGGGGCTGTTGGGCAGCACGGTAGCACAGTGCTTAGCACAGTTGTTTCACAGCTCCAGGGTCCCATGTTCGATTCCCGGCATGGGTCACTGTCTGTGTGGAGTCTGCACGTTCTCCCCGTGTCTGCGTGGGTTTCCTCCGGGTGCTCCGGTTTCCTCCCACAGTCCAAAGATGTGCAGGTTAGCTGGATTAGCCGTGCTAAATTGGCCTTAGCTAAGGTGGGGTTACTGGGTTACGGGGATGAGGTGGAGGTGTGGGCTTAAGTGGGGTGCTCTTTCCAAGAACCGGTGCAGACTTGATTGGCCGAATCGCCTCCTTCTGCACTGTAAATTCTATGAAATATCTATGCAATATCCCTATCCTACAGAGAACTCCACCCCAAGATCTCATCATGGCCTGGATTCTCCACTTCGCGATGATGGAGGCATCACTCGCGATCGGGCATAGAATCGTGAGAAACTTTAAAAACAAGGTTTTGCCCAGCACTGATTTTGACGCCATGCTCCGGTCCTTCACTGGCAGCAAAATTGAAGTTTGCGCCGTGCGCTGGCTGGTCCATGTAAAAACCGCCATTTGCATGCATTTCAAAATCATTAACGGTTTGGACACTTCCTGTGTACCCTTCCCTGATGCTCCACTCCTTTCAGGTGGAAGTCACACTTGCGCGAATTGGTGCAAGTATTTACAATTGGAGCCTGGGAACCCTGGCCGGGATTCTCTGAGCCCACGATGGGTTGGAGAATCGGCTGGGGCGCAGGAAATTTGCGCCATGCCGCTCCAACGCCTGGCCGCTGACCGGATAATCGGTGCCAATCGTGCCCGCGCGGTCGTCGCGGCGCCGGTTGGGGGCCGCTGAAATAGGCCCGCACGGCGATTCTCTGCGGGTGACAGAACAAACTCCCATCGAGTTCCGCCGAGTCCTGCCGGCGTGGTTCAAACCTGGCACCATCCGGCGGGAGCTCAGACCCGGGCCCGCTGTAGACGTCCTGTTTGGGCGGGGGGGGGGGGGGGGGGGGATCTGACTCCAGGGGGGGCCTCTGCGGACTTCTGATCGGCGAGCAGCCGTGATCTGGAGGGGGCCTTCCTCCTTCCGTGCGGGCCCGTTGCTATGTCCCTGACTTGTTGCTCAGTGTCGGCGCGGAGATGGCAACCATGCGCATGAGCCGGCGCGGAGATGGCCATTGCGCACAACCACGCGGATCCGTGCCAGCCGTGCAGGGCTCCGTGCTAGACCCATACAAAACGGTGAATTGCTGGGGTAGGGGGCCCGTTAACGGCGGCATACACCACTCCGGTGTTTATGCCGGCATCAACACTTGGCCGGGATTTCAGGGGGATTATGCTGGGACTCCTCAGTGCATTCATCAGAAGCACAGCCCCACTACAGGGAAAGCAGGGGGATACAGGAGCTCACACCAAACAAAGGATGACACTGTGTCCACTGGCACTCTCCCTGGCACACTACCCCTCTCAGGGCAGAAGCCTCACCAGTCACACTATCAGCTAGCCCACCCTCAGGACCACGAGCTGTCTCCAAGCCCTGCCTGTTCACTGCGCCCCTGAACCTATCCATCCTGTCCCCGGTCAGGTTGTCATAACTCATGTGTCACACTCAGGACGCACATCGCCCTGCAACTAAACTCCCAGCAGACTCATACGTCCTTCCTTCACCCCCATCTGTAGGACCTGCCCACAAACACGCCTCTAAGTATGGAGGCGATTGGCAGCATACGGTGACCTTTCCCACTGCACAACTAGGTGCCACCCTGCTGGCAGGATAACACACGGCCCATCCAGTGACAGGGACGTGCTCCCAGACGATCAGAGGCTATCTGAACATTTACATGACACAGTGAGCAGTCAGTAGAGTGAGACGAATGGGGCCAGGAAATAGCTCAAAGGGGTGCATTTAAAACATATACTGCACCAATGGCGGTCTGTGCCAGGCCACCCCGATCCCAAGGGAGACACCCCAAGTCTACGAAGTTGGCACCAAGTCACTCCCTGCTACACCCCCGGTCCGGCAGCCACTACCCCCAGAGTGTTTCAGAGTTTTGTTACCTCTTACCTTCCTAGGAAACGGTGCCAAGTTCAAACCTAATTTTTTTCAAATTTGTGCAATTCTCTGCCCGATTCATCCTTCCGGAGTCGCGAAATGGAGAAGCCAGCCTAAGGAATTTAGGTTCTGGTTGTAAAGAGAGGCATATTTGGTACACTCAGTACCCAAACATTCAATAAATTGTTACAGAATCTGACAAACTTAGCCCACAGGTGAAAACTGTCCCTGGATCCATATACCACAAAACAAGGCACATATTTCAACATAAATCGTCCTTTTGGTGTGTCTCCCAGTACAGGTCAAGGTGCAAATCCCACCTCTGTGCGATTTCTCTGATGATTTATTGTGTAAAAGCACTAATACCGAAATTGTAGTGAGTCTTCAATGGTTTAATAATTGAATAATAATCTTTATTGTCACAAGTAGGCATATATTAACACTGCGATGAAGTTACGGTGGCCAAACATATGAGCATGTCCAATCCTTTGCTAATGAAGGTTCAATATGCTTGAAGAGAAATAATTTATTAAAAAATGATCAACCCATGCGATTGATTTTGCAGTGGTAATCAGCCAGAACCCAAGATTTAAAAAAAAACTTGAGAAGAGATCATTTGAAAAACAGAAGAATTCTTGTTTCCCTGAAAAACTGATAGTGTATCAAGAGAGTGGTGATGCATTATCTTAGGTGAGAGGCATTTTCATAAATGATGGCATTGTATATGTAACATAAAACTTTATAGTTCTGCAAATTCAGGGATAGCTGGCAAAATGTTGACTCTTGTGAATTGGCTGACTGAAATCTCATTTGTGCGATATGTTAAGCTTGCACTGAGATTCCAATGTGCACTATTTTTAGCACATAATTCACATATCCAGGTCAAATTTCTTATGAACTGTTTTAGGTAACTAAGCCATTAATCAAAGATTGTATTTAATTCCCAATTACCCTGGGCGGGATTCTCCACTCCCGCGCCGAAGTGCCCACGCCGACGTGAACGCCGTCGAGGTTCACGACAGCGAGAAACGGCCCCTATCCCGACCGATTCAGGCCCCGACAATGGGCTAGGATCGGGGCCGCGTCATCTACACGCGCCAGGCCTTGTCGCCGCGTAAAGGCGCCGCCGCATAGATGACGCGGCCGGCGCCGCATAGATGACGCGCCCGGCGCCGCATAACTGGCGTCACCCGCGCATGCGCGGGTTGGCTGGCGCCAACCTGCGCATGCGTGGTTGCCGTCCTCTCTGAGTCCGCCCCGCAAGAAGATGGCGGACGGATCTTGCGGGGCCGCGGAAGGAAGGTGGTCCTCCTTCAGAGAGGACGGCCCGACGATCGGTGGGCACCGATCGCGGGCCATGCCACATTTGAGGTACCCCCCTGTGCAGGATCCCCCCTCCCCCCCCCCCAGTCAGGCCGCCCCCCCAGCATTCCCGCGCTGTTCCCAACGGCAGCGACCATGTGTGGACGGCGCCTGGGGGGAACCCGCCGTTTTGGCCTGGCCGTTCGGCCTATCCGGGCCTGAGAATAGCGGGGGTGCCGGAGAATCGCCATTTTGGGTGTCTCCGGCGTGCCGCCCGTGGAACCCTCGCAGGAGGGCATCGGACCGGCGTCCTGGGAAATTTTGGCGGCCCAGGCGATTCTCCCAACCGGCGCGGGAGTGGAGAATCTCGCCCCCTATCTTTTCAAAGTTGTCGAGAAAATAATGCAAACATATTTTTGTAGCTGGTGTGTTACTCAGTGCCCTGAATAATACTTCAATGAAAAATGTCAACCTTGTGTGTCACCCTGGCTGACTGATAGCATCTCTTCCTCTCAGTCAAAAATATGCCAGCATCAAAAAGAATTCAGACTGGAGCACATGACCTCAGCAGATTTGTCGATGCATTATTGAGGGAACAGGAGCTGCATTGCTAGAGGTGCTGTTGTTTGTGTATGAGCTATTAAACCGAGGCTTGATCACCATGCTCAGATGGACTTAAAAGATGTCACATCATTATTTGATGTGGAGATGCCGGCGTTGGACTGGGGTGAGCACCTACTTCATTATTTGAAGAAGAGCAACAAGTCCTCCCTGGAGTGGATTTTATTTTATTTTTTTAAAAATATATTTTATTCAAGATTTTTTGGCCAAACATAACAGTACGTAGTGTTTATTTTAAACAACAATAAAGCAATATAAATAACCGTGGCCAGTTTTAAACAAATAAATAAATAATATATGAACAGAAACAAAAACCAAACTAAATGGCAACTGCCTTGTCAAAAATAAATACTCTCCAAAGATACAATCCAACAGTCCAATATACATTACCTAAAACAAGTGCCTATACATATACAATAACATCCCTGAGAGTCCGTCCGATTCCTCCCCCCCCCCCCCCCCCCCCCCCACCCCCCTCCCCCCTGGGTTGCTGCTGTTGTCTTCCTCTTTTCCATTCCCTCTATCTTTCTGTGAGGTAGTCGACGAACGGTTTCCACCGCCTGGTGAACCCTTGAGCCGAACCCCTTAGTATGAACTTAATCCGTTCTAACTTTATAAACCCTGCCATGTCGTTTATCCAGGTCTCCACACCCGGGGGTTTGGCTTCCTTCCACATTAACAATATCCTGCGCCGGGCTACTAGGGACGCAAAGGCCAAAACATCAGCCTCTCTCACCTCCTGCACTCCCAGCTCTTCTGCAACCCCAAATATAGCCAACCCCCAGCTTGGTTCGACCTGGACCCCCACCACCTTCGAAAGCACCTTTGCCACCCCCACCCAAAACCCCTGTAGTGCCGGGCATGACCAAAACATGTGGGTGTGATTCGCTGGGCTTCTCGAGCATCTCGCACACCTATCCTCTACCCCAAAAAATTTACTGAGCCGTGCTCCAGTCATATGCGCCCTGTGTAACACCTTAAATTGTATCAGGCTTAGTCTGGCACACGAGGACGATGAGTTTACCCTACGTAGGGCATCAGCCCACAGCCCCTCCTCAATCTCCTCCCCCAGCTCTTCTTCCCATTTCCCTTTCAGCTCATCTACCATGATCTCCCCCTCGTCCCTCATTTCCCTATATATGTCCGACACCTTGCCATCCCCCACCCATGTCTCTGAGATCACTCTATCCTGCACCTCCTGCGTCGGGAGCTGCGGGAATTCCCTCACCTGTTGCCTCACAAAAGCCCTCAGTTGCATATACCAAAATGCATTCCCTTCGGGCAACCCATATTTTTCCGTCAGCGCTCCCAGACTCGCAAACGTCCCATCTACGAACAGATCTCTCAATTGTGCTACCCCTGCTCTTTGCCATGCTCCAAATCCCCCATCCATTCTCCCTGGAACAAACCTATGGTTATTTCTTATCGGGGACCGCACCGAGGCTCCTGTCTTTCCCCTGTGCCGTCTCCACTGCCCCCAAATTTTCAATGTAGCCACCACCACCGCGCTTGTGGTGTATTTCTTCGGTGAGAACGGCAACGGTGCCGTCACCATAGCTTGTAGGCTAGTCCCACTGCAGGACGCCCTCTCCAATCTCTTCCACGCCGCTCCCTCCTCTTCTCCCATCCACTTACACACCATTGAAATATTGGCGGCCCAGTAGTACTCACTTAGGCTCGGTAGTGCCAGCCCCCCCTTGTCCCTACTACGCTGCAAGAATCCCCTCCTCACTCTCGGGGTCTTCCCGGCCCACACAAAACTCATAATACTCTTCTCGATTCTTTTGAAAAAAGCCTTTGTGACCACCACCGGGAGGCACTGAAACACAAAAATGAAGCTCGGGAGGACCACCATTTTAACCGCCTGCACCCTCCCTGCCAATGACAGGGACACCATGTCCCATCTCTTAAAGTCCTCCTCCATCTGTTCCACCAACCGCGTTAAATTAAGCCTATGTAATGTACCCCAATTCTTGGCTATCTGGATCCCCAAGTACCGAAAGTCCCTTGGTACCTTCCTCAACGTTAAATCCTCTATTTCTCTGCTCTGCTCCCCTGGATGCACCACAAACAACTCACTTTTCCCCATGTTCAATTTATACCCTGAAAAATCCCCAAACTCCCCAAGTATCCGCATTATCTCTGGCATCCCCTCCGCCGGGTCCGCCACATATAGCAACAAATCATCCGCATACAGAGATACCCGGTGTTCTTCTCCTCCCCTGAGTACTCCCCTCCACTTCCTGGAACCCCTCAATGCTATGGCCAGGGGCTCAATCGCCAGTGCAAACAATAACGGGGACAGAGGACATCCCTGCCTCGTCCCTCTATGGAGCCGAAAATAATCAGACCCCCGTCCATTCGTGACCACGCTCGCCATCGGGGCCCTATACAGCAACTGTACCCATCTGATATACCCATCTCCAAAGCCAAATCTCCTCAGCACCTCCCACAAATAATCTCACTCCACTCTATCAAATGCTTTATCGGCATCCATCGCCACCACTATCTCCGCTTCCCCCTCTGGTGGGGGCATCATCATTACCCCTAGCAGCCTCCGTATATTTGTATTCAGCTGTCTCCCCTTCACAAACCCAGTTTGGTCCTCATGAACCACCCCCGGGACACAATCCTCTATCCTCATTGCCATTACCTTGGCCAGAATCTTAGCATCCATATTCAGGAGGGAAATAGGCCTATAGGACCCGCATTGCAGCGGGTCTTTTTCCTTCTTTAGGAGGAGCGATATCGTTGCCTCTGACATAGTCGGGGGCAGCTGCCCCCTTTCCCTCGCCTCATTAAAGGTTCTCATCAGTATCGGGGCCAGCAAGTCCATATATTTCCTATAGAATTCAACTGGGAATCCGTCTGGTCCCGGGGCCTTCCCCGCCTGCATGCTCCCAATCCCTTTCACTACATCCTCCGTCTCAATCTGTGCTCCCAGTCCCGCCCTCGCCTGCTCCTCCACCTTAGGAAATTCCAGCTGATCCAGAAAGCACATCATTCTCTCCTTCCCATCCAGGGGCTGAGCTTCATATAATCTTTCATAAAATGCCTTGAACACTCCATTCACTCTCTCCGCTCCCCGCTCCATCTCTCCCTCCTCATCTCTCACCCCCCCTATCTCCCTCGCTGCTCCCCTTTTCCTCAGTTGGTGGGCCAGCAACCTGCTCGCCTTCTCCCCATATTCGTACTGTACACCCTGTGCCTTCCTCCATTGTGCCTCTGCATTACCCGTAGTCAACAAGTCAAATTCTACATGTAACCTTTGCCTTTCCCTGTACAGTCCCTCTTCCGGTGCCTCCGCATATTGTCTGTTCACCCTCAGAAGTTCTTTCAACAACCGCTCCCTTTCCCTACCCTCCTGCTTTCCTTTATGTGCCCTAATAGATATCAGCTCCCCTCTAACCACTGCCTTCAGCGCCTCCCAGACCACTCCCACCTGAACCTCCCCATTATCATTGAGTTCCAAGTACCTTTCAATACACCCCCTCACCCTTAAACACACCCCCTCATCTGCCAATAATCCCATGTCCATTCTCCAGGGTGGACGCTGTTCTTTTTCCTCCCCTATCTCCAGGTCCACCCAATGTGGAGCGTGATCCGAAATAGCT
Organism: Scyliorhinus torazame; assembly: GCF_047496885.1. Taxonomy (NCBI): domain Eukaryota; kingdom Metazoa; phylum Chordata; class Chondrichthyes; order Carcharhiniformes; family Scyliorhinidae; genus Scyliorhinus; species Scyliorhinus torazame. Next base: position 111,119,033 of record NC_092713.1, on the reverse strand, counting down.
ATAGCCGTGTATTCCGTCCCCGTCACCTTCGGGATCAGTGCCCTTCCCAAAACAAAAAAGTCTATCCGTGAATAAACTTTGTGGACATAGGAGAGAAACGAAAACTCCTTACTCCTAGGTCTACTAAATCTCCAGGGGTCTACTCCTCCCATCTGCTCCATAAAGTCCTTAAGCACCCTAGCTGCAGCCGGCCTCCTTCCGGTCCTGGACCTCGATCTGTCCAGCCCTGGGTCCAGCACCGTATTAAAATCTCCACCCATTACCAACTTCCCCACCTCTAGGTCCGGGATACGTCCTAACATACGCCTCATAAAGTTGGCATCATCCCAGTTCGGGGCATATACGTTCACTAAGACCACCGCCTCCCCTTGCAATTTGCCACTCACCATCACGTATCTGCCCCCACTATCCGCCACTATGGTCTTTGCCTCAAACATTACCCGCTTCCCCACTAGTATAGCCACCCCACTGTTTTTTGCGTCTAGCCCCGAATGAAACACCTGCCCCACCCATCCTTTGCGTAGTCTGACCTGGTCTATCAGTTTCAGATGCGTCTCCTGCAGCATAACCACATCTGCCTTAAGTTTCTTTAGGTGTGCGAGTACCCGTGCCCTCTTTATCGGTCCGTTCAGCCCTCTCACATTCCACGCGATCAGCCGGGTTGGGGGGCTCTTTACCCCCCCCCCCCCCCCCCCCCCCTTGTCGACTAGCCATCTCCTTTTTCAATCCAGCTCCTCACCTGGTTCCCAAGTAGTATCTCCCCCCAACGGCGCCCTCCCGCCCCGACCACCCCACCCCATATCAGCTCCCCCTTCTCCCCAGCAGCAGCAACCCAGTTAACCCCCACCCCCACCCCCCCCGCTAGGTCCCTCACTAGCGTAATTGCACCCCCCATGTTGCTCCCAGAAGTCAGCAAACTGTGGCCGACCTCGGCTTCCCCCCGTGACCTCGCCTCCCACTGTGCGAGGCCCCCTCCTTCCTGCTTCCCTGTTCCCGCCATGATTACCATAGCGCGGGAACAAAGCCCCCGCTTCCCATTTGGCCCCGCCCCCAATGGCCGGCGCCCCCAGCTCCTCATCCTCCCCCCCCTCCCCCACGACATGGGGGAGAGAGAAAAGTTACAGGGTCGCAGGATTAACAACTTGGGAAATCATCTCTTCCCCCTTTTCCCCCTCTTCACCCCACATATTCGCCCCACCACTTTGTCCCAAACGTTCTTTTTCTAGCCCGCTTATTCCAGTTTCTCCTCGACAATAAATGTCCACGCCTCTTCTGCCGTTTCAAAGTAGTGGTGTTTCCCTTGATATGTGACCCACAGTCTTGCCGGCTGCAGCATTCCAAATTTAACCTTCCTTTTGTGCAGCACCGCCTTGGCCTGATTAAAGCTTGCCCTCCTTCTCGCCACCTCCGCACTCCAATCTTGATATACGCGGATCACCGCTTTCTCCCACCTACTGCTCCAAGTTTTCTTTGCCCATCTGAGGACCATCTCTCTGTCCTTATATCGGCGAAATCTCACCACTATGGCACAAGGAATTTCTCCAGCCCTCGGTCTTCGCGCCATAACTCGATAGGCTCCCTCCACCTCCAACGGGCCCGTCGGGGCCTCCGATCCCATTAACGAGTGCAGCATTGTGCTCACATATGCCCCGACGTCCGCCCCTTCTGCACCTTCGGGAAGACCAAGAATCCTTAAATTCTTCCTCCTCGCATTATTCTCCAGCACCTCCAGCCTTTCCACACACCTTTTGTGTTGTGCCTCGTGCATCTCTGTCTTCACCACCAGGCCCTGTATGTCGTCCTCATTCTCAGCAGCCTTTGCCTTCACGACCCGAAGCTCCTGCTCCTGGGTCTTTTGCTCCTCCTTTAGCCCTTCAATCGCCTGTAATATCGGGGCCAACAGCTCCTTCTTCATCTCCTTTTTAAGTTCTTCCACGCAACGCCGCAGGAACTCTTGTTGGTCAGGGCCCCATATTAAACTGCCTCCTTCCGTCGCTATCTTGCTTTGTGCCTGCCTTCCTGGCCGCTGCTCTAGAGGATTCACCGCAATCTGGCCACGTTCCTCTCCTTTTTCCATCCGTGTCCAGGGGGGATTCCCTTCTGGTTTACCGCACAGTGTTTTTAGCCGTTAATATTGCCGTTGGGGCTACAATCAAGAGCCCAAAAGTCCTTTCCACCGGGAGCTGCCGAAACGTGCAACTTAGCTGGTCATCGCCGCACCCGGAAGTCTGGAGTGGATTTTATGAGGGGACGGATTACCCACAACCCCAGGATATAAAGGCCATTGACACTGTGTCAACTAGAAAACTGGCTGCCTCACAGAGATTATACACTGGGAGTGGTCTTAATAACTTGATCGTGGGACCTCCGCCCCTCAGGGGCTGGAAACCCCGCCCTAGAGAGCTGCTGACCCACCAGTTTGGCTGTCAGCTCCGAACCATGCCAGAAAACAGTAGTGCTCGCTGCTGGGACTACAAGGAGTCCAGAGAAGATGATTCTTGGAATTAAGCTCCATCCAGCAGTTTTAGATGGACATGTTTTCATGACCCCAGCAAGGTGGGGTGGGGAGATTGTGTTAGAGAGGCCAGGAGGGAGGCACAAAGGAGAGCTATCATCTTGGAGCATTGCCCCCTCGTGCCCATTTTTGGTCCTAGGTGTCAAAGCCGACTGGTTGAATCCCTTCCTTCTGCTTTTTCCAGTCCAATGTCATTTAATGGTAGAGGCAGATTGAGGCCGTAATCTAGCTGCTAACTGGCCATTTAAAGGCTTCAATAGGCTTAACGCAGTCAGATTGCCAGATGCTTTACCCGTGACCTGTAATAATGATACACAACAATGTGAATATAATGACTTTATATTTAGCTACTCTCTGTGTGGAAGCAGGTGATCAAAATCAGGCTTGTGATAACAATGCTACAATTGGCCATAATGCCTCGGGTTAGGGAAGTGAAAATAAAGGCCAGAGACCCTTCTGTCCATGACACAGCACCCTGCTGTAGGCTGAGGGCAGGACCAAGGTTGGGTGTAATGTCCTGCACAGTCAGAAAGATAACTTATACGGCCACGGGTCATCCAGGGAGGAGGTATCAGAGGTCACGTAGTTCAGCTGGAACTGTGGAGCACCAGTGAGAGAGGAAATAGCTTCAAGGTAGGGAGCAGGTGTCATGATATTCATATAAACATATCATGGTGTAAACACACACACACACTGATGGACAGATCAACGGACCAATCAACACACACGCAACATCACAGCCAATCACCAGCGAGAGCACTCGCACTATAAAACAGGGAACACCACAGTTCCCGCTCATTTCAGCAGGAGATAGCTTAGAGCACAGAGCTCACAGCGTGCCACTCAGACATACACCATGTGCTGAGTGCCTCTCTAAGATAGTGCTAGGGCTGGATCCACAGGTTAACTGGTAAAGTACGAACCACAGCCAGAAGTTAACAGTTGTTGTTATCAAGAATAATAAAACAGAGTTGTACCATCTACAACCGTGTTGGTTTGTTTGTGTATCGGAACACCCAACACAACATAGTACCAGGATTGGAACCCAGCAATTGTGAGACCTACCTGCACATCTTCAGAGATCCACCATCCTGCGCCATGGACACCATCAGCCCGCCGCAGCCGCTCCAAATCGCTGGAAACCTCGGCGTCAACTGGAAGCTGTTTAAACAGCGCTTCCAGTTCTTCCTAGAAGCCACAGACAGGGAGAATGCATCGGACACCAGGAAGATCGCCCTCCTCCTCTCCACGGCAGGGCAACACGCCATCCACATCTACAACTCCCTGGCATTCGCGGAAGGTGAGGACAAGACGAAGTACAAGACGGTCCTTCTAAAACTTGAGCAATACTTCAGCGTCGAGGTGAATGAGAGCTTCGAGAGGTACCTCTTCCAGCAGCGCCTGCAGGGTAAGAATGAGCCTTTTCAATCTTTTTTGACACACCTCCGTATCCTCGCGCAGTCCTGCGGCTATGAAGCCACCTCCGATTCCATGATTCGGGACCAGATAGTTTTTGGGGTCACCTCGGGCGCCCTACGCCAGCAGCTCCTCAAAATAAAGAGCCTCACCCTAGCCACCGCCATTGAAACCTGCGTCCTCCACGAAAACGCGACGAGCCGGTACTCCCAATTCCAGGCGGCCGAATCGGCATGGCAGGGATCCTACGAGGCCGAGCGGGTCCAGTCCATCGAGTTCCTCCCGGCCCGCGGCCCGGACGAGGGTAGCCATTTTGCGCGCTTTCCGCGGCCTCCCGCGCTTGTATGCATGCAGAGGGACGTGACGCGCAGGCGCGCTCTATGCAGGACCGAACTGCGCATGCGTGGTGGCGCAACGAACGCCATGACGTCACGACGTGCGGCAACTGTGGATCCGCACATTTAAAGCAGCAATGTCCAGTAGAAAATTGACAATGCCTCCGCTGTGGCAAGATGGGCCACTACGCTGCCTGCTGTCGAGTAGCTCAACCTGCCAACGCTCCCCAATTCCGCCAGCCTCGCAGGGACGTGCGGGCCATTCAGCCTCCATACACCGAGTCATACCCGGATGACGTACAGACCGGTGATACCGATGACCGGGAAGCTTTCCGCGTTTCGGTAATTGACAGAAATCGGAAGTCCCCAAGTAGGACCCACCAGCCAATGCGAGTGCACATCGTTAATCCGGGTGATGAATGGTGTGCCACCCTAATGGTCAACCGATCACCAATCACATTCCGTTTAGACACTGGTGCCTCCACCAATCTCATTGCATGGTTAGCCTTCTACGCCTTGAAGGTCAAACCACCGATTTGGCCATCCCGCTGTCAGTTGGTCGGTTACAACAGTAATGTTATCCCGGCCATGGGATCCTGCCAGCTCGAGGTTACACACAATTCATACACAGCCACACTGTCCTTTGAGATAGTTGGATCCTCGAAGGACTCCCTGCTAGGCGCACAGGCGTGCAAGGTTCTCCACCTCGTTCAGCGGGTACACACTCTGTCTCCAGAAGGCACGCCCGACTTCCCGGATGCAGACAGCAGGGCACAGCTCCACTCGCTCCTCGCCAACAACCAGGAGGCTTTCGAGGGCATGGGCACACTGCCCTACACTTACAGAATATGGCTCAAAACGGACGCCACCCCGGTCATTCACGCACCTCGTAGAGTCTCAGCACCACTCAAGGACCGCCTCAAGCAGCAGCTGCAGGATCTCCAGGACCAAGGAGTGCTTGTCGGGGTCACGGAGCCCACGCCATGGGTCAGCTCCATGGTGTGCGTAAAAAAGCCCTCTGGCGAACTCCGGATCTGCATCGACCCGAAAGACCTGAACAATAACATCATGAGAGAACACTACCCCATACCCAAAGGGGAAGAGAGCACGAGCGAAATGGCCCGGGCTAAAATTTTTACAAAGCTTGATGCCTCAAAGGGTTTTTGGCAGATTCAACTGGATCAGTCCAGCAGGAAGCTGTGCACTTTCAACACTCCCTTTGGCAGATACTGCTACAATAGGATGCCGTTTGGCATCATCTCGGCATCCGAGGTGTTTCATCGAATCATGGAACAGATGATGGAGGGCATCGAAGGGGTGCACGTCTATGTTGACGACGTCATCATCTGGTCCACCACACCACAGGAGCACATCAGTCGTCTCCAGCGCGCCTTTGCACGGATACGAGATCAGGGCCTGCGCCTCAACCGAGCCAAGTGTTCTTTTGGCCAAACTGAGCTAAAGTTTCTGGGGGACCACATATCCCGGTCACGGGTGCGTCCGGGTGTAGACAAAGTGACAGCTATTACAGCCATGCCGCAGCTGGCAGACAAGAAGACAGTGCTACGCTTTCTTGGGATGGTCAACTTCCTGGGGAAGTTTATTCCCAACCTTGCCTCCCACACAACGGCTCTTCGCCACCTGGTGAAGAAGACTACAGAGTTCCAGTGGATGCCCGCACACCAGAAGGAATGGGAGGAGCTCAAGATCAAGCTCACCACAGCCCCGGTATTGGCGTTCTTCGACACTACTCGAGACACAAAGATCTCGACTGATGCCAGCCAGTCCGGCATTGGGGCGGTATTCCTGCAATGGGACGACACTGCATCATGGGCCCCGGTCGCCTATGCCTCGCGGGCCATGACCCCCACAGGACAGCGCTATGCACAGATTGAGAAGGAGTGCCTGGGTTTGTTAACCGGCATAGATAAATTCCACGACTATGTGTATGGTCTCCCTCAGTTCACCGTGGAAACCGACCATCACCCCCTGCTCGGCATCATACACAAGGACCTTAACGATATGACCCCTTGCCTCCAGCACATTCTGCTCAAGCTCCGGAGATACGACTTCCAACTGGTCTACACCCCGGGAAAGGACATCATCATCGCGGATGCCCTGTCCAGTGCAGTGAGCACACCGCCCGAATTGGGGGGGTTCGTCTGTCAGGTCGAAGCGAATGTGGCCTTCACATCAGCCAATCTGCCAGCTAATGGCCCGTATTCACTGTGAGACTACGGCTGACCCCCTTCTACAACGTGTGATGCGCCACATGACGGAAGGGTGGCTCAAAGAACAGTGCCCACAATTCTACAATGTCCGGGACGACTTGGCCGTCATTGACGGTGTCCTCCTAAAGTTGGACCGGATTGTGATCCCACACAGCATGCACAGGCTGGTCCTCGAACAGTTACACGAAGGCCATTTCAACGAAGGTTGAAAAGTGCAGGCGGAGGGCCCGAGAAGCTGTGTACTGGCCGGGCATCAGCGACGACATCGCCAACATGGTGCTCAACTGCCGCACCTGCCAAAGGTTTCAGCCGGCGCAACCCCCTGAGACGCTTCAGCCCCATGAGTTGGTCACGTCCCCCTGGGTGAAGGTGGGTGTGGACCTTTTTCATGCGCTCGGCAGGGACTACGTCATCATAATTGACTATTTTTCAAATTATCCGGAGGTATACGCCTGCACGACTTGACATCATCAGCTGTAATCAGAGAATGCAAGGAAACCTTCGCTCGGCATGGCATTCCGCTTACCGCCATGCCTGACAATGGGTCCTGTTTTGCGAGCCAAGAATGGTCTTCTTTTGCCGCTTCGTATGGCTTCACACACGTGACGTCCAGCCCTCTGCATCCCCAGGCAAATGGCAAGTCGGAAAAGGGCGTCCATATCATGAAGCGGCTCCTCTGCAAGGCTGCTGATGCCGGATCTGACTTCTGTTTAGCCTGAATTGTTATGCAACAATGTTAATGTGATTCTCTTTTTGTCGTTCCAGGAGTTCTCTTTTGATATTTGATGATTGCACTTGTTTTGTTTATGGTAGAACCTTGTTGCTATGTTGCACCTGACACCTTCCTATGTATATAGTTTAGCCTCATGTACATGTTGTAGATATTGCACACACATATTCAGCTGCACTCAGTACACACCAATATTTATTACCATATAGGCACATATTCTTGTGAAAAGGGGGGATGTCATGATATTCATATAAACATATCATGGTGCAAACACACACACACACTGATGGGCAGATCAACGGACCAATCAACACACACGCAACATCACAGCCAATCACCAGTGAGAGCACACGCACTATAAAACAGGGAACACCACAGTTCCCGCTCATTCCAGCAGGAGCTAGCTTAGAGCACAGAGCTCACAGTGTGCCACTCAGACATACACCATGTGCTGAGTGCCTCTCTAAGATAGTGCTAGGGCTGGGTCCACAGGTTAACTGGTAAAGTACGAACCACAGCCAGAAGTTAACAGTTGTTGTTATCAAGAATAATAAAACAGAGTTGTACCATCTACAACCGTGTTGGTTCGTTTGTATAGCGGAACACCCAACACAACAGCAGGGAGAAAACAGAAGAATGCTACAGAGAAAAACCGATTCAGAAGGAAATACATTTCACAAATGGCAATAAGGAAATTAAAATCGGAGCAGTCCCAATCACTGCGGAGGCTGTATGACTAGGAAATCATTCATCACACTGATACACACAATGTGAAGAGAATTGCTGCCTCTGCATGTCCAATCAATTCTATTTAGAGAACTCACCATCTAACAGAATATTGAGACATTCCACCTAAAAGCTTTTCCTGGTCTGGATAATAGATACAATGACTTAAGATAAAACAAACAAGACCACGGGTTTACTATTTATTTACACAAGAAAAGTGGCCCTAATATTTACTTAGGGCGGCAAAGAGAGCAGGGTTCATGTGAAGAAGTTCTGGACTGGAAATACTGCGGGAAGGAATTCCCAGACATCCTGCAGGATTTACTTACAGGATGTTATTTATATTTTCTCATTAGCTTTCCCACCTGACAACTTCTGGAGGCGTCATGTAGGAGGAAGTCGCACGTTGCGTGGCTCCTGCCCAAGGCTTGTTTTTTTTGGAGTTTAATGCCCGGTCCCAGGGGCGATTTTCTGACAATCAAGTGCAGGAAGGCAAAAAGGAGGGAGATGTCGAAAAACCTGAAGAAAACCACCGTGAAGAGGGAAGGAGTGAGGGTTCGCCGTCAAGTGAAAGAACCAGCCTGGGAGCAGAAAAGATGACCAAGGTCATGGCTTCGGAACTGGAGAAGCAGTTCGCAAAGCACATGGAGGTGATGAGGAAGGAGATGATGGTGGCGTTGAAGGTGTTGGTGAAGGAGGTAATTGCCCCGGTGAAGGTGGCTGTGTCAAAGGCATAGGCCGAGATGTGGGAGCAGGGTGAGAAAATGAAAGGAATGGAGGAAGCCATGTCGAGGCACAGCGATCACCAAACCGCGATCGTGGGCCTGCCCAGGGGTTGGAGGGCTCGAGGCCGATTGAGTACTTTGCCAAGATGTTGGCGGAGTTGGTGGGGGAGGGGGAGGATCCCTCCTGGTATGAATCGAATCGGGCTCATCAGTTGTTGAGGCCTAAACCAAAGACGAATGAGCAGCCAAGAGCAGTGATTGTTTGCTTTAACGGGTATCACGTGAAGGAGAAGGTCCTGAGTTGGGTGAGGCAGAAGTGGTAGGCGCAGAGCTGGAGCTGGTGTTCATATTTACCAGAACTTCACGGTGGAGCTGGCGAGGAAGTGGGCGGCCTTTGGCCAAGTGAAGACGGCTCTGTATAACAGTGGGGTGCGGTTCGGCGTAGTGACACAGGTTTTGTATGCTCCGCCCCCTCCAAAATGGCGTCATCGCGTCGCGCTCCACACGCAGTTGGAACGGCATTAGCGTGTCACCTGAAGGCCCTCCCCCAATGCTCCACCCCCGATGGGCCGAGTTCCCGACTGCGAGGTTGACTTGTGGTCTCAGCAGTCGGGAACCCGGTGTTATGGCTGTGGACTGTGTTCAGCACCGCCACAGTCGGGCAGGAGCCGTGCTGCTGGCCGGGGGGGGGGGGGGGTGGGGGGTGCTTTGCGAGGGCTGGGGGGACTGGTGGGGGGTGGCCAGCGGATAGCAGATCGGGTCGCGCACGGCTGGCGTCATGTTGTACGGCGCGACTGCTGCAGGTTGTCACAGACCCGGCCACTCGTGGGGGCAAACATTTGTATCATGGGCTGAGAGTTTTACTTGGCGGGGCTGCTAGCCCCTTACCGGTCGCAGGATCGGTGAGGGGTGTTTTTGAAAACTCACCACTATTCTTAGAAGTCCCCCTATACCAAAAAGGGCCGACATTCTAAATGGTGATCAGGGATTCTCACTCCCCGACTCCGTGCAAGCTTCAGTGGGTGCTAGTCAGGTCAAACTATATTTTCAAGTTATCCCCCGGTATAACCCATACCTTCACCGAAGATTTCATCTACTTACCACTTAGTAGCATCGATCCTGGGTCCCGCATTGCTAAGTAAGTAAAGTAGACTAATAACCACTGTTTCAGGTTAAAACCTTTAGGTTATTTTATTATAATATATTTTTTCCTCTTTTTAAAATATGTAATCACTGTCTTTACAGGAAGGTAAAATGATCTTGCTTCTGGATCCTTCTGGTTGGTTGAAGGGACCTTCAGGCCCAACTTGACAATCAATCGCCTTTAAAGTCTGGTCATCTTTAGATGTATTCGCTGATGAGCTCAGTTGCTGTGTCCAATCTTTCCCATGTACAGAGCTGTGAGAGCTATCTCTGATCTGGGGCGAAATTCTCCGGAAACGGCGCGATGTCCGCCGACTGGCGCCCAAAACGGCGCAAATTAGATGGGCATCGCGCCGCCCCAAAGGTGCGGAATGCTCCGCATCTTTGGGGGCCGAGCCCCAACCTTGAGGGGCTAGGTCGGCGCCGGACGAATTTCCGCCCCGCCAGCTGGCGGGAAAGGCCTTTGGTGCCCCGCCAGCTGGCGCAGAAATGACATCTCCGGGCGGCGCATGCGCGGGAGCGTTAGCGGCCGCTGATGGCATTCCCGCATATGCGCATTGGAGGGAGTCTCTTCTGCCTCCGCCATGGTGGAGACCGTGGCGGAGGCGGAAGGGAAAGAGTGCCCCCACGGCACAGGCCCGCCCGCGGATCGGTGGGCCCCGATCGCGGGCCAGGCCACCGTGGGGGCACCCCCCGGGGCCAGATCACCCCGCCCCCCCCCAGGACCCCGGAGCACGCCTGCGCCGCCTTGTCCCGCCAGTAAGGTAGGTGGTTTAATTTACGCCGTCGGGACAGGCATTTTAGCGGCAGGACTTCGGCCCACCCGGGCCGGAGAATCGAGTGGGGGGCCCGCAAACGGCGCGCCGCGATTCCTGCCCCCGCCAAATATCCAGTGCCGGAGACTTCGGCAACCGGCGGGGGCGGGATTCACGCCAGCCCCCGGTGATTCTCCGACCCGGCGGGGGGTTGGAGAATCTCGCCCCTGATTCTGAGCTGAATCTGCCTATTCTTTAAATTCTAGTCTTCCTTAGATGTACTTAGCTATTTTAGCTCGGCTGCTCTGCCCTGTCTCTTTCCCATGGCCGAGCTGACTGTGACTCTAGCTGCTTCTCTTGTTCCTTCTCTGCTTCTCTCTCTCTCCCTCTGAGCTCTGGTTGTCGTTCTGGTTCTCGTTCCTGCTCTTGTCTCTCGGTTTATATTCGCTTTCTAACAATTACGTTTTTGTGATGTTATTGTAAAGTAACTCTTATTTTCTTTGATTGTAAAAAGTATCTTTTGATCTAACCCTTTTAATCCAACAAAGTATACATTTTGACATGACTTCACCTCATTGATCTGATTACATTGTGTCCTTTGTGATGTTCAAAATGCTTTGACTTCAAGAGGTGTTACTTTTAATTCCTGTCATTTCTATAGTTTTATTTTCCAATTGTGTCCTCAGCTCAATTTTGACTTTGATTTTGGCTTTGAATTAAGTTTCTCGTAGACTGATAGTCTCCAGTTTTCTTTAATTTACCTGGTATTAGCAACTTTTCACACCTAGAATTATCACAAAATTCAACTGAACCTCATCCATTCTTTTCCAGATCCTTACTAAGATAGTTACTTTCAATGAAGGTGTGAACCATTGTCTTGGGCTTCATTCAAAATCCTGTTTGTCTTGTTTGCTGAGCCTGCGTGACCAAGGTTTTGTAAGGGCCACGAAGAATCCAGCACGAGTTTTAAGGATACAAAATAATAACGTTTATTTACTATAACAATATATACATAACAGTAGCAGTAACTTCCCTTGCTACCTTCTCCTTCCTGCTGGTTCCTGAACTGGCCAGCTTATTTATACTAGGAGTTTCTCCGCCCCCCTCATTGGGGAAGTTCATACTCCCATAGGATTGTGGGATAGTCATTAGTCCCCAGCCAATCGTAAGTAGGCAGGTTATAACACAAGGCTATCTGCATTTTACAATCCTTCCCTGACAGCTGCTGTTAACCCTTTGTGGGATCTTTCCCTGTATCCTCTCATGTTTATCTCAGACCAGATATTGCCAGACTTCCATGTTTTAAATGACACATTTTTCCATATTTTCAATAACAGGGGTTGGCACCGATTATTTTGTCGTAAAATGCCACAGTTCCTCTGCACGTAAAAAAGGGTGAATCCAGTCCAGGGTGCTGGCACGTTTTTTTTGTTTGTATTTCAGTGCCTGCTGCCCTTTTTGCCAAAGGCATTTTTCAAGGAGGTGGATAAGTTGATCACCTCTTTTATTTGGGGGAGGAAGTTAGCGAGGGTCTTGTTGGTCTTGTGGAGAGGACGGCAGCAGGGGGGGGAGGGGGGGGGGTTGGACTTTCCAAATTTATTATATTATTATTGGGCGGTGAAAGCGGAAAAGGTGAGGAGTTGGGTTGGGGGGGGGGGAGGGGGGGGGGTGCGGGGGAGACCCAGTGGGTTAGAATGGAGGAGAGTCTGTGCAGGGAGTCGGAGCTGAGGGCATTGGCAACAGAGCCGCTCCCGATGGCCCTGGGTAAATATTCTGGGTGTCCGGTGGTGGTGACAACGCTGAAGATTTGGAGGCAGAATTTTAAGTTGTGGGCGGGGTCAAGAGAGATGCCGATTAGGGGGAACCATAGGTTTGAACCAGGGAAGTTGGGTGGGAGGTTTCGGAGATGGGAGGAGAGGGGACACAAGGTATTAAAAGACCTGTTCCTGGGGCAGCACGGTGGCGCAGTGGTTAGCATTGCTGCCTCACAGAGCCGAGGTCCCAGGTTCGATCCCGGCTCTGGGTCACTGTCCGTGTGGAATTTGCACATGCTCCCCGTGTTTGCGTGGGTTTCGCCCCCACAACCCAAAGACGTGCAGGGTAGGTGGATTGGCCACACTAAATTGCCCCTTAATTGGAAAAAAATGAATTGGGTACTCTAAATTTAAAAAAACAAACTGTTCCTGAGAGGTCGTTTTGCGAGGCTTGAGGAGTAGGGTGAGAAATATGGACTGGGGCAGGGGGAAGACAGATTACCACCTGAACGGTTGTAATTGGGAGAGGGGAGTGTGCAGCAAGACATGGGTGTACTTGTGCACCAGTTCTTGAAGGTAAGATGCAGGTGCAGCAGATGGTAAAGAAGGTTAATGGTATGTTGGCCTTCATTGCAATAAGTTTTGAGTACAGGAGCAGAGATGTGTTGTTGCAATTATACAGGGCCTTGGTGAGGCCACACCTAGAATATCGTGTGCAGTTTTGGTCTCCTTTTCTGAGGAAGGATGTTCTTGCTCTCGAGGGAGTGCAGCGAAGGTTTACCAGACTGATTCCAGGGATGGTGGGATGGTTGTTATGGGCAAGGGTTTAAAAACTCCAAAGTATATCATGGAGCTCACCTGACCTACAACTGTTTATTTATTTTGGTTGCGATGAGCACAAGGGTGCTATTCAATAGAAGCCTTAAGCACTTTTAATCAAACACAAAGTTTATTCTATGATTTTAGTTAACATTTTTATAAACACTCACAGCAAACATTTTTATCAACTACAAACATAAATACCCCACACATCTACAATTTTCTATGTATAACCTTGAATACATTTTCCCCTTAAGCTGTTCCAATTTAATAACAAGATCCCATAAACCAGAAAACCCTTTTCTAAGGTGTAGCCCAGCACACAGCACTCAAGACCTGGGGCGTCATTCTCCGACCCCCCAGAGGGTCGGAGAATGGCCGTTGGCCGCCGTGAATCCCACCCCCGCCGGTTGCCGAAGTCTCCGAAGGGAGAAAAGTCGGCGGGGCGTTAATGTCGCCGCTGCCGTCGGAGAATGTCACAGGTCTGCGCAAGGCAGCCGATTTTCGGCCTGCCGATATTCTCCCTTCCGGATGGGCCGAAGTCCCGTCGACGTGGTGACCGTTCACGTCGATGTAAATTAAACCTCCTTTAATTTACCTCCTTTAAGACACACCTCTCCTCACGCCGACCAGCGTGGAGGTGAGTGACGGCCTGGGGGGTTGGCTCTGGGCAGGCGATGGCGTGGCCGCTGTCTGAATGCGTGAGGAGAGGTGTGTCTCGGGTTGTGTGTGTGTGTGTGCGGCGGGGGGGGGGGGTGGTTAGAGTAGTAGGGCTCCAGGGGAGTGCCGGGAGGGGGTCCGTGCCGGGGAGGGGGATGGGGGGGTCCGTGCCGGGGAGGGGGATGGGGGGGGGGTCTGTGCCGGGGAGGAGGTTGGGGGGGGGGGGTCCGTGCCGGGGTGGAGGTTGGGGGGGGGGGGGTCCGTGCCGGGGAGGGGGATGGGGGGTCCGTGCCGGGGTAGAGGTTGGGGGGGGTCCGTGCCGGGGAGGGGGATGGGGGGTCCGTGCCGGGGTGGATGTTGGGGGGGGGGGTCCGTGCCGGGGTGGAGGTTGGGGGGGGGTCCGTGCCGGGGAGGGGGATTGGGGGTCCGTGCCGGGGTGGAGGTTGGGGGGGGTCCGTACCGGGGTGGAGGTTGGGGGGGGGTCCGTGCCGGGGTGGAGGTTGGGGGGGGGGGTCCGTGCCGGGGTGGAGGTTGGGGGGGGGGGTCCGTGCCGGGGAGGGGGATGGGGGGTCCATGCCGGGGTAGAGGTTGGGGGGTCCGTGCCGGGGAGGGGGATGGGGGGTCCGTGCCGGGGTGGATGTTGGGGGGGGGGGTCCGTGCTGGGGTGGAGGTTGGGGGGGGGTCCGTGCCGGGGATGGGGATTGGGGGTCCGTGCCGGGGTGGAGGTTGGGGGGGGTCCGTACCGGGGTGGAGGTTGGGGGGGGGGGTCCGTGCCGGGGTGGAGGTTGGGGGGGTCTGTGCCGGGGTGGAGGTTGGGGGGGGGGTCCGTGCCGGGGTGGAGGTTGGGGGGGTCCGTGCCGGGGAGGGGGATGGGGGGTCCGTGCCGGGGTGGAGGTTGGGGGGGGGTCCGTGCCGGGGAGGGGGATTGGGGGTCCGTGCCGGGGTGGAGGTTGGGGGGGGGGTCCGTGCCGGGGAGGGGGATGGGGGGTCCGTGCCGGGGTGGAGGTTGGGGGGGGGGTCCGTGCCGGGGTGGAGGTTGGGGGGGGGGGTCCGTGCCGGGGTGGAGGTTGGGGGGGGGGGTCCGTGCCGGGGAGGGGGATGGGGGGTCCGTGCCGGGGTGGAGGTTGGGGGGGGGGTCCGTGTCGGGGTGGAGGTTGGGGGGGGGGGTTCCGTGTCGGGGTGGAGGTTGGGGGGGGGGGGGGTCCGTGCCGGGGAGGGGGATGGGGGGTCCGTGCCGGGGTGGAGGTTGGGGGGGGGGGAGTCCGTGCCGGGGAGGGGGATGCGAGGGCAAGTGAGTTGGTCCACCTGGCCAGGTGCCAGCCTCCAACAGTTGGACCCATGCGGTCCATGCCACCTGGCTGGGGGGAGGAGGGGATATGGGCAATGATGACATGTCGTCGTTCCCCTGCCCCCCACCAGGCCGTCATGTTTTCCGATCATCCAGCGATGTTGGCCGCCGTGGCGGCAGCCGCTCATGTCTATATTGCCCTGGATGAGGAGGAGGAGCGTGCCAGAGAGGCGGCGCAGGCTGCCGCAGAGGGACAGGCGGCAGCCGCCCAGGCTGGAGGGACACCTGACCGACAGGACGAAGAGGGGGAGGAGGATGTCGCGGCCCCACGGCAACGGAGGCACCCGAGGGCGCCCCGTGTGTACCGGCCCCGGCAGTCATACCAGGACCTCACGGACCGGGAATGCAGGAGGAGACTCCGGATGAGGCGGGAAACCGTGGCACACATCTGCCACCTGCTGGCACACCTGTCACCGCGTGGCACTGGTGGGGGACACCCTCTCCCCGTGTCCGTCAACGTTACGGTGGCCCTGAACATTTATATAACGGGGTCATTCCAGGCACCGAGTGGGGACCTGTCCGGCATATCGCAGACATTGGTGCATCAGTGCATCCGGGCAGTGACAGATGCCCTATATGCCAGGGCGCACCGCTACATCCGCTTCCCCGTGGACCGGGCCAGCCACGATGCCCGGGCCGTGGTCTTCTCTGCCGTGGCCGGGCTCCCCATGGTCCAGGGCGCGATCGATGGGATGCACGTCACCGTGCGGCCACCTGCAGATAACAGGGCCGTGTTCACCAATAGGAAGGGGACCTATTCGATGAACATACAGGTGGTCTGCGACCACCGCATGATGATCCTGCACATCTGCGCCCGTTACCCAGGCAGTGTACACGACTCATACGTGTCGTCGCGGTCATCCATCCCCGGCATGTACGAGGGACGCCATCCCCGGCTGAGGGGCTGGTTCCTGGGCGACAGGGGCTACCCATTGCGATCGTGGCTGATGACGCCTATACGGAGGCCACGCAATGAGGCGGAGAACCGCTACAATGATGCCCATGTAGCGACAAGGGGAGTGATCGAGAGGTGCTTTGGCGTGCTGAAGATGCGTTTCAGGTGCCTGGACCTCTCTGGGGGCGCCCTCCAGTATCGGTCAGATAGGGTCGGCCGCATCATTGTGGTGTGCTGCGTCCTGCACAACATAGCCCAGCAGAGGGGCGATGTGCCGCAGGCAGAGGAGGGCGGAGTGGAGGAGCAGCAGGAAGAGGCACAGTCCTCCCCAGATGAGGGGGATGGGGGTAATGGTCAGGGCAGACGGGGTAGACACAGGCGGGTGGCTGTCCACCGTTACCGGCTGGCCCAGCGGGCACGGGACAAACTGATAGCCGCCCGCTTCACTGACTAGATGGGCGTGGGAATCGGGTAGTATGGCCACAGACCGCACACCATGGCAACAGCCGACCACCCACACCCCCCACCCATCCACCCACCCAGCACCCTCACCCCCCTCCCCAACCCCACCCACCCTAACCGCATGCACACCACCCCCCCCCATTGCCGATCCACCTGCGGCACAACGGGCCGGGCTCACCCAGTTGCGGGTGGACGCGTGTCTATTGCAGGCCATGGAGGATGATGACAACCCGCCCTGCGGTGAGCTCCTGGCTCTACATCGTTGGACTATGTCTGACCCATGGCCACAGTACCACCATCCACCTGGACCATCCCTGCATGCGGCTGTGACACTGCAGCGCACGGTCCCGTCCTCTGCCCGGGGGATGTTGATGGTGGCCCAGGGGGAAGGGGGCAGACTCACCTGGGGCTGAGGTAAGACCACCCCTCACACACACACTTGCGCTCAATGTACATGACACCCCCGCATGCTTTGGACAGAGCACAAAGGCAGCTTCTGTAGGTGTAACATTGACTTTAATAACCAAAGGAGTTCATGCACGTGCCCTAGCCCCTAAAACTCATCTGTGCCCTGCACCCGTGCCAACTTACTCATTGTCTAATTGTTTGGCCTTACGGGCCCTTTGACTACGTCTACGTGGTTCCCCAGACGGTACAGCAGAACTGGAGGTGGACTCCTGTGATTCCTGCCCTCTGACACTGGATCCCTTTGGCGGCCGTTTCCTGGGGCGTCCTGGCCTAGATGGGCCAGGCTGCGGCCCGGGCGACTGGGATGGCGAGCTGCCAGCCTGTCCTGCCCGTTGCCCACCCGATGCACTTGGGACGGAAGGGGGGGAGTCCGAGGTGTCGCGGTGTACCGGGACCTCCCCTACAGGGGGAGCCGGGACGGACCACACCACCTCCTCCTCCCTCGGGGTGCCCGATGGCCCCCAGGCCTCTACATGGGTGGGGGATGTGAATGGACTGGCCATCCGACGCCCCCCCGACATCTGGCGCTGCCAGTCCTGGAGGCCCGTGCTGGTATCGACAGGGGTCTGCTGGTTTGTAGCCATGGAGCCCAGGGGGTTGGCAAACCCTGTCTGTGACAGTGCGATGCCGGCTCGCACATGGCCACTGGCGCCGATGCCCTCGGCGATGGCCTGCAGAGACTGGGCCATAGCCTGCTGAGACTGGGCCATGGCCTGCTGAGACTGGGCCATGGCCTGCTGAGAATGGGCTATGGTGTTGAGCGCCTCTGCCATCTGGCGCTGGCACTGGCTCATGGCCTCCTGTGAGAGGGCAGCCATTTCCTGGGCCACAGACGCCGCCTGCATGGAAAGCCCCAGGCCTCGCAAACCGTTCCCCATGTCTGACACCGTCGCACCCATTGCCTCCACCGCGGACGCCACCCGTGCGGTGTCAGCTTGGGTGGCACGTATGACCGGCACCACTCCCAGCTCCTGGACGCTTGTGGACTCCTCCACCTGCGACTGCAGCCGCCGCAAGCCGCCCGTCACCCTCTTCGCTCGTCTCCGGGTCGGTGGTTGCATCGGATCTATGTGTGGGTGTGGTAACTCCAGGAACCCGGGATCCATCTGGGCGGCAGATGTTCGCTTGGGCTGGGCTGCCCTCCGACCGCCCGGCCCCTCTGCTGCTCCTACCTCCACCTGCTGTACCGGGACGGCTGTGTTGTGCGCACCAGTGAGTGTACCAGACGCTTCATCACTAAAGTGCCCAACCGAGGTGAGTGTTTCTGCGATGGTGGAGGGTGTTGGTGACAGCAGTGGCATTGTGTCGTGCTCTTCGTCCCACTCTGAGTCCATGGCACTTTGGGGTGGGGGTTCGTCTCCACTCATCCACTCTGAGTCACTGTCCGGTATTTCGTCTTCCTGGGTAGTGTTGTCCCGGGTAGGGGCGTCCTGGGCAGTGCTGTCCCGGGTAGTGGTGTCCCGGGTAGTGGTGTCCCGGGTAGTGGTGTCCTGGGTAGTGGTGTCCTGTGTAGTGGTGTCCTGGGTAGTGGTGTCCTGGGTAGTGGTGTCCTGGGTAGTGGTGTCCTGGCTCGGATGTGATGGTGGCCTGTGGCTGCCCCCCACGTCGCTGGGTGGTCGCTCCCGCACGTGACAGGGGTGTCGTCTCCCTGTTGCTCCAGGTCTCTCCGTCTCCCGTGGCCTCCGAGGGGCATCCTGCGGGCGTCGCATGCTGGAGGGTGCGGGTCTCTCCGTCTCCCGTGGTGTGCGAGGGGCATCCTGCGGGCGTCGCATGCTGGAGGGTGCGGGTCTCTCAGTCTCCGTGGTGTGCGAGGGGCATCCTGCGGGCGTCGCATGCAGGAGGGTGCGGGTCTCTCCGTCTCCCGTGGTGTGCGAGGGGCATCCTGCGGGCGTCGCATGCTGGAGGGTGCGGGTCTCTCCGTGTCCCGTGGTGTGCGAGGGGCATCCTGCGGGCGTCGCATGCTGGAGGATCCGGGTCTCTCCGTCTCCCGTGGCCTCCGAGGGGCATCCTGCGGGCGTCGCATGCTGGAGGATCCGGGTCTCTCCGTCTCCCGTGGCCTCCGAGGGGCATCCTGCGGGCATCGCATGCTGGAGGGTTCGTGTCTCTCCGTCTCCCGTGGCCTCCGAGGGGCATCCTGCGGGCGGTCTGCATCTGCGGGGATGGGTGCCTGGACGTTTGGTCCTGCGATACACAATGAAGCATGCATGGTTAGACATCAGGCAGTGATCAGGTGATATGGGGGAGGGGGATATAGGGGAGGGGGGATATGGGGACGGGCTGCGATGGCTCACTTGCTACTACGCCCCCGACCTCTGCATCAGCAACCTCCCGGTCGTCAGGTTCGCCAGCCAGTTCCAGGGTCCTTTCCTCGTGTTCGGTCAGTGGCCTCTCATCAGCGGGGCCTCCTCCAGTCCTCACATGCCCCCTTTTGTTGTGTGCGCGCTTATCCTGTGGGGGGGGGGGGGTGGCAGGGGTAAAAGGCAACACTGTTAGGCAGGTATATGAATGCACGCCTTAGGTTGCGCGTGCATTGCAGAGGTTAAGGTTAGGGCGGGATTCACTTGGGGATATGGGGGATATGGGGGAGGGGGGATATGGGGGATATGGGGGGATATGGGGGAGGGGGGATATGGGGAATATGGGGAGGGGGGATATGGGGGAGGGGGGATATGGGGGTGGGGGATATGGGGGAGGGGGGATATGGGGAGGGGGGATATGGGGGAGGGGGGATATGGGGAGGGGGGATATGGGGAGGGGGGATTTGGGGGAGGGGGGATATGGGGGAGAGGGGATATGGGGGATATGGGGGAGGGGGGATTATGGGGGATATGGGGGAGGGGGATATGGGGGAGGGGGGATATGGGGGAGGGGGATATGGGGAGGGGGGATATGGGGAGGGGGATATGGGGAGGGGGGATATGGGGGAGGGGGGATATGGGGAGGGGGGATATGGAGGATGGGGGATTATGGGGGATATGGGGGAGGGGGGATATGGGGGGGATATGGGGAGGGGGGATATGGGGAGGGGGATATGGGGGAGGCGGATATGGGGGAGGGGGGATATGGGGAGGGGGGATATGGGGGATATGGGGGAGGGGGGATATGGGGGAGGGGGGATTATGGGGGAGGGGGGATATGGGGGAGGGGGGATATGGGGAGGTGGGATTTTGGAAGTAGGGATATGGGGGAAGGGGGGATATGGGGGAGGGGGATATGGGGGAGGGGGTATATGGGGAGTGGGGATATGGGGGAGGGGGATATGGGGGAGGGGGGATATGGGGAGGGGGGATATGGGGGAGGGGGATATGGGGGAGGGGGGATATGGGTGAGGGGGATATGGGGGGGATTATGGGGGATATGGGGGAGGGGGGAAATGGGGAGGGGGGATATGGGGGAGGGGGGATATGGGGGAAGGGGGGATATGGGGGATATGGGGGAGGGGGGATATGGGGGAGGGAGGATATGGGGGAGGGGGGGATATGGGGTATATGGGGGAGGGGGGTATATGGGGGAGGGGGATATGGGGGAGGGGGGATATGGGGGAGGGGGGATATGGGGGAGGGGGGATATGGGGGAGGGGGATATGGGGGATATGGGGAGGGGGAAATGGGGCAGGGGGGATATGGGGGAGGCTCACCCTGCCTGCTCTGACGAGGTCGTTCACCTTCTTGTGGCACTGGGTGCCTGTCCGTGGTGTCAGGGCCGCAGCGGTGACGGCCTCTGCCACTTCCCTCCACAGACGCCGGCTGTGGCGTGGGGCAACTCTGCGGCCGTGCCCGGGATACAGGGCGTCCCTCCTCTGCTCCACCGCGTCCAGGAGCGCCTCCACATCCCGTGACTCGAACCTCGGGGCTGAGCGGCGGCCAGCCATCCAGTCGGGTGTTGCGGTCGGGTGTTCCGGTCGGGTGGGGGGGAGCAGCGCGGCCTTATGAGCCGTCACGCCGTGCGGCGCGTATGATGCTGCACGGCGTGAACCACTGCGCAAGCGCGGATCCCGTTACGTCGCTGCTAGCCCATTTCGGGCCGGAGACTTTCGACCCATTTTTCCGACGTGACGCAAGTCGGATTTGCGCCATTTTTTGTGCCGATCGGCGGACTTTCCGCCGATAACGGAGAATTGCGCCCCTGATCTGGATGCTCTTGTTTCCTTCCAAAACAGCAGGTTTGTATTCCTCCAGAAAATAATTATTTCTTTTCAAGTTATCAAGCAGTTTGGAAACAGCTTTTAAAATGAAGATAGAGAAAAGAAAACTTATTTTCTCAACCTGTGCTGTACAAACCAGTTCAAACTCAAATCGAAAATAAAACTCAGAGCCACAGCCCAGCTCCACCCACACAATGACATCACTGAAGCCATGTGATAAGACAAAACATTTCTTAAAGAGACACTCCCATGACACTGTCATATGAGGAGAGATTAACTGGGTTAGGATTGTTCTCACTGGAGTTCAGAAGAATGAGGGGGGAATCTCATAGAGACTTGTCACAGTCTGAGGATTCAGAGTAAACCATTTCGGACAGAGATGAGGAGACATTTCTTCACACAAAGAGTGGTGAGCCTGTGGAATTCATTACCACAGGAAGTAGTTGATGCTAAAACATTGAATATATTCAAGAGGCGGCTAGATATAGCACTTGGGGTGAATGGGATCAAAGGTTATGGTGAGAAAGTAGGATTAGGCTATTGAGTTGGATGATCAGCCATGATCGTGATAAATGGCAGAGCCGGCTCGAAGGGCCAAAAGTCTCCTCCTGCTCTTATCTTCTATATCTATATACCTGCAGCTCTGGAGGTTTGTCAGAAAGGAGGTTCAGAGCTTCCCGATAGTGCTGGCCCCCTCGTTGTTGGAAGAGGCATTGGTGGCAGGGGGAATGGAGAAGAGGGTGGTGTTGGCGATATATGGGAGGATGTTGGCGGAAGATTAAAGCCAAGTGGGAGGAAGAGTTGGGGGAGGTAATGGAAGTCGGTCTGTAGTATGAGGTGCTCCGAAAGGTAAACGCCTCAACCTCATGCACGAGGTTGGGTCTGATACAGCTGAAGGTCGTGTATAGGGTGCATCTCACGAGGGCGAGGATGAGCTGACTCTGAGGGGATGCAGGATGTATGTGAGCTCTGTGAGAGGGAACCCACAAACCATGTTCCACATGTTTTGGTCCTGCCCGAAGCTGGAAGGGTATTGGAGGGAGGTTTTTGAGGTCATCTCAGGCTAGTACATGTGCGTTTGGAGCCAGGCCTCCTTAAGCCATTTCCAGGGTGTCAGACCGGCCCGGGCTGCAGGCGAGTGCGGAGGCAGATGTTTTAGCCTTCGCCTGGAGGCGGGTCCTGCTGGGGTGGAGGTCAGCTTCTCCACCTGTGCCTCGACTTGGTGGGGGAGGGGCCTGGTGGAATTTTTGACGCTCGAGTGAAGTTTGAGCTGAGGGGCATTGTTTATCATGCACTTTCAAGAATTGGATGCCATCGAATATTGGTGGGGGGGAGGGGGCTATTGATGGGATTGAGTACATTGTTTATGGGATGACCATTAATTTTCTTTTGGCCTTTTTGTTTTGTTTTATCTGGACTGTTTGGGTGATGTTTAGGTTTGTATATTGTTTGGGGGGTTGATTCTGTATTTGTTATTGTTGGTTTTCTTGTGTTGTGTATTTGATGAAAATGTGGAAAATGAGGAGAATAAAAAAATATTTAAAAAAAAAGCTTTCCCACCTGACAGCCAGCCTAAATGGCAAAATGGCTGCCTGTTGTGCAGGGAAGCCGCCAAGAAACAGAGGAAAGGTGAGTTGTGGGCAGGTGGTGGGTAGTGCTCAGGGATTGTAGGGAATTTGGAGAGTGGGGTGGGGTAAAGAGATTGTGAAAGGTCATTCATTGCAGATCACAAATCAGAGGGAGCGGCTACAGAGGGAAGTCTGTCAGGCCTGGGGGAAATGCTAGCTGCAATAATCGTTTAAATGCACTTAATTTATGGATTAGGCTCTTTTTCCTTGACATCATTTTTGAACCCTGGAAAACCCAACTCACATTAGTTAAAAATAAAATGCAAGAATGTAGTCTCCTTATGATAATTGCAAATGATGGACCATACAGATGAGAGTGGCTTGCCCTACACCCCTCTGTTAAAAGTGGAAGAGGGTGGGAAGTATGATGGGGTTGGCTTTGAAATTTGACTGTTTTACTTTCCATCTGACCTAAATCAATTATCTTGGGCTTAAAGTTATTCTCAGTGTATGCAATTGGAATCAAACAAGTACACTGGGGGAATTCTGAAGCAAGGGGTTTGTTGTTACAGGAAATTGGAAAAGGGAAGTCTTACTCATAGCAAGCAAATTCAAATTTGCTTGTTCATTTTTCCAAGCGAACCTCGGGTGAACTTCTGGTGAAAATTTCAGTCCTGAAGCAAATTTAGACAAATGCTGTTGCATCATCAACTCAAGAAAGGTGTTTTTTGAATCTCTTTTGTCTTAACAATGCAGCCTTGAGCCCCAGGAATGCAAATGAACTTAGAGTCATAGAATTCCTACAGTGCAGAAAGAGGCCATTCGGCCCATCATGTCTGTACCAATCCTCTGAAAGAGCACCCTACCTAGGCCCACTACCTCGCCCCTTCCCCGTAACCCCACCTAACCTGCACATCTTTTGGACCCAAAGGATCAATTTAGCATGGCCAATCCACCTAACCTGCACATTGTTGGACTGTGGGAGGAAACTGGAGCACCCGGGGGAAACCCATGCAGTCACGGAGAGAAAGTGTAAACTCCAGACAGTTGCTCAAGGCCGGAATTGAACCCGGGCCCCTGGCAGCGGTGCTAACCACGGTGCCACCATGCTTTCTAGTGTTGTCTCGTATCCTCAGTCCTGATTTTTATTGATTCTCGTTTTCCATTCTTGTCAGCTCCAGTCGTTTGTGGTGATGTCATCACGACTGGGAATTTTTACTTAAACTAGCAAATTAAAGAATGGGAAACATTTAGTGGTGAAGGCTGACATATTTATTGTAACAATTCACAAATGCAAAGGAAATAGTAGTTTAGCAAGGATTCTCTATGTCTCCAGAACTGTCAACATCCTGATGAGCTACATAGATTTCAAACCCATTGAAAGTTTACTGTTCTACTCCTGTTTCATACCAACCTTGGTTGCTGTTTTTCCTCTGGCACCCTGCCCAGTGGCCAGGTGTGAGCCTTGACTGGAAATAGTGCCAGGTCATACTAACATGATGACCCCCACAACTGAGCATTCTTCTTGTCCTTGTCCAATGTCTATACAGTATTATATTTTCAGAAGGGATCATTGATTCTATGATTCTATTAGGTTTAAGGTGAGAGGGGAGAGATTCAGAAGGGCCCAGAGGGGCAATTTCTTCACTCAGAGGGTAGTGAGTGTCTGGAATGTGCTGCCAGAGGTAGTAGTAGAGGCGGGTACAATTGTGTCTTTTAAAAAGCATTTAGATAGTTACATGGGTAAGATGGGTATAGAGGGTTATGGGCCAAGTGCGGGCTACTGGGACTAGCTTAATGGTAAAAACTGGGCGGCATGGACTGGTTGGGCCATAGGGCCTGTTTCCATGCTGTAAACTTCTATGATTCTATGATTCTATTGAAAGATAATTAGGAATGGGAATCCTGGCTGATTTACTCCTCCCTAGGCCAAGGTGCTGAGGACTCTTCTGTTGGTACTACTGCCTGCCTATGACAGTTAACTCATGGAATCTGCATTTGGACACTGGAAGGAGCTCTTCAGGCACAGTAGGTGATAAAGGAGGAGCTTACGATAACCTTCCCTGTGGTCGACAGCAGGGAAATTCCTTAATTCAAGAGAACTTATCACTTTTTTTGAAGATGGTCACGATTATAGCATCTCTAAGGTCTCCTGGCATGTTCTCCTCCTTCCAAATAAGGGAAATGAGATAATAGGCGGGATTCTCCGACCCCCTGCCGGGTTGGAGAATCACCGGGAGGGTGGCGTGAATCCCCCCCCCACCGGCTGCCGAATTCTCCGGTGCCGGGGTTTTGACGGGGGCGGGATTCGCGGCGCGCCAGTTGGCGGCTGCTGGCAGCGGCCCCCCGGCGATTCTCCGGTCCGCGATGGGCCGAGTGTCTGCCCGTTTTCGGCGGGTCCCGCCGGCGTAAATCACAACAGATCCTTACTGGCGGGACCTGGCTCCACGGGCGGCCTGCAGAGTCCTCGGCAGGGGAGGGGGGGGCGCGGGGGGATCTTGCCCCGGGAGGTGCCCCCACGGTGGCCTGGCCCGCGATCGGGGCCCACCGATCCGCGGGCGGGCCTGTGCCGTGGGGGCACTCTTTGCCTCCGCACCGGCCGCTGTCAACCTCCGCCATGGCTGGTACGGAGAAGAACCCCCCTGCGCATGCACGGGGATGACTCCAGCACACGTTGGCGCTCCCACACATGCGCCATCACGCGCCGGCCGGAGGAGGCCCTTTGGCGCGTTTGGCGTGGCGCTAAGCCCTTCCGCGCGGCTGGCACAGTGCCAGATACTCCGGCGCTAGCCTAGCCACTGAAGGTGCGGAGGATTCCGCACCTTCGGGACGGCTCAAAGCCGGAGTGGTTCCCGCCACTCCTCGGCGCCGGAGTGGCCCGCCCCGCCGGTTCGCAGAGAATCCCGCACAATGTATTCGCACCAGTAGTGCATCTCCACCCTGTTGCAGTGTTCAGTGGGGATTCCATCTGCTCCAGGTGCCTTGTTGTTCTTTAGCTGTCGGATGACTTTTTCTAGCTCATGCCGGGTTGGGATTTTGCTGAGAAGGTGGCGGGTAGCCTGCTGCGGGATGGAGTTGTGGACACTTGTGTCAAAGACAGAGGGCGCGATTCTCCCAAAACATTTCTAAGTTAATTTGTGACGGGTTTTTGAGGGAGTTTGCCGGCGAGTTCCCCACCTCTATTCAATGACACTTAGTCACTTTTTTGGGCCTTGGGGAGTTCCTCACTGGTTTAGCCTAAACTTTTTTTTAGCACTGGAGAGCTGAACTCAGAGAATGGGCCGCCATTTTGAAAGGGTGCCCTGATCTCTAAAGGAGCTTGTACCCCCACCCATGGGCAATGTCCCCCCCCCCCACACACATGGACACTATCCCACCCCCCCCAAGTGAGGACACCCTGCTATGGGATCCCTCTTCAGGCCCCCTCAAGCCCCCTTACAGCAAACCCTCCCTTCTAGCACCCCCATCCATCACCCCCCCCAACCTCGGAGGCCCCTACTTACCTGCCCTGCACACATCCACCCTTCAAACCCCCTCCCCCTCCCGCCACTCTCATTTCATGGACATGGCCCCCTTGCCCCGACCCTTGGCAGTGCCACCCTGGCTTCGGGCACCTTTGCACTGCCACGCTGGCACCCAGGCAGTGCTCCTGCTGGTTTAGCAGTGCCATCCAAGCACCTTGGCAGTGGCATTGGAGCCGAGATACTAAAGCTGTTGCTGTGTGAAAGAGCCTTGGTATATTGCGCAATTCAGTTAATCGAGTTTCCAACCCAAAAATGATCTCACCGTTCTGACAGGGACTAAGTCCACAAAGTTCTTTCTGTTAAATCTGTTGCTCTCTCCACAGATGCTGCCAGTGTTTCCAGAATTTTCTGTTTTTATTTCAGATTTCCTGGGCGGGACTCTCTCAGACCGGGCCGGGCCGGAGAATTGCCGCGACTGGCGCAAATCATGGCAGCCGCCCCGACGCCGGGACGCGATTCTCCACAAAGTGGATGGGAGGCGGGTTCGTGTGATGGACTGGGCGGTGTTCACGACTCTCTAGTTTCTTTTGGTTTGAGGCCGAGCACTTGCCATACCAGGCTGTGATGCTTTCTATGGTGCATCTGTAAAAGTTGGTAAGAGTCAATGTGGACAATCCACATTTCTTTAGTTTTTTGAGAAAGTAAAGGCGCTGTTTGCTTTCTTGGTCGTAGCGCAACATGGGTGGCCCAGGATCACTTAAATATTCAAATCTGAATCCCACCCAGTGAGGGTGAGACCCAGATTCTTGTTCTGTGAGCAGAAATGTCTTTACCAAAGTAGGGAGCAGAATATCCTGGAGACACCATAAGGTCCTGCAATAACTGAAAGGCTTTATGAGTCTCTGCTAGCTGCATTAAATTTCTGATTCTGCCATTTAGTTTTCACCTTATCCCAATATACTGAACTGTTGGTCCTTGTACATATACACATATTGGTGTCTGGTAAACAAGCTGACTGTGAAGGATGGCTTATTTTTGTTGGTTAAAATATAAATGGTCAGGCAGAACGGTGGTGTAGTGGTTAGCACTGCTGCCTCACGGCGCTGAGGTCCCAGGTTCGATCCCAACTCTGGGTCACTGACCGTGTGGAGTTTGCACATTCTCCCTGTGTCTGCGTGGGTTTCACCCCCACAACCCAAAGTTGTGCAGGATAGGTGGATTGGCCATACTAAATTGCCCCTTAATTGGAAAAAGTGAATTGGGTGCTCTAAATTTATAAGAAAGAAATATATATAAATGGTCAATATGTGAAAAGCTGAACCTGAAATCTTAAGAACTCTGTGCTAATGTGGAAACAATGGTTTATTGTAGACATAATCAATTTACCTGGACATTAATAGATACAGTTGTACCCAGCGACATGTGCTTTGTTGATCCCTGGCTCACATTACATCCACAAGAGCCAAGCGGACCTTCTAGGTTCATAGAGCAAGAAAGGAAATGTTTTCTCTTTGTTTTCCATGAACATGCTGTTCTGTGTGCTTTCATTGTTAGACATGTTATTTGATAAGTAAGGACACTATGGGCTGGATGTTCCCACCCCATTTGCAGAAAGTGATAAGATCTGGGGCATTGAGGCCTGCCACTATGTCCTTGCCACTGTTATTACTGCCAGGAATCTTCCTACTCCTCTACCCTGCCTCCACCTGGAAGGTTCGCTGACTACTCCTTGATTACCTGGGCCCTGGGACCTGACCCGAATCCCTGGCTTACAGTTTTACCATCCCGATTCCAGGGACCACATGGCAATCACCACTGATCATCCAACTTTTAGATGTTTTGGAGGGAAGTAGTTACCTTTGACATTAAAAGAGAAAATGCTGGAAAATCTCAGCAGGTCTGACAGCATCTGTGGAGAGAGAACCGAGCTGTCATTTCGAGTTTGGATGAACTCTTCGTCAGAGCTAGAGAGAATTGGGAAGAGGATTTATGCTGTTTTTGGGGGGTGGGGCGAGGGGGGGGGGGGCGCGGTGGAATGGAAGGGGATGTTGGTAGAGCAGTCAGAGCAATTCACATCTTTGTTAGTCTCTCCCTAGCCTTTACCTATCACTGGCCCTCTATCAAGCCCTTAGTGCTCCGCCACTTTAGTATAAATCTCATCCTATTTCTGAGTTAGTTTGGTTCTCTCACCACAGATGCTGTCAGCCCCGTTGAGACTTTCCAGCATTTTCTGTTTTTGTTTCAGATTCCAGCATCAGCTTTTATTTTAGTAGTCACCTCTGCTCTCTTCAGCCCCTCTACCTTGTCCGATAGTCCCATAGCTCACTTGGTCTCGTCCCAGAATTCTTCCAGGCTCTTTTCTTCTCTTCCTGTTACTCTTAAAGCTGCTGCACTGCTGCTTGATTTCCCTCGACATGGTGACAGGTTCCCGCTGTGTGATGTGGAATCCACCAGGAGACTGGCCACCTTACATAGTTAATGAACTCCCCCACCCAGAAAAAGGAATTACGCTCTCTGCAGGGTTTGGCTAGCAGGCAGAAATTCCACCTGCCCTGCCTCTGCTGGCAACCTTGGCCTGGAGACAAGTTCAGCCTTACAGATATTTAAACAGCATAGAGACAGACTGTATTACTTAGAATGGTTGGTAGATGTGGAAAATGTAAACAAACTGTATATTCTTAACAGAGTGTCAGAAATCTAATGAAGGGTCATATCCAAAACATTAACCAACTTTTTCTTTCAAACGTTGATTGACCAGTGTTGTACTTCCAGCATTGTTTACTTCTATTTCAAATTCCCAGCATTATTAGCTTTCTTGCTCTCCTCACGTTTGATGCGACCATCAATTCACATGAGACGGAGAGTTGAAGTGAACAGTGGTTTTAATCAGCTAGAACTGTGCCTGCCTGCGA
Source organism: Scyliorhinus torazame (assembly GCF_047496885.1). Lineage (NCBI taxonomy): Eukaryota > Metazoa > Chordata > Chondrichthyes > Carcharhiniformes > Scyliorhinidae > Scyliorhinus > Scyliorhinus torazame. Next base: position 111,089,963 of record NC_092713.1, on the reverse strand, counting down.
CTGCTCTGTACTGAGTACCGCCTACAGGCTGCAGATCTATATACCTCCCCCGAGGGGGCAGAGCCAGAGGCGGAGCCCACAAGGGCACCAACATAATACAATGTAATGTAATACAATGGTGGGCCATAGGTGGAGCCCACAAGGGCATCAACATAATACAATGTAATGTAATGTAATGCAATGGTGAATGATAGCAGTAATACATTCACCACAACGTTATTGATGGAAAATACAGGAAAACTGTTCTCCAGGATGCTCTTCAGGGTTTTACTAGTTTATTCATGTATTCCTAAATGTTTGCAGCTATTGGAAAGGACATTTATTGTGCAATATAGATGGTCAAAGTAGTCCTTCCTCACCTTTACTCTGGAAACTTGGGAGAGAATGAAACTGAGTGAAATGTGAGGCCTTTTACAATTGAATCAGACTTCCATAGTTCGCTATTCAAAAGCATTACTGCCTCGGCATCTCAAATTCCATATTCCCTGCAACGACTACTTAATAATATCACAATAAGAGAACGTCATGTCATACTCCTGCCTTCCTCTGAACAAGCTATTGTCACAGGATTACATGTCTCTTGACCCTACCTGCTGTGATTACTTCAATATTTAATTAATTCCTAGCTGAGCTACAACTTCAGAGTATTTCATTGAGGCATGTGTAGAGGAAAATAGCGAAAAGAATATTTAGTGCTGTAAAAATACTGCAGGATGCCTTACTAATCTGGTTATACTGCTAAATTCATAGTGCAATACAAGCGCTTGTCCAACCTGAAGTGATCTTAGGGAATTAAAGCCTCAATCCTACTATTATATTAATATTGAAATTTATTGCTCCGGCTACAGGTTTCATATTGGCATAAGACCACCATCAATGTAGTTTTTAAGGATATCAGTGTGCTCTGGCATCTCAATGAATCAATTCTTCCTGGAACATATACGCTTGGAATGGCTGAAGCAAGTATAACAGGTCAATGACAAAAAGACAGAGGGCTGGATTCTCCGTTCCTGAGACTTAGTGTTGATGCTGGCGCAGGATTTGTGGAGTTCTACGACAGCGAAACCGGCAGCACACCTGGACCGATTCAGCTACTGTGAAGGGGTTAGCACCGGCGCCATGTGGAACACAATCGATCCCAATGAGAAACGGTGCAGGATTCGCTGGATTCGCGATTGACGCTCAGGAGGCTGACAAACCGCAGCCACATATACTACACTTCACTCCCCACACACACTAGCCCAGCCAACAAGATGGCAGCGAGGAGAGTGGCCCCAAGATTAACCAACGCCGAGTTGGAGACCTTTCTGGATGCAATGGATGTGAGACAGTTGCCCCTGTACCCGGGCCCAAGAAGGAGGCTGCCAGCTGCAACTGTCCGCCGTGCCTGGATGCAGGTGGCAGAGTCATTCAGCACCACCAGCAACACCGTCAGTACCGGCCAGCAGTGCTGGAAAAAAACTGCACAACCTCCTCAGGGCGGCCAGGGTGAGTAGGCAGCACTGTGCCCCAGCACCAACCCCCATCCCACACACCCGTAACCCTGTCCCCACCCACCTGGAGGGCGGCCCAACCCCCACCCTGCAACACATGCTGGCACACACGCGGACCACCATGGCCGGGTGCCTTGGCCACTAAGGCCACAAGCTACCCATCCCCTGGGCTGCATGCGATGGACTATAACCGCCGGGAGTGGGAGAAAACTGGAGGGGGACCTGCGGCCCCTCACCGCGGCTGAGCAGATGGCCCTGGACCTGGCCGGCGGCCCGTAGGAAAGGGAGGTTGCTGGGGAGGAGGTCGGCTGCGGACAAGAAGGTGAGACCCTGTTGAGTTGCGCCGCCCCATACCACGTGTGTCAGTCCCCACTCATCACCACCCCTACAGCACCCTCACCCTCACCCCCACAGCACTCTTAACCTCACCCCCGGCCCATGGTCTAATCATACATCTTGTCTCTTGCAGGACTTGCTGGTGATGGGGCGGGTCAATCTGGTGTCCCCCGCCCTGCATGCTCGGCTGCTGCAGCTTCCTCCTCCTCCAGCAGTACCACAGCGCGTACAGCTGCTGGGCTTCCCCCAGGGCTGCGGCAACAATGGGGAAGGCCACTATTGCTGGTTGAGTTCCAATATCCATTGTCTGCATGGGGTGCAAGGCCGACATGTTAGCATGGTGCATACCCCCGTGCCCAACCAGGTACACCGGTCTACATAGTGGCAACATTTGGCACTGAGGACTCTGCCCCCACATGTCCCCCCCATCTCTGCACCCCTGGTCCTGTCAGTGCCCGGCACTTTGGAGGCCTCTGGCCCTAGTGCCCATCCCTGCTGCCAGGGGTACCATCAGCTGGCACTGCCCTTGCCAATGGTATGCTTTGCAGCCCCCGCCCGGCACCCCTGTAAGGGCTAGAGTGGGCATTGCCCTTGAGTGGGCCACATGATGCTCTGCCAGTGGGTGGCAGCCGAGTGGGGGGTTATAGCAGAGGGTAGGGGGTGGGGTGGGGTGGGGGACCCATGTGGCTGGTATCACTCTGCAGAACCAAGGTGGGTGGTCATTGGGGTGCAGGAAGATGTCTGCCTTGCAGGTCGCAGCAATGGAACTCCATGCCTGGGCACTGCTCCAGTCCTATGGGGGGGTCAGTCCAGCCACATGGCCTGTTCACTGGTCAACCCTCCCTCTCCCCCAGCCCTGACAGGGCCCCTCACCCCAACCAGCCCAGCCAGTGTCCCAGGTTTGATTCCCGCTTGGGTTACTGTCTGTGCGGAGTCTGCACGTTCTCCCCGTGTCTGCGTGGGTTTCCTCCGGGTGCTCCGGTTTCCTCCCACAAGTCCCAAAAGACGTGCTTGTTAGGTGAGTTGGACATTCTGAATTCTCCCTCTGTGTACCCGAACAGGCGCCATAGTTTGGGGACTAACAGCTTTTCACAGTAACTTCATTGCAGTGTTAATGTAAGCCTACTTGTGACAATAATAAAGTGTATTATTATTAATAATATGCAAATGGTGTTTACTGTCCATGTGTTCTGGACCTCATTGATGCCAATGTAGAGGTGACGGAGAATTGCGATTTGGCGTCAAATCGGCGCTCGCCGCGAATTTGGCGTCGCAACCGATTTTCTACCCAATCGCGTTTCCCTATTTGGCGTCAGCCAACGGAGAATTCCGCCCCGAGACATTCGGATTGATTTTCCACGTGTCTGCGTGGGTTTCCTCCGGGTGCTCCAGTTTCCTCCCACAAGCCCCTAAAGACGTGCTGTTAGTGAAGCAGCCTTTCACACACCTAGTGGATGAACCCTTGGGGCGTTGCAGAGATAGAGAGTGGGGGTGGGGAAACCTGGGAGAGAGAAGGCTAAAGGCGTCCACATGGGGCCACAGGTGCACTCCTCCTTCTGGCTAAGGAACCAAATATATATACTTTGCAAACTTATCTTTCTGGATCTTTCCTAGCCTTGACTGATGTTACCGCAGATAATCCATTCCAGCTTCCTCTTTCCTCAGGTTAAAGTTACAGTTTGGGACCTGATATGTTCTTGGTGTATGATCTGCATATTTAAAGAGGACCCTGACATTGCAATCAGCTGGATCAAGGTGAGAAAGGAGTTAAGTCGACTGCTTTTTTAAAAACTAGGTGAGGAGGCTGGGGGAGTGGGGGGGGGGGGGTTGCGTGTTAAAATTAAGGTTATTATGTCTGTTCTTCAGCTTGTTTAATTTCTGCGTAATAATGGCTGTTAGTATTTACATTAAACAGTGACCACCTTTTGGAAGTGCTTTGTTGACCATGAAGTGCTTCGAGACATCCTAAGGTTGTGAAATATGCTACATAAATGCAAAATCCTTCTTCTATGCAACGATAAAATGTGGTGACTTGCAGTTAGTAATTTGCACTATCGGCTGGACAGAAGCTCATCCCACTCCAACTTGTTCTTTCTTTCACCTTGTGATTGGATGCTGCAGTACATGACTCAGAAAGATAAGGCACAATGTTGGATACTTTAAATTGTGGAATCTGTGATAAAGATGTGCCTTCAAGGACATTTGCAGTCTTGATCTTACTAAATGTAATTGGGTTAGAGCTGAGCAAAAAGACTTGTGGGCAGTATTCGAGCATTTTTGCAATAATGTAGTTTATGTGGTGCTTGAAGAATGTTGTCACCATTCCAAAGACATGCTATGTCTATCGTATCCTGTTACTGGCAGGACAGAATTTCATGATGTACCTGCAGAATAGAGCAAGAACAATCAAAGTAAAATGAGTATACAATGAATGGTGTAAAAAGCTCTTGGCATCACTCCAGCTTTAGCCTGGTAATGCGCATTTGACTATCCGGCTGCCACAAATATGATGCAGTGGCATCGGTTCCACTGGCAGCTGTCAAAAAAGTGATCAACAGCATATTTATAATGGAATAAGTGAGTGTGCTCATGAAAAAGATCGGGTAAAAGCCTTAGCTTAGTCGGCCTTATGAACATGCAAATTCACCATGTTGCTATAAATACCATACACGTGTGCCACAATTTAACAGCCTCGCGTGCCTGACTTGGTGTTGGGATAAGGCCGTTGAATCTCGTGCGAGAGAAGGATAGGGACCTGGTGGAATGTGGGTCATACCGACCAATCTCGTTGTTGAACGTGGACGCAAAGACTTTAGCAAAGGTGTTGCCGCTCAGGTTGGAACGTTGTCTTCGCAGGTCTCTGGGGAAGATCAGATGGGATTTGTGAAGGGTAGGCGATTGTCTTCCAAATTTGCGGCACCTGTTGAGTGTGGTGTTATCCCAGGCAGAAGGGGATGAACAGGAAGTGATTGCGGTGCCGGATGCAGAGAAGCCTTTGACAGGGTGGAGTGGAAGTAACTGTTGGCGGTGCTGGAGCGATTCAGGATAGGGCCGAAGTTTGTGTCGTGGGTTAAGTTGTTGTACCAGGAGTCAAAGGTTAGTGTCCGAACAAATAATGTAAGCTTGGGCTAGGGCGACACGGTAGCACAGTGGTTGGCACTGTTGCTTCATAGCACCAGGGTCCCAGGTTGGTGTGGGTGTGGGCGTGCCTTGGGAGGGGTTGATATGCGTGCCAAGGGGAACTGCAGCTCAGCGGGATCTCACTTCCTTATCCGATGCTGACATCCGCCCTGGTAACTGCCCTTTCTCCGGGACCATGTTTATTGCCCTCAGTTTTGCTGCGGTGAGGGGCCACAGGTCCGGCGGTCCCCCTCCAGTCTTCTCCCTCTCTTGGTGATTGTGGGTGGCAGGGGAGACAGAAGTTTCACAGTGTTAGACAGTCTAATGCATGCACCCCAGGGAGGTGAGTAGCTGGTTGTTTCAATGGCCAGGGCACCCAGCCATAGCGGCTGGTATGGGTGCTGGCATGTGGTGCAGGTTGGGTGTTCGGCTGCCCTCCAGGTGGGGTGAGGTAGGGTTACGGGTGTGTGAGACGGGGTTGGTGCTAAGGGCACAGTACTGCCTACTCACCCTGGTCGCCCTGAGGAGGTTGTGCAGTTTTTTTCTGCACTGCTGGCCAGTCCTTGCGGTATTACCCACGGTGCGGATGACCTCTGCCACCTGCGCCCAGGCCCGACGAATGGCGGGGGCTGGCAGCCTCCTTCCCGCCCTGGCGTCCAGGAAAGTCTCCAGTTCGGCATCCGTAAATCCTGGTGTCGTTCATCTTGCTGCCATCTTGTTGGCTGGGATGGTGTGGTGTGGGGAGTAGAGTGTATATATGCGGCTGCAGCTTCTCAGCTTCCGGAGTGCCAATCCCGAATTAGGCGAATCCCACACTGTTTCTCATTGGAATTGATGGCATGTGGCGCCGGTGCTAGCCTCTTAACAACCAGTGAATTGGTCTAGGTATGGCACCAATTTAGCTGTCGTAGACCTCCACTAATCCTGACCTGGTGTCAACACATCTCAGGAACAGAGAATCAGGCCCCATGTTTTAATCACAGCTTTTTAGAATGCTCAGAACACTGTGTCCCAGAACATTTTTATTGCTTTCTGATGTGATCTTTGCCTAAGCATATGTGTGTGAAGGAGCTGTGAGTGACTGTGTTCAGTCTGTGCATTATTAAATGTTTGATGCCGGAAACAACTCTGGGGCCGGAGGAACGAATGACTTGAAACTCACTGGGCGGGATTCACCATTGGCCGATGCTGAAATCGGGAAAGGTGATTGGGGGGAGAATTGGTTTTGACGCCAAAATCGTGGTGAGTGCTGGGTTCATGTCAAATCCCAATTCTTAGGGGCCTTGACAGCGGCGTCAATGCGTTCCACTCTGCACGTACAGTCAATACCCTTGACATATCATTAGCGGGCCTAACTCGGTATTCTCAGGGCCCCCGCAAAGCTCCACATCCGCCAGGGAGCATTCACGATGGTGAGGCGCACTTGTGCTTTTAAAATTCAGGAAACAGGCACTGTGGCACAGGCACAGAGAGAGGAGATAGGACACGGAGAGGTGCGACGGTGGGCTGCTGAGACGGACTTTGCCAGGCTAGCTGTGGGGGGTGGGGTAATGGGGATGACCATGGAACGGGCTGTGGGGAAGGGATGGGTGCCAGGGCCAGAGGCCCCCAGAGGCTGGGCACTGTTGGGGCCAGAGGTGTGAATGTGGGTTGGGGGAGGGAGGAGGACATGTGGGGGCAGGGTCTGTAGTGCTAATCGGGGCCACCATGTCACCTGTTCGGGCACAGAGATATGCACCATGCTACCATGTTGGCCTTTCGCCCCCTGCAGACAATGGATATGGGAATTCAACCTGCAATGGAGGCCTTGTGTGTACCAACAGCGCCTGTCATTCAAGGCCCTGCCGGACCGGGCATGCCATCGAATACTCCGGCTGAGCAGGGAGACAGTGTGACATATCTGCCAATCATGGCGCACCTAGCACCGTGGGGGAAAAGGGGGTGGACATCTGCTCCCAGTGGCCAGCAAGGTGACGGTTGCCCTAAACATCTACACCATAGGATCCTCCCAGGCATCGAATGGGAACCTGTCCATGTCTCACAGAGCTTGGCGCAGAGGCGCATGGGGGCCCTATATGCCCAGGCAGATCAATACATCCATTTCGATGTGGACCGAACCCATCAGGATTCCCAGGCAGCGGGGTTCGCTGAGTCCAGATATGCATGTCGCCCTGCGAGAACCTGCACAAGCCAGGTCGTCTGAAACTGAAAAGGGTTCCACTCAATGAACGTGCAGCTGGTGTGTGACCATGAGATGCGCATCATGGATGTCTGCGCCCAAGACCCAAGGTGCGTGTCTTCACCCTGGCCTCTTCGAGGCGCCCCCGCGGCTGGGCGTTTGGCTCCTGGGCGACAGGGGTTATCCCCTGCGGTCGTGGTTGATAATGCCTATCCAGAGGCCACAGACCGACGTGGAGATCTACTACAACAAAGCCCATGCAGTGACCAGGAGCATGATCGAGCAGTGCTTCAGCATCCTGAAGATGCAGATCAGGTGCGTGGACCATTCTGGAGGGGCCTTCCGGTATGACGCTAGGAGGTTCACCCACATCGTAATGGCCTGCTGCGTCCTCCACAACATCGCACAGCAGAGGGGCGATGTGCTGGAGGAGGAGGGTGAACACTAGTCCTCGTCCGATGAGGAGGATGCAGGGGACGGTGAAGATGTGCAGGACATTGAGACTGGGCAGGCAAGGGAGGCCGCTTATCATGTGCACCTGGACGACGCGCATGGGATGCTCTGATCGCCTCCAGGTTCATCGACTCAGGGGCTGGCTGGGGGCACAGGCGCCGCATTACACCCCCACCTCCACCCTGCTGGCTGACCACCTCCTCCAATGAACGCCACCCCCCGCTTGCAAATCCCTCTGTAATTCCTACCTGCCTCACCATGGGGTGGGGGTCCTGTGTTGGCAGTAACAGTGGGTGTGGCCCACGGGATGGATGATGACAACCCGCTCTGTGATGAGCTCTAACGTCTGACCCCTGCCCACGGTAACACTTTCCACCGTCCACCTGGGTGATCCCTGCGTGCGATCGGGCCATTCCAGCAAGCAGTCCCATCGGTTCCCTGCGGTGACGGAGGTGGGGGAGGGGCTGGAATGGGATGGGGCATCGGAGCGGGGATGCGGCTGAACTGAGGTCCCTGGGCCAAGCCCATCCACAGCATCCACCCATTCCTCCCCCCCTGCACACCCTCTGCGGCCAGCCCAGTCCAGCTCATCCCTCATGCCCTTCGGACAGAGCACCAAGGCAGGTTGTAGAGTTGTGCACAGGTGTTTAATGTGAATAAATATATACAAGTTTGTGCCCTAGCCTCTAACACTATATTGTGGTCCTGCATCCATGCCAACTTAACTGATGTCTACTTTTCTGGCTTTACAGGCCCTAGCGCTACATCTAGGTGAATCCCCAAGTGGTACAGCTTGAGTGGAGGCGGAATGCTACGATTTCCGCCCTGTGACCTGGGTTCCTTCTGCGGCTATCTTCTGTGGTGACCAGGCCTGGATGGGCCCGACTGCTGCTCGGGTGTCCCAGGTGGCATGGTGCCACCGTTTTCTGCCCACTGCCCATGTGATGCACCATGGACAGGAGTGGGGGAGTTCAATGCACTGCGGGGTTCTGACCCCGCCCCTGCGGGAGTTACCGACATGGGCCGTCGGGGTGTGTGTGGAGCAAACCCCTGAGGTTCTCCCGCCACCAGGCGTTGCTAGTTCTGGAGGCCCGCTCTTGACCAGGGCCTCCATGCTCGTGGCCATGGAGCACAGGGACTGGGCAACATCCGTCTGGGACTGTGCCACATCATTCTACGACTGTGCCACCACCTTCTGGGTCTGTGCCACATCAGCCAGTGACTGTGCCATCTCCCTCTGGGATTGGGCCAGCTCCTTTGGATCTGTGTTCCTTCAGTTAATGCCTGGGCAATGCCGGCAATTCTCTCAGCCATGGCCTGTTGTGACTGGGCCACGCTCTACAGCACAGCTGCAATCTACAGGTGGCTCTGGTACATGGCTGCCTGTGAGAGGGCAGCCCTGTCCTAGGCCTGAACCACCACCTGCACAGATTGCCCCAGGCCTTGGACATCTTGACCCATGGCCGAAACCTTCGCCCTCAAGGCCTCCACTGTGAACGGCACGTGTGCGGTGTTGGCCTGAGTGGCACGCATAGCTGGCACCACCACCTGCACCCTGAACGCGGTTGGACTCCTCCACCTGCACCGATAGGTACTGGGTGTTCACCGACAACCCCTCATGTAGTCCCGGGCTCTGCGACTGCATCTCCACAATTGGTGGGACTGTCCGTTCCAGATGCCCAAAATCCTTCTCGACAGCAGCTAGTCCCTGGGGTCGGCCCGCTGTCTGACTGTCCGCCCCCTCGGGTGTTGCTACCTCCACCTGCTGTACCAGAGAAACAAACAAACACAAGACAGCAGGTACAGCACAAAACAAAAGTTGTTACATAATCGGGAACAAAGAAGACCGAATGAATCAGGGGCAAAATTCACGGATAAATGGCCTGTCGGAACTCAAACAGGTTACAGGCAACATTATAGACCTACATCTCACCCATAGAGACAAAACAGAAGAAAACATACCCCGAGAACCCCAGTGATAAGAGAAATTGGCTAACTCTTACAGTGCAATTTAAACTCTTCTCCAGATCCACACCGGAACAGGCAGCCATCCCACACTGTCGAGGTGGCAAAATGACAAAAACAAAGACAAAGAGAGGACCAGGCACAACCAAGCCTTAACACTCAACCCCGGGTATCCCATTGAAGAAGTAAAAAGAGAGCAAGAACTGTTGTGTTATTCACCCTGGGGTAACACGGACTGCAACAGGATGTAGATGAACTGTAAAGCATATACCAAACGTATATACCAAACGTATATGTTGGTTCAATACGATTTATTGAACTTCTGTAACAATGCACACAGCTGGCTGTGGGTTGACACTCTACTACTCTAAGTGTACGAACTCTAACCTACTAGACCAGGCTAGCTCTGATCCACGTGTAGAAGGTGCTGACTGATATATACACCCTGACTGTCACTACAGTTGTCACCAGTGGAAAGAGGCAGAGTGCTGATGCCTCGTGTGTTTTATAGTTGGAAGCCCTCCTCTGGTGTTCTGTCTGGTGATTAGTTGTGTTCTGTCCTGTATGTTCATTGGCTAACCTGGGTGTCTGTCACTGCCTGTTTTTACCTCATGATATGCATGGGTGCATATTAGAGCATATATGACATATTTACAGATATAACTATTCACAGCAAATGGCGAGTGAATGCATATGTACACGGAAGGTGTCTAGCGTGCAGATACAGAACAATATGTACAAAGGAAATATTTATAAGTCCAATCTCTGGGGCTGGCGTCGGATCCTTGTCGACCACCTGAGAGGTGGAGGTGGGGACGACGGCACCTTGACAGGCGGGATTGCAGCCAGATTGGTGGCCTCGTGGAGCGAGGTGTCCAGAAAAGGCATAAACGACAGCTGGGAATGTGAGATCCGGTGGTGGGCAGGCAAGTTTGCGTAGTGCCCATGACAATGGATCCATCAGCCATGCGAACCACGAACGACCTGGGAGCAGCCTGTCGAACTACAACAGCTGGAGCTGACCAGCCGCCACCAGGCAACTTGATGCGAACAGCATCTTCCGGAGAGAGCACAGGCAGATCAGAGCATCGTATGTCAGCTTTTGCTGGTTTCTGAGTTGCTGCACCTTTTGCAGCGCTGGGAGGTGATCCAGATGAGGTAAATGAATGGCCGGAACAGCCGTCCGCAGGTCACAATTCATAAGGAGTTGTGCCGGAGACATACCGGTGGACAGACAGGTTGCCCTGTACTCCAGGAGCGCAAGGTTAAAGTCTGAAGCTGAGTCCGCAGCCTTGCAGAGCAGTTGCTTCACGATATGGACCCCTTTTTCGACCTTCCCGTTAGATTGCGGGTATTGCGGGCTCGAGGTAATGTGCTTGAACTGGTATAGCTTCGCGAAGTTGGACCACTCTTGGCTGTAGAAGCAGGGACCATTGCCGCTCATGACCATGAACGGAATATCATGCCTGGCAAATGTCTCCTTGCAGGCCTTGATGACAGTCCTTGATGTGAGGTTGGACAGTTTCACCACTTCGTGGTAACTCGAGAATTAGTCAATTATAAGCACGTAGTCACGCCCATTGGCGTGAAAAAGGTTGATTCCCACCTTTGACCACGGAGAGGTCACGATCCCGTGTTGCTGGAGTGTTTCTTTGGGCTGAGCAGGCTGGAAACGCTGGCAAATCGCACAATTGAGGACCATGTTGGATATGTCCTGGTTGATGCCAGGCCAATAGACAGCCAGCCGGGCCCTGCGCCTGCATTTCCCGATACCGAGGTGTCCCTCGTGGATCTGTTTGAGCACTAAGCTCTGGAGGCTGCGAGGAATAACGATATGATCCAGCTTGAGGAGGATCCCCTCGACAACTGTTAGGTCATCCTTGACATTAAAGAACTGGGGGCATTGCCCTTTCTGCCAACCATTTGCAAGGTGATGTATGACCCGCTGCAGAAGAGGGTCCTTGACAGTCTCTTCTCGAATGTTGACGACTCGTTCGTCTGAGGCCGGGAGGTTGCTGGCACACAGTTGCACCTGTGCCTCAATTTGGCAGATGAAGTCGACCTGTTCACAGGGCGAGGTGATGGCGCAAGACAGGGCTTCCGCAATGATTAGCTCCTTGCCTGGTGCGTAAACCAATTCAAAATCATACCTACGGAGTCGAAGGAGAATGCGCTGAAGCCTGGGCGTCATGTCATTCAAGTCCTTGTGAATGATATGGACTAGGGGTCTTTGGTCAGTCTCTACTGCGAAGGTTAGTAGACCATAGACGTAATCATGGAACTTTACAATACCGGTGAGGAGGCCCAGGCACTCTTTCTCTATCTGAGCATACCGCTGCTCAGTGGGAGTCATGGCCCTGGACGCATAGGCCACTGGAACCCAAGACGAGGAGTCATCCTTCTGGAGGAGCACCGCACCAATGCCGTCCTGGCTGGCTTCCGTGGAGAATTTTGTCTCCCGCTCTGGGTCAAAAAACACTAGTACCGGGGCAGTGGTGAACTTTGCCTTTAACTCGAGCCACTCTGCTTGATGTGTGGGTCGCCACTGAAAGGCAGTGGACTTCTTCACCAGATGCCTGAGAGCCGTGGTGTGTGATGCGAGGTTGGGAATGAACTCTCCCAAGATGTTAACCATACCCAGGAAGCGGAGTACCGCCTTTTTGTCTTCCGGGGTCTTCATGGTGTTGATGGCCTTGACTTTGTCCGAGTCCAGTGCACGCCCTGCTGGGATATTTGATCACCTAAAAACTTGATTGATCTTGATTGATGACATGCCAAAGGAGCATTTGGCCTTGTTCAACTTGAGGCCGTTGGCATGTATGCGTTTAAAGACTTGTTGGAAATGAGATATGTGTTCCTCTGGGGTCGTGGACCATATAATGACGTCATCAACATAAACCCGCACACCCTCAATGCCCTCCAGCATCTGTTCCATGATCCTGTGAAAGATTTCAGAGGCTGAAACAATACCAAACGACATGCGGTTGTAACAGTACCTTCCGAAAGGTGTATTAAACGTGCAGAGCTTCCTGCTGGACTCGTCCAGTTGTATCTGCCAGAAGCCACGCGATGCATCTAGCTTTGTGAAGAATTTGGCATGTGCCATCTCACTGGTTAGCTCCTCCCGCTTCAGGACGGGTAGTGTTCCCACATTATGTTTCGGTTAAGATCCTTGGGATCTATACATATGCATAGTTCTCCAGAGGGCTTCTTCACACAGACCATCGAGTTGACCCAGTCAGCCGGTTCCGTCACTTTAGAGATTATACCCTGGTCTTGGAGCTCCTGCAGCTGCGCCTTTAAACAGTCCTTCAGAGGAGCCGGCACCCGGCGTAGTGCATGGATCACAGGCGTGGCATCAGGCCTGAGTAAGATTTTGTAGCGGTTCGGCAGCGTGCCCATCCCACTGAACACATCCGGGTATTGTGACAGAATTTTGTCAATGTCAGCCTGAAGATTCATATTGGCAGAGGACATGGCATGTGCGCGCTGGACGAGATTGAGTAGCTTGCATGCATGGGCACCAAGCAGGGAAGCCTTGTCAGGCTTGACGATTTCGAATCGCAGTGTGGCTTTGATGGCCTTGTTGGAGACATGCAGGTGACAAGACCCTAACGCAGTATAATCAAGCAGCTGGCAGGCCGGCGGAAGAATTTTTGGCTGCCTTTGGATGCGAGCAAGGTCTGCTTGAGATACAAGATTGGCTGAAGCACCAGTGTCCAGTTTGAACCGGATGCTGCATTGGTTGACTTGTACGACAGCACGCCATTCGTCCGCAGAACCCACGTTGAGGATGGGTAGGCGTATTGCTGAATTTGAGAAGGCCTTGTCATACGTGGTAATGATGCCCACAAGATATGGGGACTCCTGGCAGTCATCCTCTGGATCCATGGTGTTACTCGGTTCCGAATCCAGCAGCTCTTGTTGCATACTTCGAACTCGTTTGCGTTGGAACTGGGATCGCTGGCCCACGATCGGAGGTGCAGACCTGCACAAGGCTGCATAATGGCCAGGCTTCCCACAATTTAAACATCGCCTGCCTCTTGCAGGTCATTGCCGCTTTAAGTGGGCGGTGCCGCAGTTCGGGCGTGTCGTGACGTTGACGTTGTAACGCTCCGTGCGTCGTCACACATGCGCAGTGTGGTCAGCCGCCGCTCGCACCTGCGCAGTGTGGTCTTCAGCCGCTTCGTTCTCCCGTCCGTGGTGCGCATGCGTCGGACCCCGGGAAAAGCACGCGAAATGGCCGCCTTCATCGATGCTCAGGCGCCGCATTCGGGCGATAACCTGTACACTCTCTGCCTCGTGGGAGGCAAGTTGGTCCTGTTCTGCTGATTTAAGGTGGAAGTAGCGACTTTTTGCCAGTTCATGCACTTTTCACGTCTCGATGGCTACTGGCGGGGTCATGTTTTTTATTTTTAGGAGCTGCTCCTGCAGGGAGTCGGAGTGGACCCCAAATACGATCTGATCCCTGATGAGGGAATCAGCGGTGTCACTGTAGTTGCAGGATTGCGCTAATATGCAGAGATGAGTTAGAAAGGATTGGAAAGGCTCATCCTTACCCTGAAGGCGTTGCTGGAAGACATAGCGCTCAAAGCTCTCATTCGTTTCGACTTCACAGTGACTGTCGAATTTGGCTAACACGGTCTGGAACTTGGTCTTGTCCTCGCCATCGGCAAAAGTGAGCGAATTGAAGATTTGGATGGCCTGGTCCCCCGCAGTCGATAGGAGCAGCCCGATTTTTCTGGCATCGGCCGCATCCTCGAGGCTGGGGCCTCAATGTAAAGACTGAATTTCTGCTTGAAGACTCGCCAGTTGGCGCTGAGATTTCCGGAGATCCGGAGCTGTGGAGGGGCCTGGATCTTATCCACGCCGCTGGAAGGCACTTGCTGGTCGTCACTGAATTATTCAAGGTAAATTACTTAGATGAAGTAGACTCCTGGTATCATGTCGTGTTATTCACCCTGGGGTAACTAGGACTGCAACAGGATGCAGATGAACGGTAAAGCATACACCAAACGTAGGCGTTGGTTCAATACGATTTATGAACTTCTGTAACAATACACACAGCTGGCTGTGGGTTGACACTCTACTACTCTAAGTATAATAACTAACTTACTAGCCCAGGCTAGCTCTGATCCATGTGTAGAAGCTGTTGACTGATATAAACACCTTGTCACCAGTGGAAAGAGGCGGTGTGCTGATGCCTCGTGTGTTTTATAGTTGGAAGCCCTCCTCTGGTGTTCTGTCTGGTGATTGGTTGTGTTCTTTCCTGTATGTTGATTGGCTAACCTGGGTGTCTGTCACTGCCTGTTTTTACCTCATGATGTGCATGGGTGCATAGTATGACAAGAACAAGAGCAATGAGCAAGAACGCAAGAGTCCAAACTTCCATGACACCATCTCCCAATCCCAGAACGTAGGACAAAACAGATCACTGGACCACAATCACCAGTACTGCCCTCTAGAGGACAACAGGATATTGTGGGGCCAAGGACCAAAAGGAATATAAACTGGGCCCAGTTATAAAACAGGGCGGAAACCCACTCCAGGATGGGAGGGTCCCCAGACTGGGGATCCCCCAGGGAGGCAGGGACGCCCGCCTCTCCCCGAACCGCGGGGACAACGCCTCCCCACAATCAGGGCCGCTCGAAAAGAAAGGATTAGTCCACCCAAAAGCCAACGTCTATTCGTATCTGAGTGTCCATGGCACCAAGACTCACCATCCAACACCACCCAACCAGCCCTCACAGGCACATGTAAGAGAGAAGTAGAAGCAAAATCCCTCAAAACCTCTCAAAGTCAGGAGAAGAGTGAAGAAGAAGAACAAGAACTGTCAGAACTAACCCCTAGGACCCACAAGCCACCTTGTAAGATATTATGACTAGACAAGAATCGGACAAGTAACAGTCCTTCCATCTCCCAAGCCAAAAAGAATCAGGATAATTACTGGACACAACCTTCGGACTCTTCCCCATACTTCACCTCTCCGAATGTGGGCCTCCCACATCAGACACCCCCAGGATACCCCTAAGGGAGGTACCCCCATCCAAGGAGCGTCAGGATACGGACCGTGATGCTGAGTCTGGATAAAAACCAACAATGCCACAAAGCAAAAAGAGGAAGATCTGCTCCAAGGACCCCCATGACCCCCTAGTCCTTTCACCCTCTGAGGATAGACCAGTATTGCCCAGTACAGGACACAACACCTTTCCCCCCCTGATACACCATCAATAATACACGACGAGTGATAAACGTGACTGAGGCTTTAATACACTCAACAGCAAGCCTCCTGCCTGTGGACCCGAACTGGGTCCGGTGGCGGAGACTTGCCACCTTTATACAGAAGCCCGAGGGAGGAGCCACAGGCGGAGCCAACCTGGACAAGCCCAGGCATGTACAATACAGTACCATACATATCACGCAATAACGTGGTTTACCCCCCCCCCCCCCCCCCGCTCATCCAGCTCTCCCCCCCCCCCCCCCCCCCCCCCCCCCTGCCGCCCTCGGTGAACTAGGCAGGCTGCCTACCACCAAATAAAAGGATTTTCAGACCAACCTCACTCACAAAAGCTCTGACAGCAGTAGTCAAAGAGGGAGACCCACGTCAGGAGAAACGACTGACTCCTCCCGAGAGGGGAGTCCAACAAATCCCAGTCCTCAGCAGGATAATACAGTCCAACTGGGCCTGAAGAAGAAAAAGATGCAGTCAAAAATTAAAAAAATATGTATGTAACTATGGGGACCTTCCTCAAACATAGTGTGGACAAACCTAACCTTACCATCCACAGCCTCCACTCCTCTCCTGCTCCAACTCTGCTCATCCTCCCCCCGAGGATATATTAGGATAAAGAAACTGTGCACAAATCCTGAAATCAATATTCAGCTGAACATGATAAAACCTCATTAAATCAAAATAACCTACGGTGACGGACATCACACCCAAAATATTTCCTTCGCTGCAAACAAATAACTTGACAACATTAACAGACAACATGATTATCAGGGAGTAAGGCAGCACGGTGGTGCAGTGGTAGCACTGCTGCCTCATGGTGCTCAGGACCCGGGTTCGATCCCGGCCCTGGGTCACTGTCCGTGTGGAGTTTGCACATTAGACCATAAGACCTAGGAGCGGAAGTAAGGCCATTCGGCCCATCGAGTCCACTCCACCATTCAATCATGGCTGATTTCAACTCCATTTACCCGCTCTCTCTCCATAGCCCTTAATTCCTCGAGAAATCAAGAATTTATCAACTTCTGTCTTAAAGACACTCAACGTCCCGGCCTCCACCGCCCTCTGTGGCAATGAATTCCACAGACCCACCACTCTCTGGCTGAAGAAATTTCTCCTCATCTCTGTTCTAAAGTGACTCCCTTTTATTCTAAGGCTGTGCCCCCGGGTCCTAGTCTCCCCTGCTAATGGAAACAACTTCCCTACATCCACCCTATCTAAGCCATTCATTATCTTGTAAGTTTCTATTAGATCTCCCCTCAACCTCCTAAACTCCAATGAATATAATCCCAGGATCCTCAGACGTTCATCGTATGTTAGGCCTACCATTCCTGGGATCATCCGTGTGAATCTCCGCTGGACCCGCTCCAGTGCCAGTATGTCCTTCCTGAGGTGTGGGGCCCAAAATTGCTCACAGTATTCTAAATGGGGCCTAACTAATGCTTTATAAAGCTTCAGAAGTACATCCCTGCTTTTATATTCCAAGCCTCTTGAGATGAATGACAACATTGCATTTGCTTTCTTAATTACGGACTCAACCTGCAAGTTTACCTTTAGAGAATCCTGGTCTAGGACTCCCAAGTCCCTTTGCACTTCAGCATTATGAATTTTGTCACCGTTTAGAAAATAGTCCATGCCTCTATTCTTTTTTCCAAAGTGCAAAACCTTGCACTTGCCCACGTTGAATTTCATCAGCCATTTCTTGGACCACTCTCCTAAACTGTCTAAATCTTTCTGCAGCCTCCCCACCTCCTCCATACTACCTGCCCCTCCACCTATCTTTGTATCATCGGCAAACTTAGCCAGAATGCCCCCAGTCCCGTCATCTAGATCGTTAATATATAAAGAGAACAGCTGTGGCCCCAACACTGAACCCTGCGGGACACCACTCGTCACCGGTTGCCATTCCGAAAAAGAACCTTTTATCCCAACTCTCTGCCTTCTGCCTGACAGCCAATCGTCAATCCATGTTAGTACCTTGCCTCAAATACCATGGGCCCTTATTTTACTCAGCAGTCTCCCGTGAGGCACCTTTTCAAAGGCCTTTTGGAAGTCAAGATAGATAACATCCATTGGCTCTCCTTGGTCTAACCTATTTGTTATCTCTTCAAAGAACTCTAACAGGTTTGTCAGGCACGACCTCCCCTTACTAAAACCATGCTGACTTGTCCTAATCTGACCCTGCACTTCCAAGAATTTAGAAATCTCATCCTTAACAATGGATTCTAGAATCTTGCCAACAACCGAGTTTAGGCTAATTGGCCTATAATTTTCCATCTTTTTCCTTGTTCCCTTCTTGAACAGGGGGGTTCCAACAGAGATTTTCCAATCCTCTGGGACTTTCCCTGACTCCAGTGACTTTTGAAACATCATAACTAACACCTCCACTATTTCTTCAGCTATCTCCTTTAGAACTCTAGGATGTAGTCCATCTGGGCCCGGAGATTTATCAATTTTTAGACCTCTTAGTTTCTCTAGCACTTTCTCCTTTGTGATGGCTACCATATTCAACTCTGCCCCCTGACTCTCCGGAATTGTTGGGATATTACTCATGTCTTCTACTGTGAAGACTGACGCAAAGTACTTATTTAGTTCCTCAGCTATTTCCTTATCTCCCATCACAAAATTACCGGCGTCATTTTGGAGCGGCCCAATGTCAACTTTTGCCTCCCGTTTGTTTTTAATGTATTTAAATAAACTTTTACTATCATTCCTAATGTTACTGGCTAGCCTACCTTCATATTTGATCCTCTCTTTCCTTATTTCTCTCTTTGTTATCCTCTGTTTGTTTTTGTAGCCTTCCCAATCCTCTGACTTCCCACTACTCTTTGCCACATTATAGGCTTTCTCTTTTGCTTTGATGCATTCCCTAATTTCCTTTGTCAGCCATGGCTGCCTAATCCCCCCTCTGATAACCTTTCTTTTCTTTGGGATGTACCTCTGTACTGTGTCCTCAATTACTCCCAGAAACTCCTGCCATTGCTGTTCTACTGTCTTTCCCACTAGGCTCTGCTCCCAGTCGATTTTCGTCAGTTCCTCCCTCATGCCCCTGTAGTTACCTTTATTTAACTGTAACACCTTTACATCTGATTCTACCTTCTTTCTTTCAAATTGGAGATTGAATTCTACCATATTATGATCACTGTCTCCTAAGTGCTCCCTTACTTTAAGATCTTTAATCAAGTCTGGCTCATTACATAACACTAAGTCCAGAATGGCCTGTTCTCTCGTGGGCTCCATCACAAGCTGTTCCAAAAAGTCTCCCCGTGTTTGCGTGGGTCTCATCCCCACAACCCAAAAGGTCGTGCAGGGTAGTTGGATTGGCCACGCTAAATTGCCCCTCAATTGGAAAAAAATAATAATTGGGTATTCTAAATTTATTTTAAAAATGATTGTCAGGGAGTAAAGTCTAGGATGACAACTGAGAAACGAGGCCATCATCAGGATAACGAACGCTGCACTGGCGCACGGAGCAAGTAAGCATTCAAGATAAAGCAGGATCTAAAACTGAGAGCACTCTTAAGGGTCTTCCATCCACCGGAAGATGAAACTCATTGCTTCCAACGTGTCAACTTGACTGAGCCCAGGCGGTCAACTACCTCGGCTGCAGCAGGAGGAATGGCTTGGCTGGCTCTGGTGACTCCAACCCCTCTCAATCGATAACAGCAACAGGACCACACAGAACCAGAGACTGGAAGTCCAACCCAACACCCGGCCTCAGCGCCAGGATTAAATGTACTCCAGCGAATTCGAGCTGCCCGGCCTCCAGATCAAGATTCCCGAGATATGACAGTCAGATCTTAAACTTGGCTGGGAACATCTCTACCACCTCGTTGGAACATCAGGCATGACCCGGTTCCTCACCAGCTCCCCTTCATCCTCTCCTGAACGCCCCAGGTGGACAACAGGTCATGCAACAGGAACTTGACCATGCGGAGGTGGGCTTCCACCAGAGACACTGCTCTCCCTGCTACAAGATCCTCCTCGTGCGCCACCACCATCTCCATAAAAACACCTCACAACTCTTGAAATTGAGCTTTAACATCCTGCACTGCAGTACCAAGACTATCAGATGGATCACCTTCATCGCTAGCAGCCATCATCAGTCAATGTGCACTGTATCGCCAGGGCAGGAAACTTCTCAAAGGCAGCTGCACCACCAAAGACAAGGCCCCCTCCCACCCAACTCCCTCCGGCTGCCATGAATCAATGAGGATGAAAGCATATCTCGACTCAGAAGTGCAGAAATTGAAAGATGAGCAGAGGCGGAGCTCGCGAAAATGCAGCCGTTCCTGCGCTTACATCGCCTCAAATCTCCCCCTTTTGAGGAATCTGCTCAAAAGGATTAGCAATTCATCAAAAAATTACTTGCACAGGCTGTAATTACAAATGAATATAAACCTCCCTTTCAGGTTGCTTGTCAAGAGTATTATTTTGTAATTGACTTCGTTAATAGGCATCAAAAATTTTAAGACAAAACATTTCTCAGATATTGCCACAATGAACTTAAGCACGCTATGTAAGTATTAGTTGTTGTCAAGGTCATCGCTTCTATGAAGTATCATGGCAAAATATTTGATTACGTTAAAGGAGCGTAAGTTGGAACTGTGAAAATTATGGATTTTAATCGCAGTCACAATATTTTTACACAGCAATTAATCCCTCTTGATTTGATGTGCAATCTGTTACAGAGGCCACTTCAAGGACTACCTATCACATGTGTGCTCTGTGGTGACCTCTGTATTTTTCCAGTAGTTTATCAGAAGCTTGAAGCAGGTTTAGGAATTTCACACGTAAACTATTTTACATAAATTACTAAGTAGGTCAGTTTGGAAGTACAGCAGATTTACAACTAACAGTGATCCAGTGAGGGTGAATTCATTGGTTCACTGCAATTTAACTGTGTCCAAGCTCTTAATTGAGCATTAAGCTTTAACAAATCCATCTCCTCTTGTACCATTTGACAAATTGCCTTGCGTCATATACAAAATGCAGTATATCAGGCACCTAATCTACATTGCAGGCCCTCATGCTAAACCTTCCCAGAAGCACTGGGACTCCCGCATTCAGATCCCAGATCCAATAAACAATACAGTTTAATAACCCTGGTGAACTGCTTTACCTTCAAAATGCATCATGTTTCTTAAGTTAAACTGACAGCACTACCTCTATCTTTCAGGAAGGATATATACTGTTTATAAATCAATGTTACTAAATCTTCAGTTCTTTGGGTATATTAAAGGTGAAGATTTTGTTATAAGTTTTCTACATAGGCAAATTAAAGATGTTAAACAAGCTTTCGCTTCACGATAAAGAAATTATGTTTGTAATTTCAGGAATTTTGATATATGCATGTGAAAACTTGCACGGCTAAAGTATGCAACATTATATAATTTTGCACTGTTTAAAAAAAATTATTGTCTTGCCTGCAGGTTTAATCATTAATTTGTAACATGGCTTCATTAAATTACAACAACTGATTCACAGAAGCACTATAAACAAGATTAACATGCCAACTCTGAGGTACTCAGTCACTGTTTGGGAGTTAAAAAAATTATTTGCTCAGTATTAAAATTGAAAGAGTAATTTTTATTAAGGTAAAATGCCGTGCTCTCAGATTTTTAGGAATGGGCCATTATTTATTCTGTTCAATATTTTTGAAACAAGATTGTTTTTTAATCACTCTTTGATTCCTTTGTTTCTGAAGGCCTTATAACATTGAGCCTCTGCAGCATCTCCTGAAAGTACCTTCTTGATGTGTACAGCCAAACAAGGCAGTAATAATTGGAGTCTTTATCAAGAAAGATTTTAAAATTGTTTCATAGAAGCAAAGAAGGATTTGTCAATTGATGCAGATATATTTTCACTTTGGCACCTTCAGCACAGAGTTGATCTAGTTGACCGGCATGGGTTGGCTGCATGTACCCTGCAATTCCTCTCTCCCTACTCTTTGGGTCTGCAAGGTAGTGTATGTTCCAGTTCACTCAGAGAGTCTAAGTTGCTGTTTCAACATATACTTCTATATGAACCCATAGAATCCTGACAGTGCAGAAGGTGACCATTCGGCCCATCAGGTCTGCACCGACCCTCCGAAAGACCACCCTACCAAGGCACACTGCCTTGCCCGATTCCTGTAACTCCACCTCACCTGCACATCTTTGGACACTTAGAGGCAATTCAGCATGGCCAATCCACTTAACCTGCACAACATTTGGACTGTGGGAGGAAACTGGAGCACCCGGAGGAAACCCCCGCACACACGGGCGAACGTGCAAACTCCACAGTCACCCAAGGCCAGAATTGAACCCGGGTCCCTAGCGTGTGAGGCAGTAGTGCTAACTACTATTGTAGTCTGAGGATATGAAGAGTGATGGTAGAGGCCCCCAATGTTATTTCCATCACATGGTGAATCAGGCATCTCTCCTGTTCTTACTGCCTGTCATTGGTGTACATTGAAAGGGTTTTGCATGTTGCTACTCAACCTGTTTTGCCACATTATGAACACACCTTCCATGGCCTTTACATCCTGGGGTGGCACTCAACCTGGAGCTCCTGGCTCAGAGGCAGGGAGGGATGCTACCCAATAGCGCCAAAAGACCTCTTGATTTTGCATATCATGCAATTAACTTTAATGGATGGAGAATTGAGGGGTGGGGAGCTTCGTGCTAAAGATAGAAATACAAGGTCCAACTAAATGTATTTTATATTTGCATGGCAATGCTAACATTTTGTCATTATAGCAGTTTCACAAGGATGGGAATAGAGGAATATGGACCCCGGAATGTAGAAGATTTTAGTTTAGACGGCAGCATGGTTGGCACAGTCTTGGAGGGCCGAAGGGCCTGTTCCTGTGCTGTACCTTTCTTTGTTCTTTGTTCTTTGTAAGGTGCATGGGGAAGAACTGCTTCCATTTTAGGATATGTTCCACAGATAAAAAAGGAAAGTTTAGGATAATTATACATAATGCAATTATAATCCTACAGTTTCTTTCACAAAAATAAGGGGTAGATATTAATCAATCCTGACAGTTGGAGACTGGGCACAGAGATTTTGCAATCGATTGATTCAACTTATTATCCCATTCTACACTCCTCCAAGACAGGTTGGCATCCCCCCGGGTTGGGTTGGCTAGTGGGCAGGGCCATGAAGTTGGGCATAATGCCTTCCCCCAGCCCCATCGCAATTTTATACTCAGCAGCAAGGCATCGACTGGTCAACAGCCTGGAACAAATTGAGTCCCTTAAGTGATCAATATAAGCCTCTTATAAAAGCCTGTTTCCAACTTTTACCATGGTCGGCAGAGGCCGGAACAAATTGCAGGTCCAGGGCCCGTCAGTCAACTCCTCCCTGTACAATCCAGCCCCCATCCACCTCAGTCCCCTCGCTAGGGCATCCTCGCCTGGCCGTGCTGAAAATCACCCCAATTTACCTCCAACGAATATCATTGTCGGAGACTGGGGATACAGTCCCAGCAGTGGCCACTGCTGCTGTAGTGCTGCTGTAACCAGAGAGTCATTGGTCATTTGATTGATCGGCAGTGCTAGGAGGTAGGACTTCTTCCCTGACTGGGGGCAGAGGTCTCACCCAGAGTCAATTAATGTACCACCGAGCATTACATGGCTATGGGGCAAGACTCATTTGTGGCTGAGGTACCTGGATGAAGCAGGCAGAAACTTTGTGAATACATGCAAATCAGGGTGGAATTTGGATTTTAGTGCTGTTTTAACTGAGCTGGACTGAAGACCATTCCTGCTCCGCCTTGCCCTGACTGATTGACAAGAAGCATTGCTTAAAGGGGTCATCAGCTTCAGATATTCAGGTGATAAGGATCTAGGGCCATGATCTCAGATCATGGGCAGCATGGTAGCATAGTGGTTAGCACAGCTCCAGGTCCCAGGTTTGATTCCCGGCTGGGTCACTGTCTGTGTGGAGTCTGCACGTTCTCCCCGTGTCTACGTGGCTTTCCGCTGGGTGCTCCGATTTCCTCCCAATGTCCAAAGATGTGCGGGTTAGGTGGATTGGCCATGCTAAATTGCCCTTAGTGTCCAAAAAAGGTTAAGTGGGGGTCACTGGTTACGGGGATAGGGTAGATACGTGGGCTTCAGTAGGGTGCCCTTTCCAAGGGCCGGTGCAGACTCGATGGGGCGAATGGCCTCCTTCTGCATTGTAAATTCTATGATCTATAATCTTACAGCCCCTCCTGCCTGGTAGGATATTGCAGTCCCGCTAAACTGGATGGACACTTAAATGGCTCACCATCCACCGGGGGCAGGGGGATGTTGTTGTTAGAGAGAGAGAGAGACATGCTGTGGCACGGCTGTAAAATCCTGACCTCAGTGTTATCATGCGGAATGAATTTCTCGTTGTGTTTGGAAATTGATTGCTTCCATCATTTATTTTTGCCTTATTCACCCTGATTTCATTCGCACCGGATCAAATATGATATATTCCAGAGATATTTGACTGCTTGGACAGGTAGCCCATTGTCAGGGGTTCGGTTGCCTTCTTGACAGTGTGGGTTTGCAGGCTTTCAAGGTGTGATGTGCCATCAATGAATACAAGACGAGTAGTCAACATAACTGAGGCTTTAATAAGCTAAACAGAAAGCCTCCTGGCCTCTGATCCCGAACTGGGGCAGAGGCAGAGATCAGCCACCTTTATACTGAGCCCGAGGGGAGGCGGAGCCATCAGGCAGTGGTTTACCACATTACATGTAATACAGTAGCAGTTTGCCACAATACATATAATATACTACAGTGGTTAACACATTCACCCCCTGTTAGAAAAAGGAGTCCAGCGGGGGTGAAATGGACTTAAAGGTCAAGTCTGCCGGGGGCCTTGACCTTCCGCCGTGATCTCCTCAGTCCTGGTTGTGGTGTGGGCACTGGTGTCGAGACCTGCGCATCCGGGAGCGTGTTGTCCTCTTCTTCACCCAGTTGTTGAGTCGGTGGAGGGGGGGGGGGGCGGTGGAGGGGTGGGGGTGGTGGTGATGGTCGCCGGTGGGCCTGTGGGTGCCAGATCTTGAAGTAGCTGGGTAGTGGTGGAGGGAGACGGTGTAGGGTCGGGGGTGGTGGTGATGGTCACTGTGGAACCTGCAGGTGCCAAATCCCGGAGGGAGACTGTGTCTTGCCGCCCGTCATGATGTGCCACATAGGCATATTGTAGGTTGGCATGGAGGAGCAGGACCTTCTCGATGAGCGGATCCGATTTATGTCTGCTCGCATGCTTCTGGTGGAGGACGGGCCCTGGGATTGTCAGCCAGGACGGGAGCGAGACCCCGGAGGTGGACTTCCTAGGGAAGGCAAACATACGTTCGTGAGGGGACTCATTGGTGGCAGTGCACAGGAGTGACTGGATGGAGTGGAGTACATCGGGGAGGACCTCCTGCCAACGGGAGACTGGGAGACTTCTAGACCCTAGGGCCAGGAGGACGGCCTTCCAGACCGTCGCGTTCTCCCTCTCCACCTGTCCATTGCCCCGGGGGTTGTAGCTGGTCGTCCTGCTTGAGGCGATGCCCTTGCTGAGCAGGAACTGTTGCAACTTGTCGCTCATGAATGAGGAACCCCGATCACTATGGATGTAGGTGGGGAACCCGAACAAGGTGAAGAGACTGTGCAGGGCCTTGGTGATGGTGGCAGAGGTCATGTCAGGGCAGGGGATGGCAAAAGGGGAATCTTGAGTATTCGTCAACAACATTGAGGAAGTACACGTTACGGTCAGTGGTGGGGAGGGGCCCTTTGAAGTCGATGCTGAGGCGCTCAAAGGGGCGAGAGGCCTTTACCAGATGTGCTCTGTCTAGCTGATAGAAGTGCGGCTTGCACTCCGCGCAGACCTGGCAGTCCCTGGTCATGGTCCTGACCTCCTCGGTGGAGTAAGGCAGGTTGCGAGCCTTGATAAAATGAAAAATACAGGTGACCCCCGGGTGGCAGAGATCATTGTGAAGGGCCCAAAGTCGGTCTACTTGTGCGTTGGCACATGTACCGCAGGATAGGGCATCTGGGGGCTCATTGAGCTTCCCCGGTCGGTACATGATCTCGTAATTGTGGGTGGAGAGTTCAATCCTCCATCTCAGAATCTTGCCGTTCTTGATTTTGCCCCGCTGTGTATTGTTAAACATGAAGGCTACCGACCGTTGGTCAGTGAGGAGAGTGAATCGCCTGCCGACCAAGTAATGCCTCCAATGTCGCACAGCTCCTACAACGGCTTGGGCTTCCTTTTCGATGAAGGAATGTCGAATTTCGGAGGCATAGAATCATAGAATCATAGAAGTTTACAGCATGGAAACAGGCCCTTCGACCCAACCAGTCCATGCCGCCCAGTTTTTACCATTAAGCTAGTCCCAGTTGCCCGCACTTGGCCCATAACCCTCTATACCCATCTTACCCATGTAACTATTAAATGCTTTTTAAAAGACACAATTGTACCCGCCTCTACTACTACCTCTGGCAGCCCATTCCAGACACTCACTACCCTCTGAGTGAAGAAATTGCCCCTCTGGTCCCTTCTGAATCTCTCCCCTCTCACCTCTAGTTTTAGACTCCCCTACCTTTGGGAAAAGATGTTGACTATCTACCTTATCTATGCCCCTCATTATTTTATAGACCTCTATAAGATCACCCCTAAGCCTCCTACGCTCCAGGGAAAAAAGTCCCAGTCTATCCAGCCTCTCCTTATAACTCAAACCATCAAGTCCCGGCAACATCCTAGTAAATCTTTTCTGCACTCTTTCTAGTTTAATAATATCCTTTCTATAATAGGGTGACCAGAACTGCACACAGTATTCCAAGTGTGGCCGTACCAATGGCTTGTACAACTTCAACAAGACGTCCCAACTCCTGTATTCAATGTTCTGACCAATAAAACCAAGCATGCCGAATGCCTTCTTCACCACCCTGTCCACCTGCGACTCCACCTTCAAGGAGCTATGAACCTGTACTCCTAGATCTCTTTGTTCTATAACACTCCCCAACGCCATACCATTAACTGAGTAGGTCCTGGCCTGATTCGATCTGCCAAAATGCATCACCTCACATTTATCTAAATTAAACTCCATCTGCCATTCGTCGGCCCACTGGCCTAATTGATCAAGATCCCGTTGCAATCCTAGATAACCTTCTTCATGGAGGGTACGGGAGAAGAAAGCCACGGGCCTGCCCACCTGGTTGAGGGTAGGGCCAGGGCAAAGTCCGACGCATCGCTCTCCACCTGGAACGGAATGGACTCGTCCACAGCGTGCATCACGGCTTTGGCAATATCTGCCTTGATGTGGTTGAAGGCCAGGCGGGCTTCAGCCATCAGGGGAAAAATGGTGGATTTAATAAGTGGGTGGGCCTTGTCCGCATAGTAAGAGAAGAACCCCAGGCATCTCTTCAGGGCCTTGGGGCAGTGGGGGAGGGGAAGTTCCAGGAGGGGCCACATGCAGTCGGGGTTGGGTCCTAGGACTCCGTTTTCCACAACGTAGCCAAGGATGGCTAGGCGGAAAACGCAATTCTCCTTATTGTAGGTGAGGTTAAGGAGTTTAGTGGTGTGGAGGAAATGCCGGAGGTTTTCGTCATGGTCCTGCTGGTCATGGCCGCAGAATGTGACATTATCTAGGTACGGGAATGTGGCCCGCAGCCTGTACTGGTCAACCATTCAGTCCATTTCTCGCTGGAAGACCAAGACCCCATTGGTGACGCCAAAGGGAACCCTGAGCAAGTGGTAGAGACGGCCATCTGCCTCGAAGGCAGTGTATTGGCGGTCCTCCGGGCGGATAGGGAGCTGGTGGTACGCGGACTTCAAGTCAACTGTGGAGAAGACTCGATACTGCGCAATCTGGCTGACCATGTCAGATATGCGGGGGAGGGGGTACGCATCGAGCTGCGTGTACCGGTTGATGGTCTGGCTGTAGTCGATGACCATCCGGTGCTTCGCCCCAGTCTTGACGACCACCACTTGGGCTCTCCAGGGGCTGGTACTAGCGTCAATGATTCTCTCTCGTAGGAGTCGCTGGACCTCCGACCTGATAAAGGCCCTGTCCCGGGCACAGTATCGTCTGCTCCTAGTAGCGATGGGCTTACAGTCCGGGGTGAGGTTAGCGAAGGGTGGGGTGACCTTAAGGGTCGCGAGGCTACAGAAGGAGAGGGGGTCAGGGGTCCATCGAACTTTAAGGTAAGGCTTTGGAGGTGGCACTGGAAGTCGAGCCCCAATAATAGGGCAGCGCAGAGATGGGGAAGGACGTAGAGCTTAAAGTTAGTGCACTCTATGCCTTGTACAGTAAGGGTCGCGACACAGTATGCCAGGATTTCTACTGAATGTGATCCGGAAGCCAGGGAGATTTTCTGGGTCACGGGTAAAATTGGGACCAGCGCCTTACCGTATCTGGGTGTATAAAGCTGTCTGTTCTCCCGGAGTCGAAGAGGCAGGCTGTCTTGTGCCCGCTGATCCGGACGGTCATCGTGGATTTTGTGAGGTGATGAGGTCGAGACTGGTTGGGTGTGATGGAGGCGAGCATCGCAAGGTGATGGGTGGGCCGGTCGGAGGTAGCGGCGGCCAGTGTACGACCGGGTGAGCAGGGGTTCTGGGAGGCTGCGGAGTGGTCCCAAAATGGCGGCCCCCATGGGTCGCACATGGCGGGTGGCGCGGCAGCTGGGGGCGGCCCCAACAGGCAGCAGGCAGCGCTGCTGGGCCTAGGAATTTTAGGGGCAGGTCGGGCCTGGCAGCTTTAGCAAAGTGGCCCTTCCTCCCACACCCGTTGCAAGTCGCATTCCGCGCAGGGCAGCGTTGTCTGGGATGCTTACCCTGGCCGCAAAAGTAGCACTTCGGGCTTCCGGCGTTGGCGGGCTGCTGCGCGGCACAGGCTTGCGCCGCACTCGAGTCGGATGATGGCAGCGCCCATGAGGTCCACGAGGGTACCGTGTGGTCGGAGGTGTAGGCCTCCATGTTCTGGAAAGTCACCTCCAGCGCGTTTGAGAGCTGCACTGTAATTCGATTTAATGCCTGCGACATAGGCATCCCTTTTGTTTTAATTAAATATTTTATTGAAAATTTTTGGTCAACCAACACAGTACATTGTGCATCCTTTACACAATATTATAACAACACAAATAACAATGACCTATTTTATAAACAAAAAATGAATAAATAATAAATAACAAAAATGAAAACTAGCCCTAATTGGCAACTGCCTTGTCACAAGTAACACTCTCCAAAAATATAATTTAACAGTCCAATATATAATTATCTGTAGCAACGACCTATACATACTATACAGTATATATAAACAACCCTGAGAGTCCTTCTGGTTCCCCCCCCCCCCCCCCCACCCCCCCCCCCCCCCCCCGATCCTGGGCTGCTGCTGCTGCCTTCTTTTTCCCATTCCGTCTATCTTTCTGCGAGGTATTCGACGAACGGTTGCCACCGCCTGGTGAACCCTTGAGCCGACCCCCTTAGGACGAACTTAATCCGCTCTAGCTTTATAAACCCCGCCATGTCATTTATCCAGGTCTCCACCCCCGGGGGCTTGGCTTCTTTCCACATTATCCTGCGCCGGGCTACTAGGGACGCAAAGGCCAAAACATCGGCCTCTCTCGCTTCCTGCACTCCCGGCTCTTGTGCAACCCCAAATATAGCCAACCCCCAGCTTGGTTCGACCCGGACTCCTACTACTTTTGAAAGCACCTTTGTCACCCCCATCCAAAACCCCTGTAGTGCCGGGCATGACCAGAACATATGGGTATGATTCGCTGGGCTTCTCGAGCACCTCGCACACCTATCCTCCACCCCAAAAAATTTACTGAGCCGTGCTCCAGTCATATGTGCCCTGTGTACTACCTTAAACTGAATCAGGCTTAGCCTGGCACACGAGGACGACGAGTTTACCCTGCTTAGGGCATCTGCCCACAGCCCCTCCTCGATCTCCTCCCCCAGCTCTTCTTCCCATTTCCCTTTTAGTTCATCTACCATAGTCTCCCCTTCGTCCCTCATTTCCCTATATATATCTGACACCTTACCATCCCCCACCCATGTCTTTGAGATCACTCTGTCCTGCACCTCTTGTGTCGGGAGCTGCGGGAATTCCCTCACCTGTTGCCTCGCAAAAGCCCTCAGTTGCATATACCTGAATGCATTCCCTTGGGGCAACCCATATTTCTCGGTCAGCGCTCCCAGACTCGCGAACTTCCCATCCACAAACAGATCTTTCAGTTGCGTTATTCCTGCTCTTTGCCACATTCCATATCCCCCATCCATTCCCCCCGGGGCAAACCTATGGTTGTTTCTTATCGGGGACCCCCCCAAGGCTCCAGTCTTTCCCCTATGCCGTCTCCACTGTCCCCAAATCTTCAGTGTAGCCACCACCACCGGGCTTGTGGTGTAGTTCCTCGGTGAGAACGGCAATGGGGCTGTCACCATAGCCTGTAGGTTAGTCCCCCTACAGGACGCCCTCTCTAATCTCTTCCACACCGCTCCCTCCTCCTCTCCCATCCACTTACTCACCATTGAAATATTAGCGGCCCAATAATACTCACTTAGGCTCGGTAGTGCCAGCCCCCCCCCCTATCCCTGCTACGCTGTAAGAATCCCTTCCTCACTCTCGGGGTCTTCCCGGCCCACACAAAACCCATGATGCTCTTTTCAATCCTTTTAAAAAAAGCCTTCGTGATCACCACCGGGAGGCACTGAAACACAAAGAGGAATCTCGGGAGGACCACCATCTTAACCGCCTGCACCCTCCCTGCCATTGACAGGGATACCATATCCCATCTCTTGAAATCCTCCTCCATCTGTTCCACCAACCGCGTTAAATTTAACCTATGCAATGTGCCCCAATTCTTAGCTATCTGGATTCCCAGGTAACGAAAGTCCCTTGTTATCTTCCTCAACGGTAGGTCCTCTATTTCTCTACTCTGCTCCCCTGGATGCACCACAAACAACTCACTTTTCCCCATGTTCAATTTATACCCTGAAAAATCCCCAAACTCCCCAAGTATCCGCATTATTTCTGGCATCCCCTCCGCCGGGTCCGCCACGTATAGTAGCAAATCGTCCGCATACAAAGATACCCGGTGCTCTTCTCCTCCCCTAAGTACTCCCCTCCACTTCTTGGAACCCCTCAACGCTATCGCCAGGGGCTCAATCGCCAGTGCAAACAATAATGGGGACAGAGGGCATCCCTGCCTTGTCCCTCTATGGAGCCGAAAATATGCAGATCCCTGTCCATTCGTGACCACGCTCGCCACTGGGGCCCTATACAACAGCTGCACCCATCTAACATACCCCTCTCCAAAACCAAATCTCCTCAACACCTCCCACAAATAATCCCACTCCACTCTATCAAATGCTTTCTCGGCATCCATCGCCACTACTATCTCCGTTTCTCCCTCTGGTGGGGCCATCATCATTACCCCTAACAACCGCCGTATATTCGTGTTCAGCTGTCTCCCCTTCACAAACCCAGTTTGGTCCTCGTGGACCACCCCCGGGACACATTCCTCTATTCTCATTGCCATTACCTTGGCCAGGACCTTGGCATCTACATTTAGGAGGGAAATAGGTCTATAGGACCCGCATTGTAGCGGGTCCTTTTCCTTCTTTAAGAGAAGCGATATCGTTGCTTCAGACATAGTCGGGGGCAGTTGTCCCCTTTCCTTTGCCTCATTAAAGGTCCTCGTCAGTACCGGGGCGAGCAAGTCCACATATTTTCTATAGAATTCGACTGGGAATCCATCCGGTCCCGGGGCCTTTCCCGCCTGCATGCTCCTAATTCCTTTCACCACTTCTTCTACCTCGATCTGTGCTCCCAGTCCCACCCTTTCCTGCTCTTCCACCTTGGGAAATTCCAGCCGATCCAAGAAGCCCATCATTCTCTCCCTCCCATCCGGGGGTTGAGCTTCATATAATTTTTTATAAAATGTCTTGAACACTCCATTCACTCTCTCCGCTCCCCGCTCCATCTCTCCTTCCTCATCCCTCACTCCCCCTATTTCCCTCGCTGCTCCCCTTTTCCTCAATTGGTGTGCCAGCAACCTGCTCGCCTTCTCCCCATATTCGTACTGTACACCCTGTGCCTTCCTCCATTGTGCCTCTGCAGTGCCTGTAGTCAGCAAGTCAAATTCTACATGTAGCCTTTGCCTTTCCCTGTACAGTCCCTCCTCCGGTGCTTCCGCATATTGTCTGTCCACCCTCAAAAGTTCTTGCAGCAACCGCTCCCGTTCCTTACTCTCCTGCTTCCCTTAATGTGCCCTTATTGATATCAGCTCCCCTCTAACCACCGCCTTCAACGCCTCCCAGACCACTCCCACCTGGACCTCCCCATTATCATTGAGTTCCAAGTACTTTTCAATGCACCCCCTCACCCTTAGACACCCCCCCTCATCTGCCATTAGTCCCATGTCCATTCTCCAGGGTGGGCGCCCTCCTGTTTCCTCCCCTATCTCCAAGTCCACCCAGTGTGGAGCGTGATCCGAAATGGCTATAGCCGTATACTCCGTTCCCCTCACCTTCGGGATCAATGCCCTACCCAGCACAAAAAAGTCTATTCGCGAGTAGACTTTATGGACATAGGAGAAAAACGAGAACTCCTTACTCCTAGGTCTGCTAAATCTCCACGGGTCTACACCTCCCATCTGCTCCATAAAATCTTTAAGTACCTTGGCTGCTGCCGGCCTCCTTCCAGTCCTGGTTCCAACACCGTATTAAAATCTCCCCCCATTATCAGCTTTCCCATCTCTAGGTCCGGAATGCGTCCTAGCATCCGCCTCATAAAATTGGCATCATCCCAGTTCGGGGCATATACGTTTACCAAAACCACCGTCTCCCCCTGTAGTTTGCCACTCACCATCACGTATCTGCCCCCGTTATCCGCCACTATAGTCTTTGCCTTGAACATTACCCGCTTCCCCACTAATATAGCCACCCCCCTGTTTTTCGCATCTAGCCCCGAATGGAACACCTGCCCCACCCATCCTTTGCGTAGCCTAACCTGGTCTATCAGTTTTAGGTGCGTTTCATGTAACATAACCACATCTGCCTTAAGTTTCTTAAGGCGTGCGAGTACCCGTGCCCTCTTTATCGGCCCGTTCAGCCCTCTCACGTTCCACGTGATCAGCCGAGTTGGGGGGCTTCCTACCCACCCCCCTTGTCGATTAGCCATCACCTTTTTCCAGCTCCTCACCCGGTTCCCACGCAGCTGTATCTCCCCCAGGCGGTGCCCCCCCGCCCATCCTCTCCCACACCAGCTCCCCCCTCTCCCCAGCAGCAGCAACCCAGTAATTCCCCCCTCCCCCCCCCCCCGCTAGATCCCCCACTAGCATAATTACTCCCCCCATGTTGCTCCCAGAAGTCAGCAAACTCTGGCTGACCTCGGCTTCCCCCCGTGACCTCGGCTCGCACCGTGCGACGCCCCCTCCTTCCTGCTTCTCTATTCCCGCCATGATTATCATAGCGCGGGAACCAAGCCCGCGCTTCTCCCTTGGCCCCGCCCCTAATGGCCAACGCCCCATCTCCTCCACCTCCCCTCCTCCCCCCATCACCACCTGTGGGAGAGAGAAAAGTTACCACATCGCAGGATTAGTACATAAAACCCCTCTTTGCCCCCCACATTCGCCCCACCACTTTGTTCGAACGTTCTTTTTAATAACCCGCTCATTCCAGTTTTTCTTCCACAATAAAAGTCCACGCTTCATCCGCCGTCTCAAAGTAGTGGTGCCTCCCTCGATATGTGACCCACAGTCTTGCCGGTTGCAGCATTCCAAATTTTATCTCCTTTTTATGAAGCACCGCCTTGGCCCGATTAAAGCTCGCCCTCCTTCTCGCCACCTCCGCACTCCAGTCTTGATAAACGCGGATCACCGCGTTCTCCCATTTACTGCTCCGAGTTTTCTTCGCCCATCTAAGGACCATTTCTCTATCCTTAAAACGGAGGAATCTCACCACTATGGCTCTGGGAATTTCTCCTGCTCTCGGTCCTCGCGCCATCACTCGGTATGCTCCCTCCACCTCCAACGGACCCGCCGGGGCCTCCGCTCCCATTAACGAGTGCAGCATCGTGCTCACATATGCCCCGACGTCCGCTCCCTCCACACCTTCAGGAAGACCAAGAATCCTCAGGTTGTTCCTCCTTGCGTTGTTTTCCAGTGCCTCCAACCTTTCCACACATCGTTTCTGATGTGCCTCCTGCGTCTCCGTCTTCACCACCAGGCCCTGTATATCGTCCTCATTCTCGGCTGCCTTTGCCTTCACGACCCGAAGCTCCCGCTCCTGGGTCTTTTGTTCCTCCTTTAGCCCTTCGATCGCCTGTAGTATCGGGGCCAACAGCTCTTTCTTCATTTCCTTTTTGATCTCTTCCACACAGCATTTCAAGAACTCTTGTTGTTCAGGGCCCCATGTTAAACTGCCACCTTCCGACGCCATCTTGGTTTTTGCTTGCCTTCCTTGCCGCTGTTCTAAAGGATCCACTGCAATCTGGCCACTCTCTCCTCCTTTTTCCATCCGTATCCAGGGGGGATTCCCTTCTGGTTTACCGCACAGTGTTTTTAGCCGTCAAAATTGCCGTTGGGGCTCCTATCAAGAGCCCAAAAGTCCGTTTCACAGGGAGCTGCCGAAACGTGCGACTCAGCTGGTCATCGCCGCACCCGGAAGTCTCGACATAGGCATCCCTGATCAACAGCTCCGTGTGTTGGGTAGCCGATACCACCTGGCAAGCACAGTTCCGGCCGAGTACCCGCAAGGCACGCAGGAATTCGGCTTGTGTTTCTCCGGGGCGTTGTCGCCTTGTGGCAAGGAAGTGCCTGGCGTACAACTCGTTTACTGCCTTTACGTACTATCCCTTCAGTAGCATTATCGCCTCCGTATACGAGGGGGCGTCTCTGATAAGAAGGAAAACTTGCGGGCTCACACGTTGTAGCCACATAAAATGGCTGCGTTCCGATTAATCTGGCCAAAACCCAGTTTAAAATGGCTAACCCGAAAGACTGCTGGGAAAAGCAGCTAAGAAGACACAAGCAGGCAGCTGCAGACAGTATTGCATATTCGGCTCTGGGAAGTTAGCCCAGATCGACACTCAGGGCTATCAACAGCCCATCAACCCAGGTATTTGCAGTTGCATTCAGGACTGTTTGCAGCCCATCTATTCAGACATCCACAGTTAAATCGGCTATCCCCGGGAACAATTGCAACATATTAGCAATTGAATATCGGGCCAGACCTGTCGGCGCCTGCAGTGGCCGAAACAAAGACAGGTGAGCGACCACCCCCCGATCGAGGAATCGCCTCACCATTGGACACATCGACCCCAGAGATTGGGGACAGATCCAATCACTTGGGACTCAGGGTCAAGGGCCGCCCCGGGAGGCGGGAAGCCCCTGGGCCCTATAAAAGTGAGGGGCCAAGTTCAGATCGCCCTCTCTCTCCTCTTCGCCTGCTCGAGACCTTCGCAAGAACAGCAACCGGCAACTGTAAGTTTGAATCCAGCGATCGCTATCCGGTAGAGACACCTAGCCACCGACCTGTAGCAGCCTTTTGAATCCCGGGGGCCAGATCTGATTGGACAAGCCATTAATTTCCCTGACCTGGTGGGCTCTTCCTAAGTTAAGTATTGGCCAGTAGTGATAGGTTTATTATATAGAAAGTAGTATTAGGGTATTAATATTGTTTGTTGTATATCATAAATGACCGTTGTTTTAATCCTTACTAAGCGGTGTGCTGTATTATTAATCATAACCTGAACTTGAACCACGTGGCGGTATCATAAAGATACCTGGCGACTCATGAGCAAAGGTGACGTAATCAGAGCCAATAGACTAAGGTTAAAAAGAGCAACAACGTGCGTTGAGTATTTGCTGCTTTTGGAGGTTGGTGACGTCTTCAGTGGAGGATCCGAGGTAAGCTTCGAAGCAGATTAGCCAGTGCTCGAATGTTGCAGTGGTGTTGGCTGCCTGTGGGTCCAGCTCCAGGCGATCAGGCTTGGGCGATGAATTCATCTTAAAAGTTTAGCTTATTAAATTGATATGCCATCAATGAACACAAGACGAGTAGTGAACGTAACTGAGGCTTTAATAAGCTAAACAGCAAGCCTCCTGGCCTCTGATCCCGAACTGGAGCAGAGGCGGAGATCAGCCACCTTTATACCGAGCCCAAAGGGAGGTGGATCCATCAGGCAGTGGTTTACCACAATACATGTAATACAGTAGCAGTTTACCACAATACATATAATATACTACAGTGGTTTACCACAAGGTGGAAGACTTGCTTTGACAGGAGCACATGCTGTCTCCCTCCCGAATAGAACACACTCCACACCCTACAAACTGATGACAGCTGCATCTCGTGGTTGACTGCAAATATCACCAACTGTTACCTAGTAACTAGTGGGGACGCCCCAGGTTTCAACATTCCACTGAAAGTCTGGGCATCCCTGAACTGCTTGAGGATGGGCCAGGGACCAATTGCTCCACAAGTGGAACATGAAGAACTGCTCAAATTGTGATTATGGCTATCCAAGAAGTCAGACCGTCGCCCATAGACTAAACACCTGAGAGATCCATTCATGGTGGCATCACCACTATTCACACTGCATCAGAAGACAGCAAATGCGAAGGGGCACTTGGTGGGGGTACAGCTTGCAAAAGGTTTTAGCCAGCCCACATGCCTATAGGCAAAGAATTACTTTACTGGATGTGACTCAGGAGTATTGCATCAGAGGCTACTTTTGACCAGATAATCTTTTGCTGACCTCTGCAGCTTCCAGCAAAAGTACCTGGTGCCTGCTTACCCAAGTGAAACATGCTGTGCCCGTCCACGGCTGTTAATCACCAATGCCCTTAACTTTCTGTTCCCTCAAGCTCCATCCAGGCTGTTTTTACAAGGGACATCACATGCATCTCCCTGTGACCGGGACCTCAATGCAAGTTTCAGAACATTTTGTGCTCACTTGCGTCTCATTTTTGCAGAAAGTCTTCTCACAGAGCAACCTACCAGAAAGGAGTGCCACCTGCCTTTACAAGATGCATGACCTAGAGAAAATTACAGCCAATGTGATTTGTTGGGAAACCTGCCAATTAAATGGGTCCCAGGAGTTAAAAATAGTCTGGGTCAGAAACATAACCCCATCTCGAAACTACCCTGTATTAAAATTGACCCTATAGTCTATTTTTAGTGTAAATAAGTGCCCCTCCTTCCCCTGATCATTACCGTCATAATCCCCTCTCAAGTCACATTAGTTGGATTGCAATACGTTTGCATGGTTAGAGCAATAGTTTCTTATTCATGAAGCCCCACCTTCTCAACCTTCCCCTCACCTGAGGTGTGGTGACCCTCAGGTTAAATCACCACCAGTCAACTCTCCCCCTCAAAGGGGAAAGCAGCCTCTGGTCATCTGGGACTGTGATGACTTTACCTTACCTAATAGTTTCTTAGCATCCCTCTCCATATTCATTCAGTGTACTGTACATGATAATCAGTGACTTTTTTTTACAGCTTAACTCCGTGAGATGGTGATTCTTTAATAATCTTTTCAAACTTCTTCAGGTCGATCAGAATGCATCTTCCTTATTTTAAATAATTTTGAATGAGCAAAATGTATGACAATTGACTTTCCCGATCCCAACATGTTTTTATGGTTTCCTGAAGACATGATAATGTGCTGATTGTAGCTACTTGGGGAGAGTGAGCAAACTGCAAGCGTTGCAGCTCACTGGTTCTGGGGCCTGATTTCACACACGTCATGGCTGCTTCTCCCAGTCCCGACTGAGATCAATTAAAGATCACGATATTATGTTGGCTGACAACATAAGTTGTAGCCAGCATGAATTGCATCTGCATTGGGTAAGTGGGGGCGGCCACACAGTAGGCGTCGGGTTCAATGGTGGCCCGGCACGTAGTTTAAAGGTGCCTACAGAGACTGCCGAATACAATGAAGGAGCCAGAGGGAGCTAATGGTGGCAGCAGGAAGGCACACCAGGTAGGAGGGAAGCTCAGGTGGGCAGCAAGCCCCTTGTGGAGACAGTGAAAACATCCTCATGCAGAGGGATGGGATGGAAGGATGGGGCCACCTCACCTCACCAACGAGGCCTGGGCAGAGGTGGCTGCTGAGCTTAGCGGGCATGACCTACAATGCCAGAAAAGATTCAATGACCTTCTGCGCTCGGCAAGGGTGAGTTCTGAGTTGGCAGTGTCCAGTGTGGGGGACTTGGGAAGGATGCCTGTCCATAGTTGCAATCAAGCGTGTGGGATTCAGGGCATCTCAGAATCTTATCTGTCCACGTATCTCAAGGCTGGAGAGAAGATCTGAGGCCCTGGGTCCAGCAAAGGGTCAGGCTTCCAAAGTGGCTGGAACATTCTCTAGTCTCTCGAGGGTGATCTGGTGTGGTATGTCGCTGAAGGTGGAGAGTTGAGTACTCAATGGAGCTCTGCATTTACATGCAAGAGGAAATAGCAACAGGAGTAGGTCACTCAGCCCCTCGTGCCTGTCCTGCCATTTAATGAGATCATGCTGATCTGTGGCCTAACTCCATATACCTGCCTTTGGCCCATATCCCTTTGCTTAACAAAAATCTATCTCGGATTTAAAGTTAACAAGTGTTCTAGCTTCAACTCCTGTTTGTGGGAGAGAGTTCCAAACGTCTACCACCATTTGAGTGAAGAAGCGTTCTTAACGTCTCTCTGGAACGGTCTCGCCCTAATTTTTAGACTATGCCCCCCGAGTTTTAAAATCTCCAACCAGTGGAAATAGTTTACCTTTAACTACCCTGTCTTTCCCTGTTAATATCTTAAATACTTCAATCAGATCACCCCTTAACCTTCTAAATGCTAGCGAAAACAGGCCTAATTTGTGTAATCTCTCCTCGAAATTTAAGGCCCGTAATCCATCTTTCATTTTTGTAAACCTACGTTGCACTCCCTCCAAGGCCAAAATATCCTTCCTAAGGTGTGGTGCGCAGAACTGCTCGCAGTACTCCAAGTGGGGTCCATAAGACCATAAGACATAGGAGCAGAATGAGGCCACGTGGCCCATCAAGTCTGCTCCGCCATTCAATCATGGCTGATATGTTCTCATCCCCATTCTCCTGCCTTCTCCCCATAACCCCTGATCCCCTTATTAATCAAGAACCTATCTATCTCTGTCTTAAAGACGCTGTGAATTGGCCTCCACAGCCTTCTGCGGCAAAGAGTTCCACAGATTCACCACCCTCTGGCTGAAAACATTCCTCCTCATCTCTGTTCTAAAGGATCGTCCTTTTAATCTGAGATGGTGTCCTCTGGTTCTAGTTTTTCCTACAAGTGGAAACATCCTCTCCACGTCCACTCTATCCAGGCCTCGCAGTATCTTGTACGTTTCAATAAGTCCTCCTCTCATCCTTCTAAACTCCAAGGAGTACAGACCCAGAGTCCTCAAACGTTCCTCATACGACGAGTTCTTCATTCCAGGGATCATTCTTGTGAACCTCCTCTGGACCCTTTCCAAGGCCAGCACATCCTTCCTTAGATATGGGGCCCATAATACTCCAAATGGGGTCTGACCAGAGCCTCATACAGCCTCAGAAGTAAATTCCTGGTCTTGTATTCTAGCCCTCTTGACATGAATGCTAACATTGCATTTGCCTTCTTAACTGCCGACTGAACCTCCACATAAACCTTAAGAGAATTGTGAACAAGGACTCCCAAGTCCCTTTGTGCTTCTGCTTTCCGAAGCATTTCCCCATTTAGAAAATAGTCTATGCCTAGATTTCGCCTTCCAAAGTGCATAACCTCACACTTCTCCACATTGTATTTCATTTGCCACTTCATTGCCCACTCTCCTAGCTTGTCCAAGTCCTTCTGCAGCCCCCTTGCTTCCTCAATACTACGTGTCCCTCTACAAATCTTTGTATCATCTGCAAACTTAGCAACAGTGCCTTCAGTATCTTCTTCCAGATCATTAATGTATATTGTAAAAAGTTGTGGTCCCAGCACAGACCCCTGAGGCACACCACTAGTCACCGACTGCCATCCTGAAAAAGACCCCTTTACCCCACTCTTTGCCTTCAGCCAGTCAGCCAATCCTCTATCCATGCCAGGATCTTACCCTTAACACCATGGGCTTTTAACTTATTTAACAGTCTCCTAAGTGGCACCTTGTCAAAGGTCTTCTGGAAATCTAAATAAATCAGGTCCACTGATTATCCTTTGTCTAACTTGCTTGTTACCTCCTCAAAGAACTCTAACAGATTTGTCAGACACGACCTCCCTTTGACAAAGCCACGCTGACTCAGTCCTATTTTACCATGCACTTCAAAGTGCTTCGCGATCTCATCTTTAATAACAGACTCTAAAATCTTACCAATGACCAAAGTCAGGCTAACCGGCCTATAATTTCCCATCCTCTCCCTCACTCCCTTCTTAAACAGTGGTGTTACATTAGCCACCTTCCAGTCCTCTGGGACCCTTCCTGCCTCCAGTGATTTCTGAAAGATCATCACTAATGCCTCCACAATTTCCTCAGCTATCTCTTTTAGGATTCTGGGGTGTAGTCCATCCGGTCCAGGTGATTTATCCACCTTCTGACCTTTCAGTTTCCCCAGAACCTTCTCCTTAGTAATGGTCACTGCACTCACCTCTGCCCTCTGGTTCTCCTGGAGCTCTGGCATCCCACTGGTGTCTTCCACCGTGAAGACTGATGCAAAGTAACTATTCAGTTCGTCTGCCATTTCTTTGTTTCCTATTATTACTTCTCCAGCCACATTTTCTAGTGGTCCAATGTCTATTTTTGCCTCTCTCTTACCTTTTATAGATTGAAAAAAATCTCTTCCTATCTTCCTTTATATTACTAACTAGCTTGCACTCATACTTCATCTTCTCTCCCCTTATTGCTTTTTTAGTTATCCTCTGCTCGCTTTTAAAGGCTTCCCAATCCTTTGGTTTCCCACTAATCCTCGCCACTTTGTATGCTTTTTCCTTAGCCTTTATGCTGTCCTTGACATCCCTCATCAGCCATGGATGCCTTGTCCTCCCCTTAGCATGTTTCCTCCTCCTTGGGATGAATTTCTGTTGCGCCTCCTTAATAACCCCCAAAAACCCCTGCCATTGCTGTTCCACTGCCTTCCCTGCTAGGCTCCTTCTCCAATCAACTCTGGCCAGCTCCTCCCTCATGTCTTTGTAGTTACCCTTATTTAATTGTAATACCGTTACATCTGATTGCAGCTTCTCCCTCTCAAACTGCAGGGTAAATTCTATCATATTGTGGTCACTGCTCCCTAAGAGTTCCTTCACCTTAAGTTCCCTATTCAAGTCTGCCTCATTACACATCACCAAATCCAGAATTGCCTGTTCCCTAGTAGGCTCTGTCACAACTTGCTCCAAAAAACCATCTCTTAGACATTCCAC
Organism: Scyliorhinus torazame; assembly: GCF_047496885.1. Taxonomy (NCBI): domain Eukaryota; kingdom Metazoa; phylum Chordata; class Chondrichthyes; order Carcharhiniformes; family Scyliorhinidae; genus Scyliorhinus; species Scyliorhinus torazame. Next base: position 111,048,850 of record NC_092713.1, on the reverse strand, counting down.
AAATTCCATTTCTTGGGATCCACTACCAACCTGATTTTCCCAGTCCACCTGCATATTGAAGTCCCCCATGATTATTGCAATATTGCCTTTTTTGCATGTCTTTTCTATCTCCTGATTTATCTTCTGCCCCACATCCTGACTACTGCTAGGGGGCCTGTACATAACTCCCATCAGGGTCTTTTTACCTTTGCGATTCCTCAACTCTACCCACAGAGATTCGATGCCTTCTGATCCTATGTCGCACCTTGCTATCGATTTAACTTAATTCCTTACTAACAATGCAACCCCGCCCCCTTTGCCCATCTGACTGTCCTTTCGATAGGACATATATCCTTGGATATTTAGATCCCAGCCCTGATCCCCTTGCAGCCACGTCTCTGCGATGCCCACAACATCGTACCGGCCAATTTCAATGTGCGCAACAAGCTAATTTACCTTGTTCTGTATACTGCGCGCATTTAGGTAGAACACCCTCAATCCTGCATTGGCCATCTCCCTTCTCACACTCTCCTCAGTCACTGTACCCTGTACTGTGGCCCTTTTTGATTTTTGACTATGGCTTCTCTGCCTTACACTTTCCCCCTTACTGCTTTTTGTTCCTTGCCCCATCTTACCTCCCTCCGACTTCCTACATTGGATCCCATCCCCTGCCACATTAGTTTAAACCCTCCCCAACGGCTCTAGCAAACACCTCCCCTAGGAAATTGGTTCCAGTCCTGCCCAGGTGCAGATCGTCCGGTTTGTACTGGTCCCACCTCCCCCAGAACCAGTTCCAATGCCCCATGAATTTGAATCCCTCCCTCTTGCACCATCTCTCGAGCCACACATTCATCCTATCTATCCTGACATTCCTACTCTGACTAGCTCGTGGCACTGGTAGCAATCCTGAGATTACTACCTTTGAGGTCCTACTTTTTAGTTTAACTCCAAACTCCCTGAATTCAGCTTGTAGGACCTCGTCCCATTTTTTACCTATATCGTTGGTGCCTATGTGCATCACGACAACTGGCTGTACACCCCCCCCCCCCCCCCCAGAATGTCCTGCAGCTGCTCCGAGACATCCTTGACCCTTGCACCAATGAGGTAACATACCATCCTGGAGTCTCGATTGCATCCGCAGAACCACCTGTCTATTCCCCTTACGATTGAGTCCCCTATCACTATAGCCCTGCCATTCTTCTTGCTGCCCTGCTGTGCAGCAGAGCCAGCCACGCTGCCATGAACCTGGCTGCTGCTGCCTTCCCCTGGTGAGCCACCTCCCTCAACAGTATCCAAAGCGGTATATCTGTTTTGCAGGGAGATGACCTTCACTGCCTTCCTACTCTTGCTCTGTCTTTTGGTCACCCATTTTCTATCTCCCTCAGTAACTTTCACCTGCGGTGTGACCAACTCGCTAAATGTGCTATCCACGACGTCCTCAGCATCGTGGATGCTCCAAAGTGAGTCCATCCGCAGCTCCAGAGCCGTGAAGCGGTCTAACAGGAGCTACAACTGGACACACTTCTTGCACGTGAAGGAGCCAGGGACAGTGGACGTGTCCCTGAGCTCCCACATCGCACATGAGGAGCATGACACGAGTCTGGGATCTCCTGCCATGTCTTAAACCTTAGGTTACTTATACAACTACAATTCGAAAAAACGAAAGAAAAAATAAATAAATATACAAATGAAAAGAAAAACTACTTACCAGTCACTTACCAGGGATAAAAAGCACCCCCTCCCCACCCAGCTTTGAATTCCCACCTAGCTTCAAATCCCAAACTCACTCTTCACTGTGTCTCATTCTGGTTGTGTCTTCTCTGGCTCACTGGGAGAACTCTGGGTCTAACCAGAGTTTTATATAGCTGCAGCATAACCTCTGTGTCTTTATAGTCCAATCCTCTAGATGTAAAGGCTAGCATTCCATTAGCCTTTTTGATTATTTTTTGCACTTGTTTGTGGCATTTTAAGTATTTATGCACCTGAACCCCCAAGTCTCTTTGGACATCCACTGTACCTAGCCTTTTCATTTAGAAAGTACTTTGCTCTATATTTTTTCATCCAAAATGGATAACCTCACACTTTCTTACTTTGAATTCCATCTACCACAAATTTGACCATTCACTTAGTCTGTCAATATCTCCTTGCAATTTTATGCTATCAACTACAATGCCACCTAATTTTGTATCAGGAGCAAATTTGGATATTTGACTTTCTATGTCATTGTCCAAGTCATGAATGAATAATGTGAGTAACTGAGACCCCAACACAGATCCCTGTGGTACACCACGAGTCACATCCTGCCAATTAGAGTAATTACCCATTAGACCCACTCTCTGACGCCTGCCACTTACCAATTTCCTAACCATGTCAATAATTTGCCCTCAACTCCATGGGCTTCCACCTTTGTTAACAGTCTCTTATGTGGGACTTCATCAAATGCCTTCTGGAAGTCCACATAAATATTATCCATAGACATTCCCCTGTCCACTTCCTTAGTCACCTTTTCCAAAACTTGAGTAAGATTAGTCAGGCATGGCCTTCTCTTCATGAAACCATGCTGGCTCTCACTGATCAACCAACATTTTTCGAGGTGTTCAGTTACCCCATCCCTGGTGGAGTGACATGTGCAATTTTCCAATCCAGAGGAACTACTCCTGAATCTAGGGAACTCTGAAAAATTATAGTCAGTGCTTCCTTTAACAGCCTCGGGTGGAAACTGTCAGGTCCTGGGGATTTGTCACTCTTTAGTTCCATTCCAGTTACTGATGCTGTTTATTAAGTCCCTGCCCCTGTCCTAAATTGACGGTTAATGTTTTCGGGACTTCCAGCAAGTTATCCTCCTTTTCAACTGTAAATACGAAGGCAAAGTAATTGTCCAACGTGTCGGCCATTGGTCCATTATCACTGCCAATATCTCCATTTTCAGCTTTTAGTGGGCCTACGTTGCTCTTGACCACCCGCTTTCTCTTTATGTAACTACAACATTTCTTCTTATTGATTGTGATGGTCCTTGCAAGTTTCTTTTCATAATCCCTTTTAGTAGCTCTTATATGCTGCTTTGTGACCCTCAGCTGGTCTTTGTATATATCTCATTTGTTCGGATCTGTGCTCTGTTTTGCATTTTTGTAAGCCATTTCTTTTAGTTTTAGGCTGTCCCTAAGCTCTTTAGTTGTCCATGGCTTTTTCTTGTGAAATGGAGCCTTTTCCCCTCAGAGGTATATACTTGCTCTGTATTTTGTTAAATGTTTTGTTAAATATTCTCCATTGAATGTCAGTTGTTTGACCCATTAACAGATCTTCCCAGTTTAACATGGACAGTCTCTGCCTCATCCTGTCAAAGTCAGCCTTACCCAAGTCTAAAATTCTAGTATCTAGAAACAGAGCCACAACAACAAGGAGAGATCTGCCACTGGTGGTGGGGTGCTTAACTTGGCGGCCCTCACCAATCATGAACTGGGAGCCCTGGAGCTAGAATGCAAGCTGAGAGGCAGGTCATTGAGGTTGCAGAGAGGCTTGTGTCTCTGAGCGGATAAGAGCTCAGTGGGCTACAGCGAGACAGTTGAGAGTGAAAAGAAAGTATGGGTGTCTCATCCCTCATGTAAAGTAATTGATACCAATTTCTCTGGGCAGCATGCCATGGAAATTGACTCTGTGTGAATGACTAATAGTTCTGACCGATTGTTTTCATCCCTCAGATGAGTCATCCACCAGACCAGTCAGGAGGCCAATGACCTTCTATTGACACTGGAGCAGGCGCCAATGGAAGATGCACCCGTGGCACACCCTCTCTCAGCACCAAGCACCTGCATAGATACTGGCATGGTGGTGACCAATAGTGCGCTGGCTCGGTTGGTAGTGCAAAGTGGTGAGGGCACATCACCTCACTGGAATGATGAGGAGACAGGGAGTGCCCAGGGCACTGGCAGTGGGAAGATTGCTGGAGACCAGAACCATGCTGATACCAAGAAAAAAGATGAGCTTCTGATTGTCAATCATGTGGCAAATGCTGGATGTCCAGCAGGATGCGTGGGGAGATCTGGCGGAGATCCCTGAGGGTCTGTATGCCATGGTCTCTCTCATGGAGTTGACCATTAGTTCCTAGCACACAGCCTCATCCATTGAGAGAGTGGCGACTGTCACAGAGCAGCAGCTCTAGGAATGCAATGAAGAGTTCTTGGGGTTGCATTGGGACCTCACACAGGCACTGACTTCAGGAAGTCTCTGCCAGTGTGAGAGAAGGATGTGGCACCCAGTCTCACAGGTAGGTTGGTGAGCAAGGAGGTGAAGTCACACCTCACAATAGTGGATGAGCTGGCTGCCATCTCTGTAGCTTCCTCTCATGGTGCCCCGGATGAGGGCAGCAGCTCCTCCGCCTCTCTGCCAATCACCACGCCATCCTCAGAGACCATGGAGACTGAGAGAGTGCCCAGACATGTTCTGAGTGCACCCTCCCAGGCAGTGCCTTCTCGGGCCCCACCTGCCAAATGACGATTGCGAAGGTCATCTATGCCAACAGGGCATCACAGTCAGCAAACTGCCTCTAATTCCACTAGCAGCAAGTGGGGGAGAATCCGGGCATAGCACCTGCAAACATAAGCTTAAGATACGGTGAGCACAGCCAAAGGTTTGCACTGGATGCTTATGTTTTCTTTTAATATCCCTTGAGTTTATAAATGTTCGGATTGGATGTTTTTGTTTTGTTTAACATTAATTTTATCACCATAAATTATTACTTATTTACAAGCCATGAGTGTCCTGTGTATCTGATTGGTGCTAGCCTCATCAATGTCTGGCGAGAGATGTTTGGGGCACCAAACTTTATTACCTAGGCAGTGGTGCCACATTGGGCTCATGGATTGGTTAAGTGTGAGGTGTTTGGATGGAGGTCGTGCCCATGGACTCAGATGGATGCAGGGCCTAGCCGAAAAAAGCTCTGAATCAAGGCTTCCCAGGCGTCCTTGCCTCCCTGAAGGGTCCTGATTTCAACGTCTTTGTCCCGGCCTTCTGGCTCTCCAGGCTCTGCCTCTGAGTCGCTGTCAGTTTCCTCATCTGAGGCAGGTACACCAGCATCAGCATCCTCATGGTCCAATGGTTCCCCCCTCGAGTGAGAGGGAAATTGTGAAGAGTACAGCAGACATTGATGATGAGCGACACTTGCTCTAGTGGATATTGCACGGTGGCCCGGAGAGGTCCATGCATCTTCAGCAGGCCAGTGGTCCTCCATCATCATCCTTGTGGATACATGTCAGTGGTTATATCTTTCTTCTGCCTATGTTCTCTCATATTTGAGAGACTTCCTTAGCCACCTTTTCAAAGGAAAGCCCTTATCACCAATCAACCAACCGTCAAGATGAGTTGGACCCGTGAGCTGTCTTGGCACTTGTGAGTGACATAGAATGTAGGCATCATGGGGGATGCCAGTGTACCTTGCACAGACTTGTAGATTCTAGGTCTTGTGGTCCCAACTATCTGAACATTCATGGAGTGAAACCCCTTCCTGTTGACAAAAGCACCCAGCTGGCAACTTGATGGCCACATGGGTGCAATCAATGGCACCCTGGATCTGAGTTTCACTGAGTGTCTTTAAGACAGAGATAGATAGGTTCTTGATCAATAAGGGGTTTGGGGTTTATGGGGAGAAGGCAGGAAAACGGGGATGAAAAACATATCAGCCATGATTAAATGGCGGAGCAGTCTCGATGGGCTGAATGGCCTAATTCTGCTCCTATATCTTATGATTCTATGGTCTTATGGATCTGGGTGAACCCTGCAATTCCCAGGAAGCCTCTGGCCATCTCAGCCTGGCTGACCTGATCCATCCTGAAATGAATGAAGTTCTCACCCACCTGAACAGAGTGAAGGTCGCCAGCCTGATGCAGATGGTGCACACCTCAGCTACAGTGGGTTAGTCGTGGTGGGTATGACTGTTGAAGGCCTTGGAAAGGATGCCAATCAAGTGTTTCCCTGGATGGTGTTGAGCCTCTTGGGTGTTGTTAGCAATGCACTCATCTAGCCAATTGAGAGTATGCCATGATACTTCTGCGTTGTGCCTTGTTGATGGTGGGAAGTCAGGAGATAAGTTACTCGTCTCAGAATTCTCAATCTCTGACCGCCTCTTGTACCCACAGTATTTATGTAGTTGGTCCAGTTCAATTTCTGGACAATTGAAACCCCCAGGATGTTACTAGGGGGGGATTCAACGATGGTAACACCACTGAATGTCATGGGGAAGTTGGTTGCATTCTCTTTTATTGGAGATGGTAGATGCCTGGCACTTGTGGGGAGCGAATGTTACTTGGCTTCCAACACTACAACCATCTTCCTTTGTGCCAGGTATGACTCCAACTAATGGAGAGTTCTCCCTGATTCCCATTGACTCCAGTTTAGCTCGGGCTCCTTCATGCCATACTCGGTCAAATGCTGCCTTGATGTCAAGGGCAGTCACTCTCACCTCACCTCAAGTTCAACTCTTTTGTCCATGTTTTAACCAAACCTGCAATGAGGTCAGGAGCTGAGTGGCCCTGGCGGAACCCAAGCTGAACATCAGTGGGCAGGCTATTGCTGAGCAAGTGCCATTTAATAGCATTGTTGACGATGCCTTCCATCACTTTGACGATAAACAAAGTTAAAATTGTCTAAGGCTTTGCCATGGAGAAAGTAAGGGAGATCCATAGGCTCCCCAAGTTCCCAGATAATTCAAACAAGATGCAAAACTTGAACATATTCCTTTTCTTGCAGAGAAGGGTCCCTGTGTACGAATGTATGTCACTTCTTGCATGCGTTAATTAGCCTTGTTAATTCCATCAATCTGATTCGTGCAAGGCAAAACATTTTGGAAATATTCTCTTTTCAGCAATATTCAAGTTCTGTACTGCAAGCAACAGCTACACATAGCCTGAGTCATTTTCTGAGAAGCCTAAGACAGCTCACCACCAGGTACAAATGGGCAGAATGCTGTGCATACCTCACTTATCTGGGTTCTATATGTGTTATAGGAAGTGGGGAGATGGTGATTTTAGTTAGGCTTGGGGAGTCTAAAGTGAGTAAAAGTAAACAACATTTATTTTACAACAATTATTGACATGAGTACTGGTAGAACCTCACTGAGTGCTCCCTCCTGTCGGTCGGTTCCACACTGGTAACCTTTTATACAAGTACGGGTAAGCACTGCGAGCACCGGGAAACACGCGCCTAAACGGGCTCATTGTGGGACTTTGTTCCCTTTTGGTAGAATCGCTTCCTACATCACTGATCCTTTACTGAATCCTGAAATTCCATTCCTAACAGCGCTGTGGGTGTTTATACACCAAATGCCCTGCAGCAGTCAAAGTCTTAAGGCCATGGCTGGCAGGGAGACTTTGGAACTGCAATGGGTGATAAGTGCAGCATTCCTATTTTATTGCCACTACTGTCATGTTCCAAATAGATGGGCTGAGATGAAATGATCTTCTGTTGGTCATGTTCGGCTGGCAAGCACAGATGTATAAGCTTAAATTCTTACTTATATAATCTAAACTGGCACTTTGGTATCAAGTGAACACTGCACACTTTATAATTCTCCATATTAAATCGAGTGCCATTCAAAATTACTCTGTTAACTGAACCAGATTGCAATGCCCTGAGGTTGTCAAAGGCACTGTATAAATGAAGTCTTCTTTACATTGAGTGTCAGGAATCTATTTGAATTGCAGTTCAGGCAATTCTGTTTTCACCCAATTCTTCCACATTTTCCAACAAATATATTGGAAATCAAGCAGAAGTGGAAACCCAGGTTTAATTTTCACAACGAGTGTCCAACGGTTGCTGTGACAGAGGTCAACTAACTCGACACAGATTGGTAATCATGAAGCCTTGAACCTTCTGGACTTTATGACTTAGAGATACGTGGTGTAGTCCCTCTGGACAATGGACAAAGTGACATTCTTTAATATGAATGATCTGTACTAGGACTTCTATTATGTTCTCCTACTAATATTGACTTGTATATTGTTCAAATTATATTATTTGACTTTTACTCTGTATATAGTTTGGTAAGTACTTTATGTTCCAATTAATTGGTGCTGCATATTTAGATTGCCTTATTTGATTGTTTAATTGATTTACTCTATGTCTGCAACTGATTTGATCTATTTGCTTAGATCAATTTGTACTTTGCACCGATAAACTTGCACAGTGAGATTGTAGGACAGAGTACGTAAATTGCAATCTACATCAATGTGGTATGAATGCTTCATTGAGGCTGGGTTTCTATTTGCTTTGCAATGCACTTGCCACATTCTTGTTAACCCCCTCACTGGGGTGGAATTCTCCCATCCGACTGCAGCAGGTTGGGTGGCGGGTAGGAATGGAGAACCGACCAGGGAAACCTGCTGGCGTAAAATCCTATTGCAATTCCCCCCATGGCAGGTCGGCCTTCCGCTAGCTGGCGGCATGAACACACTTTGAATCTCATAAATGCTCATTCAAACAGCTGGCCGCTGGAAACTCCTCAGGCTTTCCAATCCTGTGTCACACCAGCGTGAAATTACGTCAGCCTAAAACCTGATTGGTAAAGAGTGGCATGCACAAGGTGGTCCTCAGTTTGGAAGGCAACTTGAGGTGAGTGCAACAAAGCCTTTCTGCTGGAGTGCTATATTGATCCTGATGTGCTGTGCACCACTTTGTCGTGACAGACCTGTGCCTTCCCTCCACCCCAGGCAAGATGGCACCAGAGCGTGGCGACTCTCTGCGAGCTCTCTCACACAGATCCTCTTTCTACATCTCTAATCACTGTACTAACCTCTTCATATTTAACTCGAACACTAATGCTATCTCTAACCTCTCTCTTTTATGTTCTCTTGTGGGTCTGAACATCCTCAGACGCCCATGGACTGGCCCAGATGACCCGACCCGACCCAGCAGGACTCCTCCAATGACCCGATCCTGGCCTCGACATGGAGGTTGATGAGGCCCCTCCAGAGGAACAGGAGGCAGCCACTGATGATGCAGGGCTGGCCGCCCAACAGGCCAAAGACGAGGAGGAGGAGGTGCAAAGGAGGCACCACATGAGGCCTTGAGTGTACCGGCAGCGCCTGTCATTCGAGGATCTGCCGGACTGGGCATGCCGTCGAAGACTCCGGCTGAGCAGGGGGGACTGTGCGACATATCTGCCAGATCATGGCGCACCTAGCACCGCGGGGGTATGGGGAATGACACCCGCTCCCGGTGGTCTTCACGGTGACGGTAGTACTGAACCTTTAGCCTACGGGCTCCTTCCAGGTGCCGACTGGGGACCTGTCCAGGATCTCACAGACCTCAGTGCACAGGTGCATCCGTGCCATCAGGAGGCCCCATATGCCCAGTTAGCACAATACATCCATTGTGGACCGAGCCCACCAGGATGTCTGGGCAGTCGGGTTCGCTGCCATTGCCAAGATGGCCCGGGTCTAGGGGGCGATCGACGGGCTGCATGTCACTCTATGAGCACCTGCAGATGACAGGCCGATCTTCACAAACCGGAAGGATTCCACTCGCTCCAACTGTCGGCCCCCTCGGGAGTTCCTACCGCCACCTGTTGTACCGGAGCATTTGTGTAGTGTGCACCAGAGAGTGTCCCAGGAGCCTCTTCACTAAAGTGTCTCTTGGTGGTGGATGGTGTTGGAGACAGCTGTGATGGCAAATCAGTGTCATCATTGGATTTGAACTCTGGGGTGTCCTGGGTTTCGGGTTGATGGCTCGCGTCCGTGTCGGTATTCGCATTGCTGCTCAGCACCTGGGGCTCTGACTGGGCTGGGGCCGGGTGCAGGGGACACCAGAAGGGCCCGCCCCATCACTAGCAGGTCCTGCAAGACACAAGACAAACACGTGATTAGATTGCGGGCTGGGGGGAGGGTAGAGAGTGAGGGTGGTGGCGGTGTGTGGCGGAGGGGTATGTGTTTGGGAGGGGGAGTAGGAGTGATGGTGGAGTAGGGGTGGTGTTGGGGAGAGGATGGTGTGAGGAGGTGACACACGTGTCACAGGGAACCGCAACTCAGCGGGATCTCACTTTCTCGCCCGATGCCAACCTCTACTCTGGCGACTGTCCTTTCCTTGCGCCCGCCGACCATTTCCAGGGCCCTCTTCTCTGCCGTGGTGAGGGGCTGCAAGTCTAGCAGTCCCCTTCCAGTCTTCTCCCGCTCTCGGCAGTTAAGGGCGGCCTTCTCCGGGACGGGGGAGAAACAGAAAACGCACAGTGTTCGACATCCAACGCATGCGGCCCAGGGTGTGTGTAGCTGGTGGCTTCAATGGCCAGGGCACCCGGCCAGGATGGCCAGTGTGGCTGCCAGCACGTCGTGTAGGGTGGGGGTTCGGCCACCCTCCGGGTGGGAGGGGTGGGCTTTCAGGTGCGTGGGTCAGGGGTTGGTCCCACGGGCATAGTGCAGGCTCCTTACTGCCCTAGCTGCCCTGAGGAGGTCGTGCAGTTTCTTACGGTCCTGTTGGAAGGTCCAGACAGTGTTGCTGATGGTGCTGACGGCCTCTGCCACCTGCTCCCAGGCACAGCGTAGGCAGCAGCTGGCAGCCTCCTTCCCGATCTGTGGTACAGGGTCACCACCTCTCCTCCACGGCATCCAGGAGGGTCTCAAGCTCGGCGTCTGTAAAACGGGGTGCCGCTCTCCTCACTGTCAGCTTGTTGCCTGGGCTGGTGTGTGTGGGGAGTGAAGTGTGTACATGCGGCTGCAGCTTGTCAGCCTCCTGAGTGTCAATCACGAACCCGGTCAATCCGGCACCATTTCTCATTGTGTTCCATGTGGCGCTGGCGCTAGCCCCTCAACGGTCGTTGAATCGGTCCAGGTGCGGCACCAGTTTTGCTGTCATGGATGTCCATGAATCCTGAGGGTGTGATTCTCTGGCCGCGTTGCGCTCGAGCACAACGCAGCCGGAGAATCTTGGGAGAGTCCTCTCGTGGGCCTTCCGGCAGCCTCTGCACCTCACGGGATGCACCCAAATCCTGCAAAACGTCAGATTCAGAACTGCAAGTGGCGCTCCCAAAAGTAGGTCTTAAACCTACTTAAGGCCTACCTGTCATAATATGCACCCATGCACATCATGAGGTAAAAACAGGCAGTGACAGACACCCAGGTTAGCCAATCAACATACAGGACAGAACACAACCAATCACCAGACAGAACATCAGAGGGGGGCTTCCAACTGTGGAACCCACGAGGCACCAGCACTCCGCCTCTTTCCACTGGTGACAACTGTAGTGACAGTCAGGGCGTATATATCAGTCAGCACCTTCTACACGTGGATCAGAGCTAGCCTGGTCTAGTAAGTTAGAGTTAGTACACTTAGAGTAGTAGAGTGTCAACCCACAGCCAGCTGTGTGCATTGTTACAGAAGTTCAATAAATCGTATTGAACCAACGCCTACGTTTGGTGTATGCTTTACCGTTCACCTGCATCCTGTTGCAGTCCGTGTTACCCCAGGGTGAATAACACAACACTACCTACCCAGAATCCACCAGCGTTCCTTGATTCTCCGGCCTCCCGAGGGACTCTGCAGCCGGGCGTCAATCAGTACTGGTCCACAAGAACATGGACCAGGTAGAACGGCACCCTGTGGGTCTCCCGGGCTATAAGAGACCCATGGGTAGTGAGGGATAGTGCAGGGCGAATGGGGGAGGTTTGAAGGGTGGGGGTGTGCAGGGCAAGTAAATAGGGGTTGGGGCTGAGACGGATGGAGGTCCTGGAAGGGAGAGGGTGCTGTAAGGGGGCTTGGAGGGGCTTGAAGAGGGGAGGGCTTTCAGGGACCCCATAACAGGATGCCCTTACTTGTGGGGTATGGGGTATATTGCCCTTGGGTGGGGGGGGGGTGGTGGACCCACAAGCTCAGTTAGAGATCGGGGCACCACTTAAAAATTAGTTCTCTGAGTTCAGCTCCCCAGTGCTGAAGAAATTTGTGGACTAAACCGGTGAGAAACTCCCCAAGGCCCCAAAAAGTCACTAAGGGCGTGATCTTCCCAAAAGATAACAAAGTCCCGGAGCGAGTGCATTTAGAAACGTGTTTCCCGGCACTCGCAGTGCAGAGAAACACATGGCTGTTCAATGCAACTCACTTTGAATAAGGGCCCTAGAAGGGAACGCACGACCAAGGCCGCATATAGCCTCGGTTTTTACAATGGGGAGCTCCGCTTGCCAGAGCTCCCTGTTGTAGCGAGAGATCTACGAGGCCCCGAAAAGGATCCCCGACCTCCCCCCAAGCATAAAACGCAACATGGGACGATCCCCCGCCCTTCCCCGCACTCCCATGGCTAGCAACCCTTGCCCGCTTGTGTGCAAGAAATGGCAGCTGGCCACCTTAGCAGTACCGACCTGGCTGTGCCCCTGCCAGCTAGGAGTACTACCTGGGCACCTTGACAGTGCCAGGCTGGCACCCAGGGCGGGAGTGGGGTACTGTACAGCACATTAAACACCTTTTTCCACAACCATTATGATATCTCTGTTACTTTCTTCTGCAATGTAGGCTGACCTCCAAATCAATTGCCCATCTCTCCAGGAATCCCCCCATGCCTCGTGGCCATGGCATCCACCCACCCTCCAGCCGTGGGCATGTCCCCGGAGCTGTGTCCTATCTCCTGGGTGTTCAAATATTGCATGTGTGGTGTTGCCTCCCTCATTGTTCAGGCACAGTGTCCAGACATCATGGTGTGATTGGGATGCTAGGCAATGACCCCCATATGCTACATGGCCCACCCACCCACAGACCATAAGCCGCTATTGGGACTCTTTGAAGAAGATAATGCTATTCCACCCATAGCATCGGCCAGAATCCAGAGTGGGCGCTCCTATTGGCGGCATATGCCGCGACCAGCATAGCGCCGGCAGAACCTCTGATGGGCCACAGACTTCGGACCTGCCTCAGCCTTGCTTTTCCAGATATTGGCAGGAAATTGTGTCACAGTCAAGAACAACAATGGTGTTGCTCAGATAAGCATAAACAGACCAGACAGTTTGTACCAGGTGCCGGAGTCTACATTAGGAACTTCGGTGATGGTGCTAAGTGGGTTCCAGGCATGGTAGTTCAACAAACCAGGTTTGGGTTCAGGACTGCAAAATGAAGAGGCACCTGGAGGCACCTAGATCATCTCCGCACCAGGAGACCAGCGATATGCAACACAAATCCAGAGGAGCCAGCTTCGGCTCAGACAGCCCCGGCACCAGCAGCTTCGACGGCTTTGCCCCAAGGGGGATCCGATGCAGAAGTGAAGGAGGTCAAGGATAATGACTCTGACATGGAGACCCAGGCATCGGACCAATGAACAGATCAATGAGCGGCCACCAGTAGTCTTCCAACCACGTCGATCAACAAGGAAGCGACGTTAGCCATCTAGATGTACCGAGATGATCCGGCTCCACATGAGCATGCAGCACAGCAGCAGGTGAAAAGGAATAAGGCCAGCAGAAAGTTGTTCCACGCACAATTACTGCAAATCATGTTGAGGGTAGTTGGCCATTTAGCACAGAGCTAAAGAGCTGGCTTTTAAAGCAGACCAAGGCAGGCCAGCAGCACGGTTCAATTCCTGTACCAGCCTCCCCGAACAGGCGCCGGAATGTGGCGACTAGGGGCTTTTCACAGTAACTTCATTTGAAGCCTACTTGTGACAAGCGATTTTCATTTCATTTCATTTTTCATTTCCAAGGTTAGATGGGGTTACAGGGTAACAAGGATAGGGCGGGGGAGTGGGCCTAGGCAGGGTGCAGGCCCAATGGGTCAAGAGGCCTCCTTCTGCATTGGAGGGATTCTATGGATTCTATGGACAGAGAAAGGCTGTCGTGGTTATGATCTGTAGCATTTTGCTACATTCCACTTTCCACATTTGTTGCATTGTTTACAAATGCGAAACAAACTTTCCTGTTCTGAGGGTGGTGGCCATTGCATTTGGAGCAGAGTGCGCCCTATGTTGTGAATACTTCTGTTTCCCATCTAAAAGCTCTGCTTCTTTTTTCCGATTGTTCATTTAACTTGCAGATGCTAATGGCAGTTTGTAATGTTAAATCTTTCTTACATAGCAGCTGCTTATGAATTAGACCACAGACTATTCAATCCCTGACTAGCTCATCAGTGAGGGCACCAAATGCACATTGTTTTGCTAAGATTTTCAAGGTGGCCATATAAGATAATATTGATTCACCTGCTTTTTGGTTTGTTGTATTAAATGAATGCCTGTCAATGATTATGTTTTTCACTGGAAGACAAATTTTCTCTAATTTTTTTTGAATTATTTCATGTTTCCCGTTTTCCTCCTCCATCTGGGAAACCAGCAACTTGAATTTCCCAATGGCCTCGGTGGCTGCTACGTTTAATAAGGTTTGACTTGTCAGAGAATGCAGCACCGTGGTAAATATACCATTCCTTCTCGAACCTTTCCCAACTCTCTGCATTGTTTGCATCAAAGGCGAGTGGGTCGATTTCCTTAAGTCCTTGTTCCATACTGCCAACTCCTGACACCATGTAAATGTGTTGGGTTCCTGAAACGCTGACAACAAGGACTTATGACAATTAGTAGTTTATTCACTAGCTGAGCAACTGCTTCATGTTTGTACTCTGTTGCACTCCGACATGTGGCTGTTTTAGTAGCCGTGTCATCACTTCATCATGTGACCTGACCTAAATAAAAGTGACTGTGCTGCTATAATACCTTTTGGAGACTATATAGGAGTCATCAGAAGAAAGAGAGTGGTTGGTTATGACATCTTGCTAGGGCCCCCAACCTAAGTCTGGGGGAGCAATGGTAGAAGGACATGAGGCCAAGCAGTGCAGCACATGCGCAATACTGTAAAATGCATGGCTCTAATAGAAACAATAATCAAGAAGTTGTTTAAAGAGAGAACAAACCAATGTCATTTATTTTGCACTGTTTCCCAAAGTCAAAATTACACCTTAAGTATTTGATTATAAAGATAAGAAATGTAACCAGGTTCCACATAAGTTGAAATCATGTAGCGACTTCTAAACTTGACAGTTTGACCAGGGCCGTAAATCTCTGGCTGTTGGGATTCTCTTTTCCCACCGGCAACATACCCCAGCCCGCTGGTTTCCTGGTGGCGTGGGATGGCTTCAATGAGAAATCTCATTAACAAGAGGCGGGAGTAGAGAATCCCTCTGCCAGTAAACGTCGCACTGCCGGGAAACATGCGCTGGCAGACCGGAGAACCCCGTTGCAGAATTGAAATGTCGAGCAACCTTGTCCACAGCACACCCCTAAATATTTTGCACAAATGTGTCTATATGTTCAGCAGATTGGAACCTCTGTCAACATTGCTGTGTTTCCTTTTACTGTAATAAGGCAGGATCTTTGGATCATTTATTCCACTATGATGAAATCACCGTTGAAAAATGTATGTTAATTTTTTTATACATTAACCCTTATTGGACTTCAAAACATTGATCATTCTTCTCTTGGACTAGTATGGAATATGATCCTTCTGACAAATAGACAAACATGAATAATTGTCATTTCTGCAATCTGATGAAATGGCAAAGAAGTGTAGATTTGCACGGGGAAGTTGGACTGATTGAACTGCTCAGCAGGGAGCTGGCATTGGCTCAATGGGCTGAATGGCCACCTTCGGTGCCCTAAATAACTTCCTCGATAAAATTGCCACAATTATGTTTCATTTTGATTTTCTACAACAAAATCTTTTAATTCTACCCTGCATTGAGAGGCCTTAAAGAAAATGTGTCACAGGCGAATGAGGTGATTGAGTTCAAACTTGTTATCCACTGCTTTTGCCATGTGCAAATCATTTATAGGCAGTGAATGCTTTGTTACTTAACCCTCACGCCTGTCCTTGGAGTTAATAAGTAAATGGTTATTGTATAATCCTGATAGTGCCAGTCTGGATATGTACTGTTAAATGGTTCTGGATGTGGCAGTCTGCACGTTTCCCACATTGACCCTGGAAAGGAGCTTCAATCATCAGCACACTGTGTGGGAAATCTACTCCTGATTGAAAAAAAGTTACTTTTTTATCATTAAACCAGAAACAACATTTGTTTTCTCTGGTGTAACAGTGGAGAATTGCATAAATGTTTTGAATAGAGCTGAGTTGCTGTTTACAAGGATTATTGTAATTCAATGTGGGTTCAAACTACTTCACAGGGAGGTAGCAAATTGGCTTTTAATATGGCTGGCTCACTACTATTTAATAAAATGTGGCATTTCTTATGCACTCCCCTGTTGTGTGACCTTAATTTCCAACCCTTTATTTCACTTCCTCAGGCTTAAGTGAGAAGCACACTCCCGTCTGGTCAGAAAGTTCTGGGTTCAAGTCCCATTCCAGGATTTGAGCACAAAACTCCTCCACTGCATCGAGGGAACGCTGCATTGTTACGTTTCTAAGGTGATTGTAGAACTTTGTGTAACTCATCAACTGCAAGGACTTCCGACAAAAGTAGTTTATTTCCAAACTTAACAGCTATATACAATATTTGTTCTCCCCCTGTGCTCTTGGGAATAACTCCCGCGGTCCTGCCATGCGACCTGTAATATAGTTGCATCATCAAGTTCTCATGTAACCACTAGGTCTACACCTTCTCCCTTTAAATAAATAAATAATCTTTATTGTCACAAGTAGGCTTACGTTAACACTGCAATGAAGTTAGTGTGAAAAGCCCCTAGTCGCCACATTCCGGCGCCTGTTCGGGTACACTGAGGGAGAATTCAGAATTGTCAGCTGGTACAGGAATTGAACCCGAGCTGCTGGCCTTGTTCGGCATCACAAATCAGCTGTCTAGCCCACTGAGCTAAACCATTTAGTTGGCACAACTAATGGCATGAGATGTAACAAGAGTGTGCACAGTAGGACACTGTGTAAAGACCATTGTGTGACATGCAATTAAACAAACTGACAATCCATAACTATTTACATGTATATATTGAGGCACAGGTTAGGCTGTACCCACTGGTGCATTGCTCATCATGTCTCCTTCTGCCTCTCCCCCTGCCCCATCCCCCTTTTCTGTGGGAAAGAAAGCTGAACTTCCACAGTCAGGCTAAGTGGCAATAAGGCCCTGGAGTCTTGTGTTCAGCCAGCTCAGGCGCCCTGACGTGTGATTACACCAGTAGGTGGTGTTACACTCTTTCTGTGCCAGTGTGCTCACTGTTAGCGACATGGGACATTTCACCCGTGCATTTGTCAGGTGCAGGATTCTCTGCATTGATCTCTGTAGGAGTCGGCATGTACACTGATGCAGGGGGCTGGTGCCATAGGCCGGATGAAGTGCTGTGTTATCTGTTGGTACAGGATCCGCTACTTGCAGAAGGTGAAAAGAATTCTCAACTGTACCATTCTGGGCTGCATTCCAATTTGGATGTGAAAGGTCCATGCCTATCGCTTGAGTTCTAATGGTTTTTTCTTGCAAATGAAAATGAATGAAAATCAATAACATTTACAACGAACATTGCAAGAAATTGTAGCAAAGTGAGGACTGGGTCGGAGTGCCACCAGCTCTGGTAGGTTTAATCCAATGATCCTCCCACCAACCTACTCCAACGTCCCTGGCACTGTTGCCCGAGACTCCCTTCCACAAGGAACATTGCCTCCTATGTCAATTGTTTACCTGGTTGCATGATTTCTGATGGTTAAAATAGCCTTTACCCTCTGAACTAACAAATTAAAGTGGAAATTGGAAAAAAACAGTTATTTTAATGCCTCTAGGGTTTTTCACTGAATCGTCCAGGTTAATCTTTAATTCCTAGGAACTCCATAAGAGCCCTGGAGGGTTGACAACATTCATATTTGTGGGTGGGTTTGGGCGGAGGTTGAGTGGGAAATGAGAAACTAGTATTTTTGGTTTTGAATGGCAAATTTGCATCTTTGAAATATCCAAACAGTGACTCAAAAATAAATGTTGATTGCAAACCTGCATTAATTTCTCCAGGAATGTTATTAGTGCTCTTGCCTCATTCAGCAATGAATCCATGACTGATTCAGGATCTGCAAGGTTTTCTTTCTGCCCTCACCCCTGAGAAGCCGTTCCTTGTTAACAGTGCAGATTGCCACCTGGAAGCTTGACCAAGAATTAACAAAATAATTCAGGCCAATATAATTTGTGTGACAGGCAATTCCAACATGTGACATGTTGTTTGGAAGTTTAAAACATAAGGTCATCTCTTGAAGTGATACAGTAAGAAATCATACAACACCAGGTTAAAGTCCAACCCATTAGAACAGCCTGCTCTGAAGGCTGGGTAGTTTGCTGCAAACAATGGTTTGTTTCAGGTTGTGGGGTTGTTTGAAGGCAAGTAGTGGGGAGTAGAGATGACCTTGGCAAGATGTTCGTCTTCATCGATGACGTGTTGAAGGCTGCGAAGAAGATGTCGTTGTTTCTCTGCTCTGGGGAAGTACTGGATGACGAAGGGTACTCTGTTGGTTGTGTCTCGTGTTTGTCTTCTGAGGAGGTGGTGCGGCTTTTTGCTGTGGCGCGTTGGAACTGTCGATCGATGAGTCGAGCACCATATCCCGTTCGTACGAGGGCATCTTTCAGCGTCTGTAGATGTCTGTTATGCTCTGCCTCGTCTGAGCAGATCCTGTGTATATGGAGGGCTTGTCTATAGTGGATGGCTTCTTTAATGTGTTTACGGTGGAAGCTGGAGAAGTGGAGCATCATGAGGTTATCCGTGGACTTGCGACAAAGCGATGTGCTGAGGTGTGATCCAGAATGTAGCGGAGATTGGCAGTGTTGAGTATTGAGGCTGTTGCAGCAATGCCATCGTCATGGGGGATGCCGAGACGTCCATTGTGACGAGGAATGTTCCTGGTTCAACTGGTCCATGGGTGCTGAGTTTCTGTAAGAAGTCCGTCGTATCGCGACAGAAGCTGGGCATTCCTTGTACGATGGGTTTCAAGATGCCCTCGATGTAGCCAGAGAGTTTCTCACACAGGATCCCATTGCCTGACACAATAGAACGGCATGGTGTGTTGGCCTTGTGTATCAATTCTGAATCACAACGTCTTCACCTTCAACAACAAGTTCTTTATCCAGGCACATGGAACAGCCATGGGGACCAAATTCGCACCTCAGCATGCCAACATCTTCATGCACAAGTTTGAACAAGACTTCCTCACCGCACAGGACCTTCAACCGACGTTATACATCAGATGCATCAATGACATTTTTTTGCCTCTGATCTTCGGGTAAGCGTTCTCCAAGGCAGCCTTCAGGATGCGCGACAACGCAGAATCACCGAGCAGAAACTTATAGCCAAGTTCTGCACACATGAGTATGACCTCCACCAGGACCTTGGATTCATGTCGCATTACATTCACCCCCCACCATCTGGCCTGGGCTTGCAAAATCCTATCAATTGTCCTGCATTGAGACAATTCACACCTCTTTACCCTGGGGTTATCCCTCTCTCTGGCTCTGTAAAGATTTAATTACCTGCAAATGCTCGCACTAAAAGTATCGTCTTACATCTTTGACGTTGTGTATATATATGTTTCTGGAACCTACCTCTTCATTCACCTGAGGAAGGGGCAGTGCTCCGAAAGCTAGTGATTTGAAACAAACCTGGTGGACTTTTTAGAAAAATATTTTTTATTCTCCTCCTTTTTCACATTTTCTCCAAAATTTACACCCAACAATAAACAATAATCAGTAGCGAATGTAATGTCATTCCCCATATCAATAACAACGATCCCATCCTCCCATCAAACCCCAGACATTAGCCCGCATGTTAATATAAACAAATGACAAAAAGGAATCAGGAATCACCCATAGTCACCATTAACACATACAGTCCCCCTCCCCCCAACCCTCCCAGCCCCCAACCCCCCTAATGTTCGGTGTGATCCAATTCTCGAAAATGCATAATGAATAAAGCTCATGAATTGTAGAACCCCTCCACCCTGCCCCTCAGTCCAAATTTGACCTTTTCAAGCGTTAGGAATTCCACCCCCCCCACCCCCCCCGGGCCACACCAGGGCACAGGGTGGAGTGGTTGATCTCCACCCTAACATGATCCGCCTTTGGGCAATCAACGAGGCGGAGGCTACAACATCTGCCTCCGCGCCCGTTTCCAACCCCGGCTGGTCCGACACCCTGAATATGGCCTCCCGAGGGCCCGGGTCCAGTTTCACGTGCACCACTTAAGAGGTTACCCTAAAAACCTCCTTCCAGTAATCCTCCAGCTTTGGCCCAAAACATATGAACGTGGTTTGGGGGGGCCTCCCCCGCAATGTTCACACACATCTTCTACCCCCTCAAAGAGCCGGCTCATCCTCGCCCTTGTAAGGTGCGCTCTATACAGTACCTTCAGCTGTATCAGCCCCAACCTGGCACACGAGGTAGAGGCGTTCAACCTCCAGAGCACCTCACACCAGAACCCTCTCCCAACTCTTCCTCCCACTTTGCCTTGATCCCTTCTAGTGGTGCCTTCTCCTCCTCCAAAATAGCCCCGTAAACCACCGATACTACCCCCTTCACCAGTCCCCTTGTCGTCAGCACCTCCTCCAGCAATGTGAAAACCGGCTCTACTGGGAAGCTCTGAATCTCCTTTCTGGCAAAGTCTCGAACTTGCATGTATCTAAATATTTCCCCCTGCCCCAGCCTATACTTCGCTTCCAGCTCCTTCAATCCTGCAAAACAACCCCCAAAAAATAAATCTTTTAGTGTCCTAATTCCTTTCGCCTCCCATTTCCAAAAACGTATTGGACTTTAACCTGGTGTTGTAAGACTTCTTATTGTGCTCACCCCAGTCCAAAGCCGGCATCACCAGATCATCGAAATTATAACCATAGGTCTGAAAGAATGCAATGTAACAAGTAGCTTATCAACGGGACAACCTTTTTCAGCAGCCTAGGTTTTGACTCCACTTGTAGAATTAAAAACAATCCTGTAAAGACGGAAGAAGTTGATTTTGATCTTTTTAGTTCACGTGGTTTTAAGTTCTCCAGTGTTTGGGAAAAGCTCTGTCTGGGTTTTTTTCTAATTTCTGTCCCATCTTCCATCAGCCCACCTTTGCTTTTGTGGGTGGGCAACTTGAAATGCTACCATTGGAAGCGTTTCAAGCAATCACCTCTGGTTGCCTTCTGTATGCCAAAGGGACCTGACAAGAAAGTGGCGTTCAGGCCACAATCAAATCAGCTCTAATCTTTTTGAATGATGGAGAAACTTGAAGGCCAAATGGTCTATTCCTATTCCTGTTTTTTATAATCCTTAGGTTTTTTATAATCCTCACATTAAGCCTCTACTTACACTGCTCACTTCAGCAATCCAATCATAGTGATCTTTTTTTTTTACTAAATATTTTTATTAAAGTTTGCATTTTTACACTGTAAAGAAATGGATGAAATGGCTATAATTTACAATTTACACGTTTTTCCTTTACAGTACCCCTCCTTCACTTTCCCTTTGCACCCCTGCCACTCCCCCCTTCCCTTTTCTGCTGTCTCTGGGTCCACTCCTAGGCCCTTCCCTTTGTTTTACTCTTATACCTTTGTGAGGGGCTCTCTGGTCCCCGTTCCCCCCACTCCTCCCCCCGTTCTATCCATTGTTGCTTCGAACAGGTCTTGGATCAGGCTGATGAATGGCCCCCATGCTTTGCGGAAGCCTTCTTCCGACCCTCAGATGGTATATTTGATTTTCTCCACATGGAGAAATCCCGATAGGTCTGCCAGCCGGCCTGTAGCTGTGGGTGGTGCTGCTGATCGCCAGCCGAGCAGGAGTCTCCAGCGGGCTATTAGGCAAGCAAATGCAAGCACATTGGCCCTCTTCCCCATATGAAGTTCTGGCTGGTCCCATACCCCGAAGACTGCCACTCTCGGGCATGGCTCCACCCTCACCTCCACTACCTTGGACATCGCCTCAAAGGAGGCTGTCCATAACCCAACAAGTCTGGGGCAGGCCCAGAACATGCGGGTGTGGTTGGCCGGGCCTCCCTGACCTCTTTGGACCTGAAAGACCTGAAAGCAGCCCCCCCCCCCCCCCCCCCCCCACTCACCAGCCAAATTCTCAAGAAATACCATGGTGTATTGTGCCCTTTAACAGCATTGTGTACGAGTGAGGGTTGGAGCTGAGGGAGGAATAAAGTATTGGACAGTCATCTACTGTGGAAAAGCCCAAAGAGGAGGAGAGTGAAAGAGAAAGATTGTGACTCCAATGAGGCAATGACTCCTCACATTGCTACCTGGGATGGCAGTGATCCCTTTTAGCTGTCAGGCTGAATTAGTTAGCACCATTGGACTCATGCAACAATCATATCCAGTGGCTATTCCTCCCCACCAATTGCACTGGCCCGAAGCAGACCTATGACCAAACATTTAAAAATGGCATATTTTCCTGCTGGTCTTCATCAACTTATTGCCACACACAAAGTCCTGAAAGCTTTCTAGTATTCCTACCCAATAATCATGTGCCATTGAGTTATTATTTAGGCTCATATTGCATTACACAGGACAAAATAGTTCTCAGCTGTATTTAATTAAGCTACAATGAGCCTGAAACAAAGTAAGTTTCTGTGGTTCCAGAGCCACAATTTGGCACAATATGGTACCTAGGGGGATGGCCTGGGGGGCACTCATTTGACCCTTGGCGCGAAGTTCCCAGTGGGCAGTCAGCAGTGTTGCAGGCTGCGGCAATGTTGTCTGTGTCCGGCCACCCCGACCCCTTGGCCCAACTCCTAACCACCCTCCGCTATTCCACCCCCCGCCCTGGCAGGCACCCCCTACCAGTGGCACAACTGTCAGCACACTACAGCGATGTTGTACATTGTTTGTACCCCCTGCCGTACACTCAGCAGCCATGTCGCCTGTTTCCCATCGGTAATTCCTCCTGGCGGAGGCGGAGCATTGTGGAAAGCCTGGAAAATACCAGGTCGGACGCATTAATGGTATGCTAACAGCCTTTACTGTACAATTTGCATGTCCATGGAAGCGTGCAGCATAGAATACGTTCACGCCGCTGTCAAGGACACTGAAAATGGCATTCCGTTTGGCGCCCGGCAGATGGTTGAGCATGACTAGCGCCTCGATACTGGGGATATTGGCCTGGGAGAGGGCGTTCATGTTGGTATGCCTATCCTGCCAATGGATATCACTCCAAGGATTTGAGGTGTCTGCTGTACATTGTCCATGTTTTTGATGCTTTGGAGGTTGGGGACAACAGCTGCTCTGTAGATCATGAGTTTGGTGTTGGGGTTGAGGTCTCAGTCTTCAAATGCTGTTTTTCAGGCGTCCAAAGACTGCATTGGCACATGGAGTCAATGCTGCTCGCACCATGGTATTTCTGGAGAATTTGACTGGGGGGGGCAAGTCCAGATCTGTCCAGGCACCTTGAGTATGCTGGTCACTTGCTCAGTTTCACTTCTGGTTGTCATATGGCTCTTGTACCATTCTTGAGTTCCATTGGTTACATTTCTCATGCGTGTGATCACCAAGTTTGAAGGGGGTATTCTTTATCTCCTAGCGAGAGGAGGCTCCCAAGGTAAGGGAAATTATCCACATTGTTCAAGGTCTCACTCTGGATCTTGATGGTTGGGGGGCAGTTTTGTGTGGCAGGAGTAGGCTGGTAGAGAACCTTTGTTTTCTGGATATTTAGTCTGAGGCCCATTCTCTCGTATGCCTCGGTGAATGTGTTGACGATGTTTTGTAGCTTGGTCTCTGAATGTACACACTCACACAGGGGTCATCTGCGTAGTGCAGCTCAATGACAAAGGTTGGGGTGGGCTTGGTTCTGGTCTGGAGGTGTCGGAGATTGACAGTTTCCCGCTTGTCCGGTAGGTTAGCTCTTCTCCAGCGGACAGCTTCAGGGTGACGGGGTGGAGTGTTGCTGCGAGGAAGATATAGAAGAGCGTTGGTGTGATGATGCAGCCCTCTGTGATCCCAGTTTGCACATGTATTGGTTTTCATGGTGAAGATCACGGCTTGCATTCATTGTGGAGCAGGTGGAGAATGGTGACAAATTTCTGCGGGCAGCTGAATTTAAGGAGGATGTTCCACAATCCCTCACGGTTGACAGATCCGAGGGTCTTTGTAAGATCAAAGAAGGTCATGTACAGAGGTTGATGCTGCTCCCTGCACTTTACCTGGATTTGTCACCGGCTGAAGATCATGTCCATTGAGATTCTTGATGGGTGGAAGCCGCTCTGAGACTCAGGAGGATCTCTTCCGCCACTGGGAGGAGGCGGTTGAGGAGTATTCCTACCCTTTGTTTCCTGTCTGCCAACCAGTTTTCTATCTATCTTAATCCACTACCCCTAATCCTATGTGCTTTAATTTTACACACTAGTCTCTTGTACAGAACTTTGTCAAAAGCCTTCTAAAAGTCCAAATAAACCTCATCCACTGGCTCCCCCTCATCAACTCTGCGATACATCCTTGAAGAATTCCAGTAGATTTGTCGAGCATGATTTCCCTTTCATAAATCCATGTTGACTCCGTCCGATTCTGCCACTGATTCTAGAATTTCCCCCAATATCGACATCAGGCTTACTGGTCTATAATTCCCTACTTTCTTTCCACCTCCCTTTTTAAATAGTGGAGTTACATTAGCTACCCCCCAATCTGCACAAACTGTTCTCGAGTCTATAAAATCCTGGAAGATGACCACCAATGCATCCACTATTTCTCAAGCCACTTTCATAAATACTCCGCAATGTAGATTATCAGGCACCATTTTACCATTTCTCCATAATATTGATCTCCCTGCATTCCCCAACATTTCTGGCATCTTATTTGTGTCCTCATTTGTGAAGACAGAACAAAGTATGCATTTAGTTGCACAGCCATTTCTTTGTCCTCTATTCTTCAGTCCCCTGGTTCTAAATGTAAGGGACCAACATTTTTCTTCACCAATCTTTTTCTCATCACATACCTATAGAAACCTTTACAGTCAGTTTTTATGTTCCCTGCAATCTTACTCTTGTACTCTATTTTCCCCTTCTGAATATCCCTTGGTCCTTCTTTGCTGAATCCTAAACTGCTCCCAATCCTCAGACCTGTTATTTTTTTTAAGGTGCCCAGGTGCCAGGTTGCCCATGTCAGGGATCGGACCTGAGGGTGCCATGACCTTAAGAGGTGGGGCGAGGGGGGACCCAAGGACCCCCCTAAGAGGTAGGTTGGGGCAATGGGGAGGCCCATAGGCTGCGGTGGTGGTTCTGAGCTTGTCAGTGCAGGAAATGAGGTGAGTGTGGCCTCAGCAGGCATTCTAGACCAAGGCCAAAGAAAAACGCCACAGTCTTGTTGGATAGTGGTGTCGTTCTCGGCGCTGCCCAATACGGATCTCTGTTTTTTGCCCCTTACTATGAATCATAGAATTTACAGTGCAGAAGGAGGCCATTCGGCCCATCGAGTCTACACCAGGCCCTGAAAGAGCACCCTACCTAAGCCCACACCTCCACCCTATCACCCTAAACCAGCAACTCCACCTAACATTTGTACACATTAATTTAGCATGACCAATCCACTTAACCCGCACATCTTTGGACTGTGAGGGGAAACCAGGGCACCCGGATGAAACCCACTCAGACATGGAGAGAACGTGCAGACTCCGCACAGACCCAAACCAGGAATCAAACCCATGTCCCTAGTGCTGTGAAGCAACAGTGCTAACCACTGTGCCACCATGCCGCCCCATTGTCTCCTCCCAAACCTTTCCTTGTGTTTTAATTAAAATAAATTTAACTCTGTGAGAATGTGGTCACTATTTAGAACACTAAGTCACAGGTGCTTTCCCATAACTCTCTCTTGTGGAAGTAACTGGGAAGCATGTGACTAAAAACTTAACCAAATTCAAAACTGTAAATAAAGTGTAAATTTACCTTTTAAAAAAAATGGACAGATACCATACAAAACATTTTCAGACACACATTTCCTGCATTACATCGCAAATAATTAAGATCTTACACATTCTCATACTGACTCTCAGATAGCACCATAGGAAAAAAACTTGTTCATTCTAAGAATTTGAGCGCCAGACACAAGGTAAAAATGTGTCAATAACATGTTTGCGCTCAATATTATGGTGGCAGGAATCAGGATTTTATTTCTGGAGTTCTGAGTACTGTTGCCTGTGAACATTCCCACAGCAAAACAATTTCCTGTTTAAGGTCTAAACATAGGTTTAAGACATAATAATATTTGTAAACAGAACACAAACATTAGTCATTGCCAAGGCCTGCTTTCAAAATACTGTTATAAACCAAAAGAGAGAGTTCTTGAATCCTTTTTAGGAATATTACTGGAATATATTATAAGCAAATGTTTCCCTTCATCCCTGAATTTTCTTGTGTTACACACCTTTTGTCGGCACACTGGAGAGTGAGGCTAGATTTGACTATATGGCAAGGGCCGACAGGGAAAAACACACTGGTTCAGCCAAGCTGTGCCTTTGGTGGACAAC
Organism: Scyliorhinus torazame; assembly: GCF_047496885.1. Classification (NCBI taxonomy): domain Eukaryota; kingdom Metazoa; phylum Chordata; class Chondrichthyes; order Carcharhiniformes; family Scyliorhinidae; genus Scyliorhinus; species Scyliorhinus torazame. The sequence goes on along the minus strand of NC_092713.1, from coordinate 111,022,507 downwards.
TGGAGACCTGAGGGCAAATTTTCAATATGTTTGGGCATAAAACAAACATTGTGTAATGGCTGCCTGTTATGCAAATCACCCAATTGTCATATTCTATCATTTTTATAAGGGGCAGTCAACCCTTAGCATCCGTTTTTGTTCAGCCGGAAAATTGAACATGTATTCCTGATTGCTAACATCTTATAAGATGTAGATATAGGAGCCGAATTAGGCTTTTTAGCACATCTAGGCTGCTCTGCCATTCGATCACAGCTGACCTCATCCTGGCCTCTACTCCAATGTCCTGCCCGTTGTCCATAACCCTTCAACCCATTACCAAATAAAAATCTGTCGAACCCCTCTGTGGTATTATCAGGTATTGCGGTACCTAAGAGGCTGATGACCATTGGTTAAACCTAGGAGTTTACCATTGGCTGTTGATACGTAGCGCCGTCCTGACAGGCGGAGTATAAGAACCAATGCCGTCCCAGCAGCCTTCACTTTCTGTACCGAAGCTGCTGGGGAACAAGTCCTAGTCGATTAAAGCCTTCAGTTATAAAATCACTTTGTCTTGAGTGTAATTGATCGTGCATCAATTTAATCGACTAGACTTAAGCTGGAAGGATGGATCTCCGAATCAAACCGAAGTGCCTACAACTCAGCCCCCACGCGGAGAACTCGGCTGCAATATTTAAACACTGGCTGGCGTGCTTTAAAGGCTACCTCGAGACGGCCGGAGGCACCCCTTCAGAAGGACAGAAAATGCATCTCCTGCGCTCAAGGATCAGCCCTGGGATCTCCACCTTTATCGAGGAGGTGTAGGACTATGATGCTGCGATCGTCCCAGCATCCACCGCACTCTGGGTTAGTGAATTCCACAGATTCACAACCCTCTGGGAGAAGTAGTTTCTCCTCAACTCTGTTTTAAATTTGCTGCCTCTTATCCTAAGACTATGACCTCTCATTCTAAAATCTGCTCCAGAAGCTCTCACACTGACAAAAAGACCTGAACAGCATGGGTGAGACAATCCAACATTATGTTGAGCCCCAGTAGGCCACGATACCGTTGAAATGCCTGTCATATCCTTGACATTCGTTTCCTTTCACATCAACTCACTGCAATGCTGCACAGCTGTACAATTACAGGGTAAGGCAAATAATTAGTTGTGGCAAGTTGTAAACCGTAGAAATATCCTTGGAGGACATGGAAAAATCAACCAATGTTCCAGTTTCTGACAGTTACCCAATGTGGGTAAGGATGAGTTTACACTGGGATATTGTATCACCTTCCCCACCACAGTGTGGGATCACACAGGAAGAATGATGACTTGGGTAAGGTAGTGGAAGTCTGCCAAGTTAGGAGACAGAATAAAAGTGGAACAAAAAAAAAGATTTCAACTTGCGTGTGAAAAGTAGTATTACTTATCATAGAATCGTAGAATCTCTGCAGTGCAGGAGGCCATTTGGCCCATCGAGTCTGCACCAACCCTCTGAACGAGCATCCCATGTAGGCCCACTCACTGCCCTATGCCCATTACCCCACCTAATCTTTGGACATTTAGCCTGGCCAATCCACTTAACCTGCACATCTTTGGATTGTGGGAGGAAACCAAAGGAAACCCCACGCAGGCACAGGGAGAAAGTGCAAACTCCACACAGGCAGTTACTCGAGTCAAAATTAAACCCGGGCCCTTGGCGCTGTGAGGTAGCAGTGCTAACCACTGTGTCACCGTGCCGCCCTGTGGCAGTTGCTGTCATATGTGCAATCATAATATCGCAATAAATAGATATGAGCATTCAATAAATAATCTTATTATGAGCACAAGACAACTTTGTTGGTTCTTCTTGTGCAGGCATTCAGGTTTGAAAGTGAAACAAGGAATTTACTCAACACTTCTGAAATATTGTTGTGTTGTTATGTAACTGCTATGTAGTACAACAGCGGCGTCTCTGATTCCAATTGTAATGTAAATAATGTCTTTAAAAAACCTACTGTCCTTTCATAGGAGCCAGTTCTTGAGACAACAGTTCTGAACAGCCGGGAAATGGCACTACACAGTAAATTAAAATGATAAAGTGTCAACACTCTTGCCTCTGAACTAGACGATTGTGGATTCAAGCCTTGCGTTTGAGCACAAAATCAAAGCAACGCTGAGGAAGTGCTGAAAACTCAGTGTTGTGCTTTTCAGATGAGACATTAAACCAAAGCCTGGTCCATGCTTTTAGGTGGATATAAAAGATCCCATGGCACTGTTCCAAGAAGAGCAGGACTCTTCAGTGTCCTGACCAATAGTTATCACCCAACCATCACTAAGAAGGCCAGATTCCTTTGTCACTATCACATTGTTGTTTGTGAGATCTTATTGGATGTAGCTTGCCTGCCTCATGTCCTACATTAAAGTAAGAAGTCTTACAACAGTCCAACAGGTTTGTTTCGATGTCACTAGCTTTCGGAGCGCTGCTCCTTCCTCAGGTGAATGAAGAGGTATGTTCCAGAAACATATATATAGACAGATTCAAAGATGCCAGACAATGCTTGGAATGCGAGCATTAGCAGGTGATTAAATCTTTACAGATCCAGAGATGGGGTAACCCCAGGTTAAAGAGGTGTGAATTGTGTCAAGCCAGGACAGTTGGTAGGATTTTGCAGGCCAGATGGTGGGGGATGAATGTAATGCGACATGAATCCCAGGTCCCGGTTGAGGCCGCACTCATGTGTGCGGAACTTGGCTATAAGCTTCTGCTCGGTGATTCTGCGTTGTCGCGCGTCCTGAAGGTGGCCTTCAGGCCTTCAGGCCTTCAGGACGCGCGACAACGCAGAATCACCGAGCAGAAGCTTATAGCCAAGTTCCGCACACATGAGTGCGGCCTCAACCGGGACCTGGGATTCATGTCGCATTACATTCATCCCCCACCATCTGGCCTGCAAAATCCTACCAACTGTCCTGGCTTGACACAATTCACACCTCTTTAACCTGGGGTTACCCCATCTCTGGATCTGTAAAGATTTAATCACCTGCTAATGCTCGTATTCCAAGCATTGTCTGGCATCTTTGAATCTGTCTGTATATATGTTTCTGGAACATACCTCTTCATTCACCTGAGGAAGGAGCAGCGCTCCGAAAGCTAGTGACATCGAAACAAACCTGTTGAACTTTAACCTGGTGTTGTAAGACTTCTTACTGTGCTCACCCCAGTCCAACACCGGCATCTCCACATTATGGCTACATTAAAGTGATTGCACTCAAATTTCATTATATTTCATGAACTGTAAAGCACTTTGGAACATCCTGAGGATATTAAAGATAGTGGCTGGGATTCTTCATTTGGAAGACTATGGGCGGGATTCTCCTTTCCCTGACGGCGATTTCGTAATCGGCGACCGGGCGGAGAATCCCTTTTTATGATGGAATCGGCGGTGGTGCCTGTTTTCGCATCCTCCACCCTTTCCAAAACAGCGTCATTGCGGCGCATGCTGCATGCCGTTGGTACGGCCTCAGGATGTCACCTGAAGGCCCTCCCCGATGCTTCGCCCACGGTGGGCCAAGTTCCCGACTGCACCGCGCGGTTAACTCGTGGTCTCAGCAGTCGGGAAATCGGCATGGCGGCTGCAGACTGTGTCCAGCACTGCCACAGTCGTGTGGGAGCCGTGCTGCTGGCCGGGGGGGGGGGGGGGGGGGGGGGGGCCTTGGCGACGGCTGGGGGGGACTGGTGGAGGGTGGCCAGGGGGTATCCAGGCGGGCACTGTCTGGCAGGTCGGGTCTGCACACGGCCGGCGCCATGTTGTACTGCACGACCGTTGCAGGTTGTCACTGCGCGCATGTGTGGCCACGGACCTGGCAATTCTCCGGCCGTTTATTTCGTGGAGGCCGGGCATTTTATGTGGCGCAGCTGCTCGCCCCTCACCATTTTGAATGGGTGGTCCAATAGCGAGGTCCCGCAGCTGCCACCCAGAACCCCTGCATCAGGGATCAGCACCCCACCCCCCCCTCCCCTACCACCACCCCTCTTCCTCCTGGTACAGGAGTGACCCAATCTTCCAGCCCCCAGAGACTCCCTAAATAGGGAGACGGACATGTCAAATAAATTATTCAGTACAAATGTGGGGGAGGGGGGTTGGCAGTTTCCTTTGGTGACTATGGGCGTCATTCTCCGACCCCCCAGAGGGTCGGAGAATGGCCGTTGGCCGCCGTGAATCCCGCCCCCGCCGAAGTCTCCGAAGGGAGAAAAGTCGGCGGGGCGTTAATGGCGCCGCTGCCGCGGAGAATGTCACGGGACTGCGCAAGGCAGCCGATTTTCGGCCTGCCGATATTCTCCCTCCCGGATGGGCCGAAGTCCCGTCGACGTGATAACCGTTCACGTCGACGTGAATCAAACCTCCTTTTCATCGGCGTGACCCGGTGCTCCAGGCTCACGCCGACCAGCGAGGAGGTGAGTGACGGCCTGGGGGGTTGGCTCTGGGCAGGAAATGGCGTGGCTGCAGACTGATTGCGTGAGGAGAGGTGTGTCTCGGCTTGTGTGTGTGTGCGGCGGGGGGGGGTGGTTAGAGTAGGCTGGGCTCCGGGGGAGTGCCGGGAGGGGGTCCGTGCCGGGGTGGAGGTTGGGGGGGGGTCCGTGCTGGGGTGGAGGTTGGGGGTTGGGGGGGGTCCGTGCTGGGGTGGAGGTTGGGGAGGGGGTCCGTGCTGGGGTGGAGGTTGGGGAGGGGGTCCATGCTGGGGTGGAGGTTGGGGAGGGGGTCCGTGCTGGGATGGAGGTTGGGGAGGGGGTCCGTGCTGGGGTGGAGGTTGGGGAGGGGGTCCGTGCTGGGGTGGAGGTTGGGGATTGGGGGGGGTCCATGCTGGGGTGGAGGTTGGGGAGGGGGTCCGTGCCGTGGAGGGTGATGGGAGGGCAAATGAGTTGGTCCACCTGGCCAGGTGCCAGCCTCCAACAGTTGGACCCATGCGGTCCATGCTACCTGGCTGGGGGGAGGAGGGAATATGGGCAATGATGACATGTCGTCGTTTCCCTCCCCCCCACCAGGCCGTCATGTTTTCAGACCATCCAGCGATGTTGGCCGCCGTGGTGGCAGCCGCTCATGTCTATGTTGCCCTGGATGAGGAGGAGGAGGAGGAGGAGGAGGAGGAGCGTGCCAGAGAGGCGGCGCAGGCTGCCGCAGAGGGGCAGGCGGCAGCCGCCCAGGCTGGAGGGACACCTGACCGACAGGACGAGGAGGGGGAGGAGGACGTCGCGGCCCCACGGCAACGGAGGCACCCGAGGGCGCCCCGTGTGTACCGGCCCCGGCAGTCATACCAGGACCTCACGGACCGGGAATGCAGGAGGAGCTCCGGATGAGGCGGGAAACCGTGGCACACATCTGCCACCTGCTGGCACACCTGTCACCGCGTGGCACTGGCGGGGGACACCCTCTCCCCGTGTCCGTCAAGGTTACGGTGGCCCTGAACTTTTATGCAACGGGGTCATTCCAGGCACCGAGTGGGGACCTGTCCGGCATATCGCAGACATCGGTGCACCGGTGCATCCGGGCAGTGACAGATGCCCTTTATGCCATGGCGCACCGCTACATCCGCTTCCCCGTGGACCGGGCCAGCCAAGATGCCCGGGCCGTGGGCTTCTCTGCCGTGGCCGGGTTCCCCATGGTCCAGGGCGCGATCGATGGGATGCACGCCGCCGTGCGGCCACCTGCAGATAACAGGGCCGTGTTCACTAATAGGAAGGGGACCTATTCGATGAACGTACAGGTGGTCTGCGACCACCGCATGATGATCCTGCACGTCTGCGCCCGTCACCCAGGCAGTGTACACGACTCATTCGTGTTGTCGCGGTCATCCATCCCCGGCATGTACGAGGGACGCCATCCCCGGCTGAGGGGCTGGTTGCTGGGCGACAGGGGCTACCCATTGCGATCGTGGCTGATGACACCTATACGGAGGCCACGCAATGAGGCGGAGAACCGCTACAATGATGCCCATGTAGCGACAAGGGGAGTGATCGAGAGGTGCTTTGGCGTGCTGAAGATGCGTTTCAGGTGCCTGGACCTCTCTGGGGGCGCCCTCCAGTATCGGTCAGATAGGGTTGGCCGCATCATTGTGGTGTGCTGCGTCCTGCACAACATAGCCCAGCAGAGGGGCGATGTGCCGCAGGCAGAGGAGGGCGGAGTGGAGGAGCAGCAGGAAGAGGCACAGTCCTCCCCAGATGAGGGGGATGGGGGCAATGGTCAGGGCAGACGGGGTAGACACAGGCGGGTGGCTGTCCACCGTTACCGGCTGGCCCAGCGGGCACGGGACAGACTGATAGACGCCCGCTTCACTGACTAGATGGGCATGGGAATCGGGTAGTATGGCCACAGACCGCACACCATGGCAACAGCCGACCACCCACACCCCCCACCCATCCACCCACCCAGCACCCTCACCCCCCTCCCCAACCCCACCCACCCCACCCGCATGCACACCACCCCCCCCCCATTGCCGATCCACCGGCGGCACAACGGGCCGGGCTCACACAGTTGCGGGTGGACGCGTGTCTATCGCAGGCCATGGAGGATGATGACAACCCGCCCTGCGATGAACTCCTGGCTCTACATCGTTGGACTATGTCTGACCCATGGCCACAGTACCACCATCCACCCGGACCATCCCTGCATGCGGCTGTGACACTGCAGCGCACGGTCCCGTCCTCTGCCCGGGGGATGTTGATGGCGGCCCAGGGGGAAGGGGGCAGACTCACCTGGGGCTGAGGTAAGACCACCCCTCACACACACACTTGCGCTCAACGTACATGACACGCCCGCACACTTTGGACAGAGCACAAAGGCAGCTTCGGTAGGTGTAACATTGACTTTAATAACCAAAGGAGTTCATGCACGTGCCCTAGCCCCTAAAACTCATCTGTGCCCTGCACCCATGCCAACTTACTCAGTGTCTAATTGTTTGGCCTTACGGGCCCTTTGACTACGTCTACGTGGTTCCCCAGACGGTACAGCAGAACTGGAGGTGGACTCCTGTGATTCCTGCCCTCTGACACTGGATCCCTTTGGCGGCCGTTTCCTGGGGCGTCCTGGCCTAGATGGGCCAGGCTGCGGCCCGGGCGACTGGGATGGCGAGCTGCCAGCCTGTCCTGCCCGTTGCCCACCCGATGCACCTGGGACGGAAGGGGGGGGAGTCCGAGGTGTCGCGGTGTACCGGGACCTCCCCTACAGAGGGAGCCGGGACGGACCACACCACCTCCTCCTCCTTCGGGGTGCCCGATGGTCCCCAGGCCTCTACATGGGTGGGGGATGCGAACGGACTGGCCATCCGACGCCCCCCCGACATCTGGCGCTGCCAGTCCTGGAGGCCCGTGCTGGTATCGACAGGGGTCTGCAGGTTTGCAGCCATGGAGCCCAGGGTGTTGGCCAACCCTGTCTGTGACAGTGCGACGCCGGCTCGCACATGGCCACTGGCGCCGATGCCCTCAGCGATGGCCTGCTGAGACTGGGCCATGGCCTGCAGAGACTGGGCCATGGCCTGCTGTGACTGGGCCATGGCCTGCAGAGACTGGGCTATGGCGTTGAGCGCCTCTGCCATCTGGCGCTGGCACTGGCTCATGGCCTCCTGTGAGAGGGCAGCCATTTCCTGGCCACAGACGCCACCTTGCACGGAAGGCCCCAGGCCTCGCAAACCGTTCCCCATGTCTGACACCGTCGCAACCATTGCCTCCACCGCGGACGCCACCCGTGCGGTGTCAGCCTGGGTGGCACGCATGACCGGGACCACTCCCAGCTCCTGGACGCGGGTGGACTCCTCCACCTGCGACCGCAGCCGCCGCAAGCCGCCCGTCACCCTCTTCGCTCGTCTCCGGGTCGGTGGTTGCATCGGATCTATGTGTGGGTGTGGTAACTGCAGGAACCCGGGATCCATCTGGGCGGCAGATGTTCGCTTGGCCTGGGCTGCCCTCCGACCGCCCGGTCCCTCTGCTGCTCCTACCTCCACCTGCTGTACCGGGACGGCTGTGTTGTGCGCACCAGTGGGTGTACCAGACGCCTCATCACTAAAGTGCCCAACCGTGGTGAGTGTTTCTGCGATGGTGGAGGGTGTTGGTGACAGCAGTGGCGTTGTGTCGTGCTCTTCGTCCCACTCTGACTCCATGGCACTTTGGGGTGGGGGTTCGTCTCCACCCATCCACTCTGAGTCACTGTCCGGTATTTCGTCTTCACGGGTAGGGGTGTCCTGGGTAGTGCTGTCCCGGGTAGGGGTGTCCTGGGTAGTGCTGTCCCGGGTAGGGGTGTCCTGGGTAGTGGTGTCCGGGTAGGGGTGTCCTGGGTAGTGGTGTCCTGGGTAGTGGTATCCTGGGTAGTGGTGTCCTGGCTCGGATGTGACGGGGGCCTGTGCTGCCCCCCCTCATCGCTGGGTGGTCGCTCCCGCACGTGACGGGGGGTGTCGTCTCCCGTGGTGTGCGAGGGGCATCCTGCGGGCGTCGCATGCTGGAAGGGTCCGGGTCTCTCCGTCTCCCGTGGTGTGCGACGGGCATCTGCGGGCGTCGCATGCTGGAGGGTCCGGGTCTCTCCGTCTCCCGTGGTCTCCGAGGGGCATCCTGCGGGCGTCGCATGCTGGAGGGTCCGGGTCTCTCCGTCTCCCGTGGTGTGCGAGGGGCATCCTGCGGGCGTCGCATGCTGGAGGGTCCGGGTCTCTCCGTCTCCCGTGGTCTCCGAGGGGCATCCTGCGGGCGTCGCATGCTGGATGGTCC